>NW_012267297.1:2109303-2125820 GCF_000151885.1 Dipodomys ordii | reverse complement strand
GAAGAAGAAGAAGAAGAAGAAGAAGAAGAAGAAGAAGAAGAAGAAGAAGAAGAAGAAGAAGAAGAAGAAGAAGAAGAAGAAGAAGAAGAAGAAGAAGTGGGGAAATAAGGGAAGAAACATATAAGATTGGGAAAAGGAGAAAGAAGGGAATGAGGCAAATAGCTTGTGTTCGCTAGAAGCCTTATGTATTTTTTTAAGGTTCTAGCCTAAATTTCATGTATTCTCTAGGGCTGGGCAAGATTATTCTTCGATTAACCCGTGATTGATTAACACATCCGTACTCATCCACTATACACACACACACACACACACACACACACACACACACACACACACACCACAAAAATATGACATGCAAGGCTTTCTCTTCCAAAGAGACACTCAAAATTCCAATTATTTAGAGGAGTTGCTTAAAAGTCTGATCTTCTATTTAAAAAAAAACACAGGAATTTTTCCAATTGGTTTCATGAGAATTCTACACACGGGTAACACCTTGACACCGTGACAAAAGCTAGATTTGTTTGTTTTTATTTTTTAAAAAAAGTCATTCCTCCTTCCCAGGCCAAGGATTTCTATGTAAATGTGTAATTTTTAGAGTTAATTACATGGGTTCCTTCCTCTCCCTCTTTTACTAGCATTTCTTGCTTGACATATATTGATACACCAAGAACATAGTTATAAAACATAGGAGTGGTCATTTATTTTGTAAACTAAGTGATTCCTTTTTAGTTATTTAAAAAAATCATTTTTCAGGTATTGAATGTTCGTAAGGTGACAGGAACTTGGCAAAACTCGAGTCCTAAAAGCAATTCGGTTCAGTATAGACACAAAGATGATTTATAGGCACATTCTATGTGGCTCTCAAGAGAGAAATGGTACTACCTCTGGTCCTCTAGGCCTGGCTTACTTCAATTAGTATAATCCTTCCCAAGTCTTTATGTTTCCTTACAAATAGTATAACATTGTTCTTTCTCAGGGATGAGTAGAATTTCATTACACACACACACACACACATCTATCTATATCTATCATCTATCTACCTATCATCTATCTACCTATCATCTATCTATCTATCTATCTATCTATCTATCTATCTATCTATCTCACATTTTCTTAATCCATTCCTCCCTGAAGGGAGATCTGGGCTGCTTCCACATTTTGGTTCTGGTGGATAGTACAGCAATGAACATGGTTGTGCTGGTGGCACCAGATTGGTTGAAATGCAAGCAGGTGCCAAAGAACTGAATTGTGATAGACTTAGTGGAGAGTTCAAATAGCAGAAAGAAAGAAAGAAAGAGAGAGAGAGAGAGAGAGAGAGAGAGAGAGAAAGAAAGAAAGAAAGAAAGATAGAGAGAGAAAGAAAGAAAGAGAGAGAGAGAAAGAGAGAGAGAGAGAAAGAAAGAAAGAAAGAAAGAAAGAAAGAAAGAAAGAAAGAAAGAAAGAAAGAAAGAAAGAAAGAAAAATGAAGTCAAAGCCCAACGAAATAAGCACCAGCAAATGAGAACTTGCTGGGGTGGGGAGGGGGGAGCAGGGTAGGGAGAGAGGGAGAGGCGTTAGCAATGAAGAAGGGAATGGCAGGAAATACAGTCAAGCATTCGCTGTCTATTCTACAACATTCAGAAGAGCAAGGGAAGGGGTGGGTGGAGGGGGGTTGGGAAGTTTGAAGGGGTGAGGGAATGCAACCCAGGCCCAGGATCTATTGGATCCATTTGCTGCTTTGCTGGTGCACAACTGAAGACATTTTTATTTGTAGAAAATAAGAAGGGTACATTGATTTTCCCCAATATCAACCCAGCAGAGGTGGAGACGGCGCTTAGCGTGTATCACAGAACAGTCCACTTCTTCCAAGGCGTTCTGCGTCTTTCCTCCTTTGAGCTCTTGACATATATGTACGACACCCCAAAGTCTATTCACGACGTGCATTTTTTTTAACCTCTCCCTCTTCCCCTCCCCAGCCACCAACCACACACAACACTGCACTGAATCCCAGGAAGAATTACAACCAGATAGGGGCCTCTGCGAGGCCCGGAGGATATAACTCAGGCTTAGATCGTCCCCCCAAGAAATCATGTTGAATTTCTCAACAAGCAAGCAACTTGACAAATCCCACTGAGTAGGAGGTAGGCAGTTTGCAAAAAAGCATCAGAGAACATTCTGGATAACATCTCAGCGACATCCATCGTATTCCTGGCATCTTTATAGTAGTGCATTCAACCACAGGTACCCCGAGAATTTCTTCCGCCCCCACTATTGATCCCGCCTCTAAGCCCAAGCATTTGATCACCACCAATTTCACAGCTGGGTGAAGGTATGACGTGACCAAGGGCTTTTACTTTTTCTTTCTTTTTTTTTTCCACGTGCTACAATTTTATCAGCTTCGTCGTGACAAAAAATGTACTCATAAATGTTAAACTATCGAATCTCGTTAGAGTGATGTTTTTGTTTTTCCAAAGTCAAATACTGGAGCTATAGCTACCTCTACATATACATATTTCTTACCAACTTAGCTGATGACAGAAGACATTATGGCGGCCCAACCACAGGCAAGTATCTCTGAATGGAAATCCAGACATTTATCCTAAATCTGCATATTTAATTCGGCCATCCTGGACAAAGACAGACAGCACCACATAGAGCCCAGCTGAATGTATCCTGTTATCAAAGAGTTTTGGAATCACAAAGTCGTTATCATAACCCATTCACAAATCCAGATATGACAATGAGAAAAAAATATGCTAGTAGAATTTAAGACTTCCTGTCTAACATTGGGAGGCAAATGTCACATGATTCCTAAAAATTCATGGTTGAAGAACGAACGAATGAATGAATGAATGAATGAGGATAGATACAATGAGTGGAGGTGATAGAAATCAGGAGACAGTACTTGTGTTTTTCAGGTGGACTTACTCTGCTTATACCAACTTACTGCGTGTGATTCACTGAGGAGAGGAACAAAGTAAGGTTCTTGGCCGTACCTGTAGATTAAAGCAGGATTATTTTCCATGTTCAAATATAGGTGGAAAACAGAGTTATGGATAAATCTCCCAATAACTAAATATCAATAATCCATATGATTATGATATATTTTTAACTGGGAAAATTTCTTCAAACTTCTTCGAATACTAAGGAAACTGCTACTACTACTACTAATAATAATAATGCTAAAGTATTCTTCATAAATGATATAAAAATTCCCATGGCAAAACTATAATCATTTTAATACTGTATATTTTTAGAGCACACACACACACACACACACACTGACTCTCCAGCCAGGCCATAGGACACACACTATGGCTGTGCCCTCACTGGTTAGTCTGTGACTTTTGGGGATGTCACAGAATGGTTCTCCTCTCCCAGACAAAAGTTCACGTCTGTGTCACCCCTGGCCTTCTACCAGCTCATCCTGAGTCATCATCCTGTGTCCCAGGGAGACACAGCTGTCCCTTTACACGCTTGCAGTAAAATGACTTAACAGAGGGAAAACGAAAACAAGACACAGAGCAAGGGTGAAGTGGAATCATCGCTGCAAATCACTGCAGTTGATGTGTAAACATTAAAAAACATACCTAGACCGCCAGGCGATGATGATTTACTCTGAGGAAATGAGCTGCTTTCCTTGGATATCTAGTTACAAGAAGGGAAAAGAGACAGGAGCTGGAAAAAACCTTCAAAATGTGGAAATAAAGGCATTGTTTTAGTTCCCCAGGGCAGATGACTTAGGAGGTCTCTGCCAGAGGTTCTTGGGGTTCTAGGAAAACCAGCTCTCCTCCCTGGGCCAATGCTCCAGCTTGTGTGGTTAGCATTTGCAAATGTGTTCAACATGAATTATTCATCAGTTTAAGGTATGGCTTTTATTGTATATTAATTGCCATCTCCAAAACTAATATGCTGAGAGAGAGAGAGAGACAGAGAGAAAGAGAGTTCCTTTAGGCTGCAAACAGGTGTAGCAGAAAAATGCTGCGTATTCAATTAAGTTCAGGGAGCATTGGGTTATTCTGACTCAAACAGGATTTTTAATGCAAGAATCAAATGGGAACATTAAAAAAAATTCTCCAAGAAGAGGGTGCAATAGACCATGCTCCCCAAACGAATTGAACCACAGAGTATTTTAGTTTATTCCCACACACACACACACACACACACACAAACCACCTGTGAACATTCTTTAGAATTAGGGCTCTATGCAAAAAGATTTAGAAAAAGAATTTCTGCACCCACTTCAGCAGCTTTGTGGGTTAGAATGGTAGTTAGCCCAAACAAACTCAGAAGATTGGGAGCTGGTCATGATTCTACACTATTATTATAGATATAGAACATAGAATATTATCTAGAATAAAATAGTATGAATATAAAATAGTATATAATATTACATGTTATATATTACATAACACACATTTTTATATATTCTACAGTATTTTATAATTATATATTAGATATTGTTTAAATGTATAACATATATCATAGTATATATTAGTATATATTATATTAATACATTATATGTCACATTATTATGTTATATTATATCATATATAACATTTATATATAATTATATTTTTGTTGGTGGTAGGGCTTGAACTCCGGGCTTGGGCTCTGTTCATATATAATTATATAATATGTATTATATGTGATTACGCATATAAATATATAATATTATAAACCATATTACGTTATTTCCTGGGTGCATTTGTCAGGCGATTCCCAACTGAAAATACCTTCTTTCATTAAGCATAATCATTCCACTATTTCTCCTACCACAGCTCTGCCAGCTGTAATTCTCTCTAAACATCTTCCCAAATCCTCTCAACTATCCATAATGCCATTTAAATATAAATAACCAAAGCTGGGTACCGATGGCTCACACCTATCACCCCAGCTACTCAGCAGGCTGAGGTCCGAGGGTCACTGGTGCAAGCCAGCCCAGACAGGAAAGTCCATGAGACTCTTATCTCCCAATAAATAAATAAATAAGCTGGAAATGGAGCACTAGCTTTGAGCAAAAAAGAAGCTTAAGAGCAGGACCCGGCTCCCTGAGACTATCTTTCTGTGTCTTTGTCTGTCTCTATCTCTCTCTTATACACACACACACACACACACATACTGAGGGAGAGAGAGAGAGGAAAAAATAACTCTGAACATCTAAACAGAACTGTCCTATGACCCAGCCATACCACTCCTGGGCATCTACCCAGAACCATCCGAGCCAGCCAGCATACAGTAAAGATACCTGCACACCCATGTTCACTGCTGCGCTATTTACAGTAGCTAAGCTGTGGAAACAGCCCTGGTGCCCTACAGTAGATGAGTGGATCCAAACATCGCTGCACCTATAGGCAACGAAATTTCACTCACTTGTCAGAAAGAATAATGTGTCACTTGCACAGGGAATGGATGGACCTAGGGAAAACAAATTATGTTAAGCGAAGTAAGCTGGGTTTGCGGAAGTCAGATCTGATGCATGCACTTGCTCCGTCACACCCAGTCGGGTTTTATACATGTACCACAAACAAACTGACCAAAGTGTGGCATGCTTAGGGGAAGGAGTCTAAAACTCCTCTGAACAAGGAATGAGCTGTTCATCATAATTAACACCAGGAAACTCTCTCTAAAACGTGTTTTAGAGAGAGGGTCCAAGGGGCAGGGGTGGGGGAGAAGGGAAGAGCACAGAAAAGGAGGGAAGGAGGGTGAGCAAAGTATATTCGAGGTACAGCTTATGAAAACTCAACTCCGAGACTTGAGGGTAGGAGGAAAGAGGGAGAAAATGGGGGAGAATGGAGGAAGCCGTGACTTGGATCAAAAGGCCTGGTGGTTCTCAGGACCTGACTAATGGAATTGTAACTCCAATGGACAACTACTTAAGGATAACATTTCAAATCAAGAAGGGAACCAAAAAAAAATCTGCAAACTAATTGAAATGATAAATCAAATAGAAAAAGGAAATTGTATGGGCAAAGGAAGGATTGAAGTAAGACAGGTAAAATGGGAAGTCAGGGTGAAGGTTCAGCCTGAACCCCGTTCTACCATCTCTTCTGCCGTTCTCCCATGAAATTGATTTATTCTGAAGTTCTCGACTGAGAAGTCCTCACCACCCCAAAATACAGCAGCTGGCCTCAGTCAGGAGGGAGGAAAAAGCAACATTGGAAAGACCAAAGGAGGAGAAAAGCAAAATCCTTTTCATTTTCCAGATTGGCTCAACTCTTACAACAGCAGCAAGCATTTTTTTCAGCTTATGAGAGCAGCAAGAATTTTCTTTGTGTTTTTTTTCTTCCTTTAAAAATAGTTCTGAAGGACAAGACAGCTCCTGGTCCCCCCCCCGATCTTTTAAAACACCCCAAAATTAAAAAACCAACCAAGACAATCCTCTTAGCTTTCATTTCACTTCGAGGTTTATGACTAATACATGGGGGAGGGGAGGAGAAAAATGAGCTTTTAGACACACACACAGACACACACACACACACACAAATCTGTGTTGTGTAGTCACTTTAAATAAGGCCAAAGACTTCCCAACTTTGCCCATCACATACCATCCACTAGGTCTCAGCCTTCTGCAAAATACTTTAAAATCCCCGCCTATCCCAGCGATTTGTTCCTAATAACTTTTTCTAAATATGCATTTTTCTTCAGCCCTTAAAAGATTAGGGAAAGGGTTAGGGAGAAGAACCATGATTTTTATCATCCCACGTTTCCGGAATCACCGACGGATATTTTAAGGCTCAGCTCTTAAGGCAGCACACTCTGTGATCGCATTTATTTAAAACATCTCTTTTATTATTACCCTGCAGGTCTTCAAACGCTGCCTTCCTTGGCAGGCCTAGAAATGTAATATTATTGATATCAAAGAAACACAAACGCGTCCCTGTTTGCGGTTGTTAGGGGGAAAGACAGCAGCGCACAAAAAGGGGACACAACACTGAAGAAGAGAATTGCTGTCGAGAGACAGACTTCTGCCTTTGTGATTAGAAATTCAATTTTTTCCCCCTATTTTGCCTCATAATTGCAATCAGAGCTAACAGCTTTCGGCTCTTATTTCTGTAATTTATTTGCCATTAGAGATTCATGGCAGTAAGCTCTAATTCTTAGCTTATTGAGCTAAAGTTGAAAATCCGTGACAAAGCATGTGTAATTTTGCATACACGTAGTTATTTAAGTTGTTATAGATGCACGTCTTCAAGGGTGTGTGCATATATATAGATTGTGTGTGTGTGTGTGTGTGTGTGTGTGTGTGTGTGTAATCAGCCATCCAATGTTAGTAAGAAAAAAGTATAGTTTATAATTTGAAACCAGGAATGTAAAGTTGGATGGTGTATAATTTTATTGTTATTTATAAATATTACTTATTGGTATTAATATATATACACAGACATATATCATTGATTAATTTTGCAATAATTTTTATGATAATAGTGACTTAAATACTTTTTAGAATACTGCACGTCACTTCTGCCATCACGATTACATCATAATTGGACCTTATTTTAGGAAGGCTAAGGGACATAATGATGCAAATTCTCACATTTTATGTATGGAACTTGAACTCAAGATCTGGGCACTGTCCCTGAGCTCTTTCACTCAAGGCTAGCACTCTACCATTTGAGCCACAGCGCCACTTCTGGTTTTCTGGTGGTTCCTTGGAGATCAGAGTCTCAAGGACTGTCCTGCCCAGGCTGGCTTTGAACTGTGATCCTCAGATATCAGCCTCCTGAGTAGCTGGGATTACAGGCGTGAGCCACCAGCACCCAGCTATCCTGGTGTTTTGTTTGTTTGTTTTTTGTTTGTTTTAATGTCCATCCTGGGGCTTGAACTCAGGTCCCTCAGCACTCTCCCTGAGCATTTATACACAAGGCTGATGCTCTACCACTTGAGCCATACCTCCATGTCTGCCTTTTCTGTTGTTTCCTTAGAGATAAGAGCTCTCACAGACTTTTCCTTCCTGGCAGATTCTGAACTCCTGTCATCCTCAGATCTCAGCCTCCTGAGTGGCTAGGATTACAGGCATCAGCCACAGATGCCCAGGTTAGTTTCCTGTTGGTGCTGGTGGTGTTTGTAAATAATAGTAATAAACATAATCATAATCAAATTTGTGGAAGAGAATGGAAGAAAGGACCAGGGGGCCTTTCATGTCTGGGAAGGGGAAAGGTGGTGGTGAATACAGAACCAGCCCAAAGTTTGGGGGTGTTCTGGTGAGTGTGAAAAGACTCTTGGCCCAAGCCAAGTATCTGTCTACACTGACTTCGTCCTGCACTTGAGACAAGAGCCTTGCTCTTGGGGGAGGGGGGAGAGCTCTTCAGACCTGTGTTCATCAAAGCTTCAAGAGCATCATTGGTAAGATGGGGTAGATGGAGACACCCCAGGTCTGTATGACTCTGCTCTGAGACCCTTTACCCCTGCCACACTTGGGTAAGACGAGAAGAGTTCAGCCCACGATGGCTACAACGTTGATGATGTCGACGATGGGGCAAGGTAAACAGATGATTGTGTTATTGCTGGCTGATTGCCTGAGTTATCTTCAAGCTGCGTAATTCATCTGGAGAGATTTTTGACATTTATGAAAACGACTCCTATCCCCGACGGCAGGCGCGGCATCCTGTAATTGTTCAATTAAACACGACTACCACGCTGCCACTCATTTATTAGCGGGGATCAGATAATTGTCTCCCCTGCTAAAGGGGTCTTCTCACTTTTTACACATCAAGTGGGAGAGAGAGAAAAGACATTGTGTGTGAGAGAGACAGAGAGAGAGAGAAAGAGAGAGAGAGAGAGAGAGAGAGAGGGGCAGCACAGTGGAAGTTCCTGGGGATATTTTCAAAAGCAACTGTAATTAAGACAGCCCTCTGTAGTAAATATGGTTTAATGGGGTCATCTCAAACCAATGGGGGACAAGTTTTGCTTTTCCCTATGAACCGCTGCCTGGCAGAATGGAGAAGGAGCTTTTCTGTTTGGTTTGGTCTGTTTTGTACCACCATGGAGTTCACGGTCACTGTTCCAAAATAGAAGACTTCTAAAATTTTGGTTTTGTTTTTTATTTGTCTTGGTGGCCTTACTGGAGCTTGAACTCACACCCTGGATTCTGTGTCCCTGAGCTTTTCCACTCAAGGCTGGTGCCAAACCACTCAAACCAGTATTCCACACTCAACTCTCTTGTTGGTTCACTGGAGGTAAGAGTCTCATGGACTTTACCCCACCCAGGCTGGTTTTTGAACCACCATTCTCAGATCTCAGCTTCCTGAGTAGCTGGGGTGACAGGTGTGAGCCACCAGCTCCCATTGTAATAATGTTTTTAATAAATAAAATAATCTGGTTGTGCATTCCTCCCTATTTCATTCCTGGGGAAACAACTTCCTCCTCCTCCTTCTCCTTCTCTTCCTCCTCCTCCTCTCCTTCTTCTTCTCCTTCTCCTTCTCCTTCTTCTTCATCTTCTCCTCCTCCTCCTCCTCCCCCCTCCTCCTCATCCTTTTCTAAATTGCTGCCACATTCAATCGCCCACCCCAAACCCATCAGCAAAGACAAGAACACTTCAATTACAGCTGCTTGGAGCTCTATGTTGCATTCTTTTCGGTTTCTCTTTGGTGGTGTTGTAGAGGAGTTTTTTTGTTTTGTTTTGCTGTTGTTATTTTTCTGTCTCTCTCTGCAGAACTATTTGGCTTTTCCCCCCTTTAATTCTTCTCCTGCTTTGATAGATTGTCGAGTTCTGATCAAGACAGTCTTGGCAGGTGGGAGATAAATATTATTTTTCTTAACCTTGCCTGGCGGTGGGAGACACCTGCAGGTGCAGTCTGCTTCATGTTAGAGGTAGCTCATTAAATTCCCCTCCTACCTCTCCATCTCCCCCTCTTTCTTGCTCCTTGGGTGTGGACAGCCTTCTTGGGGAGAGCTTAGCCCTTTCTGTGGGCGCTGGCTTCAGGGCAGCTACCCTGCTAGGGGAGGCTCAGCTTCGCTCTTAAACGCATTAAGCAACTCATTCCCGGATGGATAGAGCAGTAATTATTCCGCTTTACCCTCCAAACCGTCCTGGGGTAATTGGCACAGGGGAAAATTACCCAGAGTCCTCCAGCACCTGGTAGTTAAGAATCCAGGAAAAAAAGATAAGTGAATGGGGTGGGGGGGAGAGAGAGAAGAAAATCGGCACTTATTTGATTTTAATCTCTGCACTTTGCAAGCATTTAAATTGCCTTAATCAGGGAATTGGCTTCCAGCCTGGCTGAGAATCTGTTATCAAATTTGAAACTAGACTTTCTTTCCAACCCCCCCCTCCTTTTTTTTTTTTAATGTCAGCCTGGGCTGTGAATTGAAGTCTATTCACAGTTACCCGCCTCTCCCGCAAACTCCCCTCACCTGGGTTCTGGTTGTGTGGTGATGGTTGTTGTTGTTTTTAACTGAAGCTGTCACTATTTATTATCTCTCTGTATCCACACGATGGACAGGGACATGTGATTTTCATTGTTTGTTTGTTTATTCGTTTTTATTTTAAAATTGAGGACCCACAGGGCCAAGCGTGTGAACACTGAAATCCCGTCTCTCTCTTTCTCTTCCTCTCTCCTGTCCCTTCCTTCCTGACTGCCTTTCTTCCTCTCTCCCTCTCTTCTTTCTTTCTTTCTTCTATCCTTTCTTCCCTCCTTATGTTTTTCCTTCCTTCCTTTCTCCTTCCTTCTGTCCTTCCTTACATTTTCTTTCCTTCCTTCCTTCCTTCCTTCCTTCCTTGTGTTCTTCCTTCCTTCCTTGTGTTCTTCCTTCCTTCTTTTCTCTTCCCTTCTCCCTCCTTCCTTCTGCTTGATTTCTCTCCTTTCCTGTCCCTCTGTCTGTCTGTGTCTCTCTTTCTAGCTATATTTGGCTCTCTGTCCATCTGCCTGTCTCTATCTCTCTGTCTCACTCTTTTAAAGCAAAAGTTTGAGTCTTCAGAATTACCTTGACAAATGTAATTGAATTTTTCTCCAATAAGATGAGCATAAGTGGTCATTATGAATGACAAGGCTTCACCCATGCCGAATGAGAGGAAAGACAGGCTGACAATAATCAAGGGGTCTTCCCCTTATTCTTTATTTGAACCCAGACTTCTTTCCCTAAAATGGCAAGAGAAAAATAATAATAATAATACCACTGATAATAATAACTAATAAAGTATAATAATAATACTAAAAGATCTAAGCCTTAAAGAATCAAACATTTATATCTGAATTTTTTTAATTAGTACTAACACACCATTTTTCTCCTCCATGTGTCTGATTGTGCTGAGCTCAGTTTAAAATGAGATCAACGTGTTGAAAACCCACAAGGGCTCATTAAGGGAGGGACTTCTTATATACAAAAAAAAAGCATTGTTTTTCCTGTCAGACAAATGTAGCATTCATTTTACCTGCATCACCCTGAATGAAAAGCATCCTTAAGTGTTCGACCTTTTAAGTTGTTCCTTTTTTTGGGGGGGGGTGGGAAGGAGAGGAATAAATTGATGTTGAAAATGTTCGTTACTGTAATGGTAGGTTGGGAGGTGCCTCTTTATGAGTCCTGGAGGATTTGTATTTAGAATTGAAGTTTTGTCTCACAGAATATCAGCTTCGCAATCAGGAGCATTTAGAAATGGCTTAGATGGATTCTTCTTTTAAACACACATCTGAAACATTTTGTTCCTTTTTATTTGTGTGTGTGTGAGAGAGAGAGACAGACAGACAGACAGAGAGAGAGAGAGACACAGAGAGAGAGAGAGAGAGAGAGATCTAGGGTTTGAACTCATGGCCTGAGCACTATCCCTGAGCTCTTTCACTCAAAGCTGGAGCTCTACCACTTGAGCCACAGCTCCACTTCTGGTTTTCTGGTGGTTCCTTGGAGATCAGAGTCTTACAGGCTTTCCTGTCCCGGGCTGGCTTTGAACCTTGATCCTCTAGATCTCAGCCTCCTGAGCAGCTGGGATGACAGGCGTGAGCCACCAGTGCCCAGCTTTAGCTTTCTGTATTTCACATCCAAAGGCTCGGTTTTATTTTCTCCTCAGACACTCAAGAGCTTAGAAATAAATTAACATGGAACAAATAAAAAAATCTTCTAGAAGCTGTAGTACTATGGTAAGGGGGCTTGATTTGAAAGGCAGGGGGGGAAAAAGGTCATTATTTTCATTCTTCTGTCTCTGGCCTCTGGCCTCAGACTACGACAGAAACAGCTTCTAGAACTTAGAGAACTAATTTTCTCCCTGGTTTCTGACTACACACACACACACACACACACACACACACACACACACACTCACAAAGACTCTTTGAGAAACCTAATGTCTAGTGACAATGAAGTTAATCACCAAGCGAGAGAGACAAGAGAAACAGCTGGCAGGAAACTCTGGGAAAAACCCACTGTACACTTAACTAGCTACCCACCCCCTTCTCTACCACATACATGTGACAGACTGATGTCTTTTAAACAAAATTCCAGGTCGAGGGATTCTTTCTATGGCTTCAAACGTTCTTTTCTTCTTAGGGCTTGGAGTATTGCGACTGCACCTGAAGCTGATACATAGTAGAGCTTGCTTTGCTTTAAAGCCTAGTTCTCCTTTACATCTAGCCGTAATATGTAGGCAGATCATGCAGGGGACAGACAAACAGAAACAGTACAAATAATCGATGTCGGGCAGCCAGGTGGATTGAAGGGAGGGGTGGGCTGGGGAGGGATGGGGGAGAAGGGGAGATGTGGATCAAATACCTTGTATTCATAAAGTGGAACGGAACCCCCTTAGGACAACCAATTCAACGATGAAGCATAATTTCAGTCAGCATATGCGTCCATTGTTCAACAAGTAGAAATACCCATGCCTCTTCAAGTCAGGCACAGGTGCTTCACACCTATCAACCCGGCTACTCAGGAGGCTGAGATCTGAGGATCGTGGTTCAAAGCCAGCCTGGGCAGGAAAGTCCCTGAGACTCTGATCTCCAACCAGAAAACCAGAAGTGGTGCTGTGGCTCAAAGTGGTAGAGCTCCAGCCTTAAGTGAAAGAGCTCAGGGACAGCACCCAGGCCCTGAGTTCAAGACCAAAATAAAATAAAAATATTACCCCTGCATTTTAGCAAGTCAATGCCTTCCTTGGGAAAATGGATGTGTGAACACACATAGTATGAGAAGTAAGATCAGAGAGAGAGAGACAGAGACAGAGAGAGACAGAGACAGAGACAGAGAGAGAATGCACAATAGGGCTGTGATTTCACCTGGAAGGACTGAAGCTCGTTTGGAGAAATCAGTGACCCATTTCTTGGATCGGAGGAAGAAGGTGATTCGTGAGGTTCTATGCATTCTGTGTGTGGCTTCTTCAAGCAGAAAATAAATCTATACACAAATAACAGATCCCTGAACGTGGCCTTACTGCTGTCATTTTGTGGGGACAATTTCCTTCTCATTACAGCCTTTATGACCCACCGATGGCCCAAGGATCCTGTCCTCATTTCTGCCACTTTCCACACACGACAACAGACGTATCACCCCTTTACCCATTCACCCATATCATGCAATTTGCCTAGGTGTCTTTTCTAAGGGAGAAATCCACAGCACCCAGAGGCTCCATGGGCTTCGTTGGAGCTCAGATCACAGAAGTTGCAGACAACAAGAATCTGCTGTGTTTCAAGAAGGAGGAGAAATACTGGGAATCCTTCTGGTTTCAAATGGCCCCGGGTTTTATTTTATTTCTAGGTAAGATTTTCTTCCAGATTTCACACATCTACAGGAGTAGTTTCTCTCCAAGAGCCTGCTTTTTAAAAATTATTTTATTTCATTTATTTTTTTTTGCCAGTGCTGGGGCTTGAACTCGGGGCCTAGCCGCTGGCCCTGAGCTTCTTCTGCTCAAGGCTAGCGCTCTACCACTTGAGCCACAGCACCACTTCTGGCTTTTTCTACTTCTGTGGTACTGAGGAATCGAACCCAGGACCTCATGCATGCTAGGCGAGCACTCTACCACTGAGCCACCTGCCCAGCCCATTAGAAACCTGAACTTGGTGCTTTATGAAATCAGCTGTGTCAACTCCATAACTCATGTCCTTGAACAGCAACAAGACCCTAGCTTACTTCTCACGACCATTTTTTTCCCTTTTCCTTTCTATTTTTATTTGACAACCCTTATTATTTCATTTTTCCTCTATTTGGAGTAAGATGTAAATATCTCATTCCCTGGTGAGAACCATCTGTCCTCAACCATGAGATCCATTGAAAATATTGGGAATCAATAGGTGATAAACTATTAGCCGGGATTTAAAAAAAAAACCCCAGAGGAAAAAAAATTCATTGGATATCAAATAAAAGAAATAAACATCAACAGTTAAAAATGTAATAAGATCATAAATAAACGCAGGGAATTCAATAATCATCTTAACTGCGCCCACCCCATCCAAAAGCAATGTGACTAGAAATATGAACCTGTGTTAAACACAAAGCCACACATAGTCGAGGCTGGGGTGAATTTCTCATGCAGGACAATACTTTTCTAAACCTAGTAGACAGATGACACAGGATTCGTGTTGTTGATGGTGAGGTTTAAGTCTTACGGTGAAGGAAGAATAACAGCACATTTTGGAGTTTGTTGTCAGTCCTGGAGCTTGAACTCTGGGCCTGGGCGCTGTCCCTGAGCTCTTCAGCTCAAGGCTGGTGCTCTACCACTTGAATCACAGCGCCACTTCTAGTTTTCTGGTGGTTCATGGGAGATCAGAGTCTCACAGGGGGCTGGGAAGTTGGCTCAGTGGTAGAGCTCTTGCCTTGCATGCCTGAGGCCCTGGGTTCGATTCCTCAGCACCACATAAGCAAAAAGAAAAAAGCCAGAAGTGGCACTGTGGCCCAAGTGGTAGAGCGCTAGCCTTGAGCTGAAGAGCTGAGGGACAGCGCCCAGGCCCAGAGTTCAGTCCCAACGACCAGACCCAAAAAAAATAAAAGAGTCTCACGGACTTTCCTGCCCAGGCTGGCTTTGAACTCAAGGCCTGGATGCTGTCCCTGAGCTCTTCCACTCGAAGTTAACACCCAGGTCCTGAGTTCGAGTCCCAGGACTGGCACCAAAAAAAAATCCTCTAAAAGAGCAAATCCTTGCTGGGCCATTTTTGCCAGTATCTCTGGTGTCAAGGTCCCTCCATTAGTCACAGTGCCAACACAATGATACTGAACTCAGAAGCAGGTAAAAGACATTCGTAATTCTCTAACTCTTAAACACACTCTTGGATTTTTCCCCCCAAAACCAAAGCTTCTGTTGCTAAAGCCCACGTCAATCTCGGCCCTCAGCCCTTCAACCTTTTTCCCAACTCATCTGTTGTGCAGGAGTCCGGACTGAAAGTCAGGTGTGCAGAACTCCTGTGGTGATTCATTTCCCTGCAAAGTTGGGGTGCAGAGACCTGCTCAACTTAGCTCTCCCAGGGAAAACGAACCCCCTTGGGCTGTTGGAGGTGATTGCACGTTCGTGCCAAGAAAACATGAGGTAAAACAAGGGTGAGCTATCAACCCGATATCTCCTGATCTTGGGAAATGAGCGGGGGAAAAAGCACAGCTCCATGAACAGCACGCACACGTGGAAGAAAGGCAGCAAATGGCGACCTTCGACGTGGAACTATTTGCCGTCTCCCCTGACGTGTACGTGACCCCCAGCTTTCTGAGAGGAGCTTTAACCCTAGATCTTTGCAAAAATGCATAAAATAAAATATGCCCACAGTCAATGACTGGCCATATAACAAAGAGACCATGCTCAGAGCCATGGCCTCTGACTCCAACGCCATCTGGGTTGAAGGTCAGGAAGGTCATGCATCCTGGAGGTGTTTATCTGTGCCTAGGTTTATTCACAGCTCAAAGGAGTCTGGAAGGAGACTCCACCCCTCAGAAAGTGTAAGGAAAACAGGGAGGAACATTCCAGAAGGAAGAGGAAAATGGATTCCTCTTATATTCCGCAAATTGGCGATCATCTTAAGGAATTCCTGAAGAGAGATGGGGGGAAAAACAACAGGTAAATTTATTATCCTTGAAACCTAGGTTTTTGCTGTTGCTGTTTTCTTTTGGGGGGGAATCTGTCGTGGGGCTTGAACTCAAGGCCCGGGCCCTCAGCTCTTCAGCTCAAGGCTGGTGCTCTACCACTTGAGCCACAACGCCACTTCCTGTTGCTATAATCACGAATGGAGAGTAAACAAAATGAGCATCAAGGGAGACTACTGCAGGCGAGCTGAAATCCTGATTGCTGGCTAATACAGACGGTCCCGGAGAACGCAGTAGAAGTGGTTAGAAGTCAAGCTTGGGGAGGTTGGTCACAAGACAAAAATGGGTATGTCCGGAGGCATAAATGGGAGCCGAGGGATTTTGGTCGGAGGACAAAAGTATGTGGTGGTTTGTGCAACAGCCCGACAGACAAGTTTAAAGCACTCAGACAAAGCCTCAAGGTCACTTAAAAGGCTTCCACAGATGAACAGGTGGATGGCTTTTGGGACAAATTAATGCATTTCTAAAGCAGATATGGATGAGCTGGGTTTTTAATTTAATCACCTCTGTGTGTGTGTGTGTGTGTGTGTGTGTGTGTGTGTGTGTGTGTG
>NW_012267297.1:2070771-2104433 GCF_000151885.1 Dipodomys ordii | reverse complement strand
GGGGGGGGGGAGGAGGAGGGAGGGTTGGTGGCATATTCATCTTCATGTTTAAATTTAAGGGGACACAAACAAACAAACAAACACAGGCACATCCGAAGGCTGACTCCAGGCACAACAAAGTAAGTCGGTGGCCTCTCTTGCGTACCAGGTAAAGCGACCACCGTGCGTCTACTAAAAATAATATGCAATTTCAGAAGTGGGTGTCTAACCACTGGGAAAATGAACAACAACAACAAAAAGACAAAAGGTCAAGAGAAATCCTAAGAGGATGTGAGCTCATAAAATTCCAACTCCGGGCACTTCTCGATCGATCCCAGTTTGCATGGTAATTAGCCACAGGTTGAGAAATGTCAGGGGTAGTAAGGAAAGAATGCCACTGTCAAGTCTCGAAATATGACAAGGAATCGTTCCTGGGTTTGGTAGAAGTAGACGGAGCAGAAGAGCCACAGAAGCCTCCCCAGGTTGTTTTTTTGTAACGTGAACTTGACTCTCCTGGGTGTGTACTGTGTGTGGCCAATTCTGCTTCCATGTAAAGGGACAGCAAAGTGCATCAAAAGAGGAATTCCTCAGAGCCAGCCGTGCAAAATAACTGCCAACGTCAATTCCTTTATTTATTCAGTTATTAAGCCTGATACTCTACCGCTTGAGTCACACCGCTGCTTCTGCTTTTGGGTGGTTTAGTGGAGATCAGAGTCTCCCACATTTTCCTGCCCAGGCTGGCTTTGAACCCTGATCCTCAGATCTCAGGCCTCCTGAATTTCTTAATGCATCTATGTGTACGTGTGTATGCATATGTGTGTGTGTGTGTGTGTATTCATCCTAGATTCACTTTAGGTTGATTTCATCCTTCTAGAAACTTAATCTCTCTCATCTCAAAGTGTGCAGCTACTTCTAAGTCATTGTTTCATCTAATAATACCTATCTCTCATGTTTCTAGGACTTGGCAGTATGGTCGCCCCATTCGCTTCTAGCAATGTTTCCTTACTGGTTCTTGCTTTTGCCATACTTACTCTGATCTGAGGAATAATCAATTTAAGCAATTTTTTTTAAAAAAAACATCATTTTGGCTTTTCTGATTTCTGTTATCTCCTTCTGTCTCACTAATTTCTGCCTTTCTTTTGCTTTTGTGCTCCTACTTTGTGATTTGAATTTATAGCCACTGAGTTCCAACTCTCTTTACCTACGTGCGACAATTTGTAAATATTATTTTTAAATCAGGTGGCCTGCCAAACACAGACAAGTCATGGAGATGTACCTAGAACTTATTTTTCTTTACTCAATTTCCACCAGAGTTGATATGTCTTTTGTCATTGGCATTCATGATCATTAGAGTTCAAATAAGATTTTTTTCCCCATTTTCCTCTTCCACACAAAGATTGCTCAGAGATCTAAACACTTGGTTTCTAAATGAGAAGATTTTTCTAGTTACCTCTTTTCGTATTTAATTCTAGCTTAACTGACATTATTTCTATTCTTAGTGGTTAGGCAAAATCCCATTTTTATATGTACACACATATATGAATATATGTACATATATTTCCATGTGTAAATGTATATCTACATATATATAAGTCACTATACATTACCTTCCTTAAAAGTCCCATAATTTTTAGTACGCTGTTATGACTACATATTTCTTTATTCTGCACTATGGGGTACTTAATAGCCTGAAAAAAGATTGCCCATTTTTTTCCCCAAGAAAATCTATTTTAATATCTCCACAGCTATAGATTATCACTAAAACATTCTGGTTTACAACATAACTTTGCAAAGTTCCAGACACACAGATAAATTCACTAGGATTTGCTCATCAGAGCCTAGCACAACATCTTTCGGGCCTTGTGATAAAATAGTCGAACTCATTTCAACCTCTTGTGAAATATATGCTCCTACAAGACCAAATTAAACACTGCCCAACATGTAGTCCATTAGCATTTTTAGGTATGAAAGCTTACATTTACATAGAACTTAGAATCCACTGAAAAGCAATTAATCAGCCAGGCACCAGTGGCTCACGCCTGTCACCCCAGCTACTCAGGGGGTTGAGATCTCAAAGGATCTGAGTTCGAAGCCAGCCTGGTCAGGAATGTCTGTGAGACTCTGATCTCCGATGAACCACCAAAAAGCTGGAAGGAAGGAAGTGGTAGAGCACCAGTTTTGAGTAACAAAGCTCAGGGACAGCAATGCCCAGACCCTGAGTTCAAGTCCCAGGACCAGCACACACACACACACACAGAGCTCCCCCTTATACAAATTTCTCCAGTGTAGTATCTGACCACAATCATTGCTCTACACACACCCCAACGTTACTCACATAGTATGCAGATTTGGGGAGATCCAACAACTTCTCTATTTTCTTCTCTCCATGTCTGAATGGGCTCTGGAGACCACAAGATGGTCTGGAGGGATTCATCATTTAATGTTGAAGAAGAGGAAGAAAACACGTCCCTACACAAATGCCACGCTCATTACAGGGAGCTGGCTGGTGAGTGGCAGAGGGTTTCGGAGATAATACGGGAGCACACATAAATCAACATCTCAACGCACACGACGCTCTGGATTGGGCCGGCAAATGAGGAATCACGTCGCCGACACCCGGATGTACAGGTTCTTGGGGAAGGGGACTGTGGCACCTTTGGGTGGAGAAAAGCAATTCTGCATAAATGCTGCAGATCAAAAAAGACCTCACTACCGTCATCCTGCCTTTCACCCTCCCAGACGGAATGCTGGGGCTACCATGTCACAGACAATTGTCCCCAGACACCAGTCAAACACTTCTGAAGGGGACATTGACCTTCCCACCTCTTGATACTTGCAATTCTTCAAACGTCCTGATTCCTGCCAATATGGCTTCCACTCTGTGGATCTTGGCTTCAAGAAGATTCTAGCTGGATCTTAGGATAAATGAGTTTTCTTTGGGTTTTCTTTGGGGTTTTAATGTGTGTGTGTGTGTGTGTGTGTGTGTGTGTGCTGGTCCTAGGACTTGAACTCAGGGCCTGGGAACTATCCTTAGCTTTTGTTGGAGCTCTACCATGTAAGCCACAGCTCCACTACTAGCTTTTTGCTTATTCCTTGGAGATAAGAATCATATGGACTTTCCTGCCCAGGCTGGCTTTGAACCATGATCCTCAGATCTCAGCCTCCTGAGTAGCTGGGATGACAGGCGTGAGCCATCGGCTCCTGGTAACAAGGATCAACTCTACGTTGACGAGGAAGGGGTCACTTTGCTTGAAGAGTGATGTCAGGCACTGGGGAGGTGGCTCAGTGGTAGAGTGCTTGCCTTGCATGCATGAGGCCCTGGGTTCGATTCCTCAGCACTACATAAGCAGAAAAAGCCAGGAGTGGTGCTGTGGCTCAAGTGGTAGAGCGCCAGCCTTGAGCTGAAGAGCTCATCACCAGCTTCATGTACAACTGGCTTTTCATGTGGTGGCTGGGCCTCATTCTAGGCTAGCACAGGCTCACCCAGCCGACGCTCAGTTTTGATTGTCGGATGGGGTGCACATTGGCAACTGGCACAGGGGACAAGGCAGAATGCTGGGAAATCTCTGGGTCCTGACCCTCTGTGCTCGATGGCTTTCCTTTCATTGCTCATTTTCTCCTTCCTGTCTCTGTGTAGGTGGGGCGGGAAGGCATGGGAGAAATAGTAAGCCCATCTGATGGACGGGTATCATGTAAAAGACTTCATTTTTCTTCCTCTTCCTCCTCCTTACCTAAGGGCCAAAAGCCCAGGAAGTCTGAAACCTCCAGGACAGATTCATACTTGAGATCAAACCACAGAAATCCCATTGGCTGGAGCTAGTGTGTATTATCAAGGAAAACAGCAGGTTGTAAGATCCGATTATTATTATTATTATTTGCACAAATGCTGTATTGTAGACAACCTTTGTCCTCCGCAATCACAAATTCGGATTTGCATCTTGAAGCCTGGAGACCACTGGAGTTTTGTGCAGACATGTAAAATGGGTTATTATTACTATGTTTTCTTCCAGAAGGACACTAGCTCCTCTTTGGAGAATAAGTGGGTAGAGGTAATGTTCAGATATCTCATTCGCTCCTCCAATTTTCCAGCCTTTGAAGCATGTCCAGGTGTGTCTCTCTTTTCTGACAAGACCTGCAAGGTTTGGAGGTGGAGGGAGAGGGTGTTCTAAGATGATCTGAAGTGGAGTAACTTGCTAAACTATCTAGCAGAAGCGAGGGACGTGCAGAACTCATGATTCTTGTGTATGACCGGGGACAGGCAAAGAGCAACACCTGGATGAGGACAGATCCAGGGTGGTTTTTCATGAGGAGAATTCCTGGTGAGGGGGGTCACAGGCTATAGGGATTTTCTGCCTGGAATGACGCTGATGTTTGAGAGTGACATGGGGTTCTCGATCGTTCGAGACTCTGGTGGATCTTCCGCTGTGACCTGTGCATTTGGTTCCAGGGCCAGCAGAGGCCATTGAGATTCAGATGCAAAGCTCTGCTGTGGTGCAATATCCACTTGACACCTGTATACCACCGGGGGTGGGGGTCTCATGGATCTAATGAAGCCCATTGGAGGTTGGGCCCAGCTGTGGGCAGACAAGTCTCCTGGTTACCCCCAATGGACCAGCTGGACTTGGAAAGACTTGGTTTGACCTTGTAGTTCTCTGGTGTAGGGGCAGGGGGCTCGTACCCAGGTGATCTTTCTCCAGGTAAGCTGCAGGAAGAGGTGAGGAGAAAGGGCTCTAGCTTCTTTGCCCTCTTCCAAGATGGCGCCCGTTCTTGGTGGGGAGAAGGGAATCCAGGCCCAGCGGGCTCTCTGTGGGATGTGTGTGCATGTGAATGTGGTGGGCTCACGTCCCTGCTCCTGGTGTTCTCCAGTTGTGGTTCTTCCTGCAGGTATGACCTTCAGGAATGACCTGGGAGACCTAGAGCTGTAGTCAGAACTCAGGGGAGGAATGCAGAAGTATAACTTCTCTGGTACAGCACTATTTATGGAAACAAATTCCAGGAAGGAAAATATGTGGGTTATTTTTTTCCTCTTGTTTTAATTGATGAGGGTGGGGTTTGTTTTTTGCTTTGGGTTTGCTTGTTTTTTTTTTTTTCTTTTTCTCTTCTGCAAGAGTAAAGGAGGGTTCCGGAAGGGAGGAAGGAAGAGTGGACTAATGCGATCATGATATTCAGGAGACACCATGTGGAAGATGAATGATGTAACTTGTGGGTGAGGACAGGAGGGAAAAACTGGGGGAAAGTAACTTTAAAAAAAAAACAAACAAACAGGCACTGGTGGCTCACACCTGTCATCCCAGCTACTCAGGGGGCTGAGATCTGAGGATCACAGTTCAAAACCAGCCCAGGCAGGAAAATCCATGAGAATCTTATCTCCAGTGAACCACCAGAAAACCAGAAGTGGTGCTGTGGCTCAAGTAGTAGAGTACCAGCCTTGAGCTGAAGAGCTGAGGGACAGCGCCCAGGCCCTGAGTTCAAGCCCCACGGCTGACACCACCACCCCCCCCAAAAAGTAATGTATTCATTACCTAACTTATCATAGGGTAACCCCTCTGTACAACACATTCACAGTAACTATAAAATTATGTTTAAAAAAATAAATAAATAAAGAATCTCACGGACTTTCCTGCCCGGGCTGGCTTCAAACTGTGATCCTCAGCTCTCAGCCTCCTGAGTAGCTGGGATGACAGGTATGAGCCACAGTGCCCAGCTGATAATGCTACTTTAAAAAACTCGAGAAGAACCTCACTGCATTCATTTTATTTATTTTATTTTTTGTAGAGAAAGGGCACATGGAAAAACATCTCTTCAGATCCACAGCCTCTAAGTCTCCAGTATACCTGATCTTCCTCTCCCTTACATGTAGGAGTAGAGTTCACATGTAGGCCTAAATTAAAAGCCTTAATTTGACCCAGTTCACGAAACCCAAGTGTTATTCTGTATTGCTTTCCACTTATTTAATTCTCCTTTAACAGCAACAGATTTTTTTTTTAAGTTTTACTTTCTGCAAGCACTTTTATTTTGTTAGCACAAGAGATGGGGCCTTCCCAGATCAACACAACGATGCAAATTCCTCAGCATTTGCCTCCACCTTTTTCCTTGTCTTAGTTGTTTTTTTTTTTTTTAAACCATATCCAAACTATGATCTTAGGACTCTCTGTTTGTGTAAGAATTTGCATGGTTCCACCAGGAAACCCAGATGGCTTCAAGTCGATTTACAAATGGCAAAGTCCAGCTCCTTGGATCAGGCAGTGAAAACCTATTTGCAAATGCAAATCTTCTCTCCAAACACATCCGGTCTCTTTTAGGGCCAACAACAACAATAAAACAAAATCCTTGAGCCAAGCAGATTTCCGAGGGCGTAGACACATGGCTGGCTGTGTGGATTTGTCGTGGCGGGCTCTCCTGTGTGTAGGTGAGCAGTGGGAGGGAAAGATGGGGGAATGGCCTGTATTTTGGGGGGTGGGGAGGTGGTCCGGAGTCATTCTACAATGGAGAGGATCGCAGAAAAATGTAGCTCGCCCGAAGGTCTCTTGTCCTTCCCTTTTCCATCCACAAAGGGACACAGGACACACAGTGCTTTTGCACACGCTGGTCTACACCTGCTCGAGTGCCCCGTCCCTTCCTTCTGGAGACATCCATCTCCAGCAGAAGCAAGGCCTCCGGTCTTCGCCGTGAGCACGGCTCCCTTTGCACCCAGGTGAACCTGTGGAGACCGGCGCACCCTGGCCACCCCAGCCGTGATGAGTAAAAGAAAAGTGTGTCATGACCAAAGCACTCACAACCCATGGGTATTTACTCAGCTAATCTTCCCTAAAGCACACACACTCACATAGACACACATACACACACATACTGATAGACACACACAGACACACACACACAGACACACATATAACACACTCAGACACACAGACACACAAATGCACACAGACACACTCAGACACACACATACAAACATACAAATACACAGAGACACACATAGAGACACACATATAGACACAGACAAATACACAGACAGACACACAGACAGATACACACACAGACACAGAGACACACACAAACACACACAGACACACACACATACTAACAGACACACACACAGAGACACACAGACACACTCAGACACACACATACAAACATACAAACACACAGAGACACACATACAGACACACACAGACATACAGACAGACACACATTTACACACACAGACAGATACACAGACACACAGACACAGAGACACACACAGATACACACATACATACCAACAGACAGACACACACAGACACAGAGACACACAAACACACACACAGACACACAGACACACACACAGACACAGAGACACAGAGACACACACAAACACACACAACACAGACACACACATACAAACACAAACACACACAGAGACACACATACAGACACACACAGACATACCTAGACACACATATACACACAGACACACAGACAGACACACAGGCACACAAACAGACACCCACACAGAGAAATACAAACAGACACAGAGAACACAGACACACAGACACATATGCATACTCAGAAACACACAGACACACATATACACAAACACACAGGGACACAAACACACACACTCAGACACACACACAAACACACATCTATCCAGACATACAGAAACACAGACACACAGACACACACAGATACACATGCTAACTGGCTGGTTTCACTGGCTAGCAGAGTGTATCATGGTAAAGCAAGCATTTATCCCGGAGCCTGTGGCTCACGCCTGTCATCCCAGCTACTCAGGAGGCTGAGATCGGAGGATCACGGTTCAAAGCCAGCTTGGGCAGGAAAGGCCATGAGACTCTGATCTCCAATGAACAATCAGAAAACCAGAAGTGGCGCTGTGGCTCAAGTGGTTGAGTGCCAACCTTGAGTGAAAGAGCTCAGGGACAGCGCCCAGTTCAAGTCCCACCTCCAGCAAAATAGGTGAATAAGTAAATAAATAAATATAAAGCTAACACAAGTGAAGAATTTGTAGCAAAATAACAGTTAAAAAAAAAGTCAAGATACTTGAACCAAAAATGACTTCACTCCTCCGTCAAACACACAAAACCAACCTGCAAAAGCACAACCAAAATCCATTCTATGGGTGTCTGTGGGGGGATAATTCTAAGAACCAGGTTCATCGGCCTCTCGGTGTTCAGAAATACTAGAAATCAGTGGCTGAAATCCAGCAAGTATTCAAACAGGCCGACAGATAAAAGCATTCTAGAAATACCATGCTTAGGAAGCAGACCTCCCAGATCCCCCCTATATTATCTTTAAGTAGTTGTCCAGAGGAGCTGCTGTCAGACAGAGCAGTTGATGAACACAACCCGTCTTGATCCACGTCCCCCCTCTTTCTCCATTCCCCCCCGGCCCCCCTCCCCTCCTCACCCCTGCCCTCGCACTTCTGCATTTTGGGGGGGTCCACACTGGAGTCCTGGCTGCCTTCTCCCCCTCTTCTCCTCTCCATCCGTCCACCCCTCTCCCCTGACCCCCACCCCACCCCTGTCCAGTCCCCGCTTCCTGGGGTTTGATTGTGCTGACCTTTGACTCTGCTGACCTTTGACTCTGCCTGTCTACGGAATGGCTCTGTAGGAGCTCTGCCTCAAATCTACCGGATTTCACTTCATACACTTGCGAGTCTCACAAACAGTTTTGGAAACTTAAGACAAATTAACGCAGGTGATTTTAACAGAAGACTCTTTCCAGAAGGTTCAAACAGTATTGGTTTTTAAGGGGAACTAATGCAAAAAGGAAATTGTTTTTTAACAGCGTGTATTATCTAGAAGTCATTGTGCAGAGGGCCATTCAACGCTCAGTGTACCAATACAGGCATCTTGATCCACACCGCCCCTTCCCTCCTTCTCCCCCATCTCCCTCCACCCTCCACCCCTCCCCTCAGGACACCTGTCTGCACATGCACCTGAGGACATGGAACACAATCGCTGCATTCCCAAAGGAACCATTTTATCAAAGGTGTATTATTATTACTTTTTTTCAATCCACTTTGGAGTGATTATAAAGGCAAATGATCTGGTTACGTCCGTCAGCGCGACGAGAACTAAATCCCCCACCCCCAAGCCCCTGAGCACAATGTGTTCAAAACAAACCAAAAATAAATAAATAAAAAGAAAAGAAAGATGTTCAGGAGCCAGGTGTGTCCGAGACGGCGTTACCTGGTGCGTGAGAACTAGAGTTCGACGCGGGGTCTTGGGCAGAATGAGTTTGACGGATTAGGTTCTGTTCCTGGCTGTCAGGGAACTGCATTTAACAAAAGCCACACGTGTGCACACACACACACACACACACCACAGAGCTTCGCAGACGCCGGCTGTGTTCTGCCCAGGGAGGGAAACAAATTCTGTGATAGAGTTCTCATGGAGACAAATGAACTGAGAAGCCCAGAGCTCAAACCGTGGCCTTTGAGCTTCTATCTGCAGCCCGGGACAAGTACATGGGAAGAATTCCTGCCTTGCCCCTGACAGGCAGCTCGTTACGTTGCTAAATACACACACCTGCTTGGCTGGAATTCTCCTTCCCCTGTCCCATCAAGCAACCGGGTAACGATCAAGGACCAGAAATAAAAAAAAAAACAATCGTAAGGGAATTAAAAGAGAGAGAGAGAGAGGACAAGTACAATAGTATTCCCCTGGCCATACTTATAACAAAGTTGTTTCAACTTTCTCTTGTCCTAAATTCATATCCTCTTCCTTCCCATCTATTTCAAGTATTTTATTTGAATTATTTTGCTTTTTGGGGTTTTGTTTTTATCTTTTCCCAGTCCTGGGGCTTGAACTCAGGGCCTGGCTGCTGTCCCTGAGCTGCTTTTGTTCCAGGCTGGCACTTGAACCACAGTGCCACCTCTGGCTTTTTCTGTGTCTGTGGTACTGAGGAATCGAACCCAGGGCTTCATGCATGCTAGGCGAGCGCTCTACCACTGAGCCACCTGCCCAGCCCACAAGTCTTCTTAAATACATCCTTTGTTTTCACACCAACCGAGGAAGCTGTGGATCATGGGGGTTTTTTTGATCATCAGACATCAAATAGTATGCAACATCAAGATGGAAATGACAAATATTCCAAATTGCAGGTGAAGAACCCAAACCACTGAGTTCCCATATCTTGTCCGAATAGAATTTGCCTATCTGGAAACTATTTCGTGTACGGTAGCTATGCGCTCATCTCGCACACATTTGGCAGTTTTCTTTCCTTCTCTTCTTCTCTGACTTTGTTCTCATGCCTTTCAAGCACCTCATTCCACGGCCAAACCCTTAACCAGAAATAATTACATGATACGTCGTTGTTTTCTATTCCCCATGCTGGAATCCTAGCTACTCAGGAGGCTGAGATCTGGGGATTGTGGTTCGAAGCCAACCTGAGCGAGAAAGTCTTTTGAGACTCTGATTTGAGACTCTGATCTCCACTAAACCAACACCTAAAACAAAAAGCCAGAAGTACAGCTCTGGCTCAGGTGGTAGAGCACCCAGGTTCTGACTTCAAGCCCCAGTATTGGCATAAAATACAATAAATAAATAAAATAAAAGGCTAAGTTCTTCGGCAGACACCAGGGCACCCTTAACTCATTAGGATACAGACAGAAAACTCTGGAGGAAATTTAGACGCTAGGAAATCGTCCCTGGAGAAGAGGAGAGATTACAATACAAACACAAACAGCCAGCAAAGCAATCCTTCAATATTGATATGAACAATCATTTCTCTAACAACAACAAAAACAAAAGGCATAGAGCCTTTTCCACCTGCCACCCCACCCACCCCCCCCCCCCCCCCGGCAAAGCTCTGTAAGTCAGGCTTGTGAACTTTCTAGAAAATGGAAATGCAAATCCAGTCCTGCACGTGGTAATGATTTACTAGAGCTATGATAAACTTCTCAGGAGCACCGAGCAACGAGTTCTCTGTGTGTGTGTGTGTGTGTGTGTGTGTGTGTGTGTGTCTCAGAATGTTCCCACTGGTGGTAGAAAGGCCTAATTCCATATTTATGCAATTAGAAAAAGTTTTCCCAGACACGTTTCTGGTGTTGTGGTGACGGCGCTTCATGCTTTCTAATCAGACAATCAGAGCACTTTCTGAGCACAGCAGCAAAGGAGAGTCTCACAGTACCCTGCTCAGGATAGACTCCAGGAGGTAGAGGAGATCAGGAGCACACTGGGCTCGGCTTTCGGCAGCATCGCCTGAGTTGAATGATCTCTGAACTCGACACCATCGCCTGGGTGGAAGCTTGCTCCATTGGCTTCTCCCTTTGGAGGGTGTAACAAAATGCCACCAGATTTCCCTTTAGTCATCTATTACACTTCTCAGTGCAAGTGCTTCACCTCCAAAGGTAATTAAGTACATTGCAGAATAGCACCTGTATTGAACAATGCATGCTCACACACACACACACACACTTCAACTTTCAAGAACTAAATATGTATTAGGAGATCTCAGATGCTTCTCTCCTGTCACTATGGATGTGTAAGGCCGCAGCCAGGAAGGAAAGAAAAACAAAAATAAGGTAGTTATGGTAAAAGCAGGGAAGGGCCAGGAGCTAGCGTAATAACCAAACAGCAGCCAACACCCACAGCTAGATCAGCAGCTCCTTCAGCACATCCTTTCTCACGGATCTGAGGTTAAATGTCAGTTCCGGAGGAAGAATGAAATTAAGCGTGCAAAGACTGGCAAGGGCGGGTCAGTAAGAAAGACACACTCCCGGAGAGGGGGCTGGGGAAGCCAGGAGATGCTCAGAAATCCTTGGGACAGGACGCACAGGAGAAACAGGGAGGGACAATGGGGTTAAGATAAGCCGGGACTGGTGGCTCACACCTGTAGTCCCTACCGCTCCTCAGGAGGCTGAGATGTGAGGATCACAGCACGAAGCAAACCCAGGCAGGCAAGTCCATGAGGGTCTTATCTCCAATGAACAGCCCAAAGACTGGAAGTGGAGCTGGAGGCTCAAGTGGTGAAGGGCCCAGATCAGGGGGAAAATAAGAGATGGACCTGGAGCTGGGCAGGTGGCTCAGTGGTAGAGTGCTCGCCTTGCATGCATGAGGCCCTGGGTTCGATTCCTCAGCACCCCATAAGCAGAAAAAGCCTCAAGTGGCGCTGTGGTTCAAGTGGTAGAGCGCCAGTCTTGAGCTGAAGCGCTGGTTCAAGTCCCTAGGGTTGGCACCAAAAAGAAAGGAAGAAAAAGACAAAAAGAGAGACGTTGGGGGACAGAGACGAAATCAACCCCTTTGTCTGAACTGACTTTTTCAGTTGACACTTCCACAGAGTATTTGATGAGAGGGAGTAGCACATCTACCAAGGCGTTGAGAACAGTTATAAAGGCTAGGTTTTGTTTGTGTGTGTGTGTGCCAGTGCTGGGGCTTGAACTCAGGGCCTGGGCGCTGTCCCTCAGCTCTTCAGCTCAAGGCTGGCGCTCTACCACTTGAGCCACAGCACCACTTCCGGCTTTTGTCTGTGTCTGTGGTCCTGAGGACTCGAACCCAGGGCCTCATGCACGCCAGGCGAGCGCTCTACCACTGAGCCACCCGCCAGTTTTGTTTTGTAATGCAGTCGGCACTAAGTTTGCTTCTGCTCTGGTGCGGTCAGCAAAGCTGTGTGAGTTCATCTTCCGGTATCTCCAGGCACCTGATGCATTACCGTGATTTGGGGCAATATATCAAGGTGACCAATGGAGGCCGCCATCTTCTCCAGTGCAGAAAGAAAAGACTTTCTAGAACTCTTCCCATTTCTCAGCGGGGAGGAGATCTGTCTTTCAGGGCCTCATCTAGAGGTAACTCTGCTTCCCAAGCCATTTTTTTCCCCCCACACCTCTCCTGGCAGTGATCACGCACACACACACACACACACACACACACACACACACACACATGTACAGGACCACATACATTAGGTGAAAAATTAACTTCCTCAAGAAAAACCACAGGCCCATCCTCCCTCACCCTGACTTTGCCAAGACACGGACACACTCCAAACCTATTAACTCCACGGAAATCTTCTTGAGATCGCTTATTCTCCAGGCAGATTTATGTCTTGGAAATTTGGAGTTGCTTACCAAAAGGAGGAGAGTCATTTATTTTCCTGTTACCGGACTGCCACATAAAGAAGATAAGATCTGATGAAATATTCAGCTGAAGCTATAGTTCTGGGTCTTCATCCCTTCTTCTCCCAACCCGCCCCCCGCCCCAATCCACCACCTCTTTGAGACCAGTTACCTATTTAACTCCATCCTGTCAATTAAACCAGGGGAGGAAAGCAGGTGGGGGGGGGGAAGCGAAGAACTAATTAGGCAACTGTGTAATTTTAATTAGCTGTTTTGATAATTAAACTAATTAGTTCCCCTGTGTTTCCCCAATATGTGGTGGACTGGTTTTGATATCACAGCTTTAGAGTTCCATTCCATTAGTTAATTAGTCACTTTTGCATTAGAAAGCTTTATTAATGGCCTTAATTTGCAGTTGAAATGAGGAATCTGCTGTCAATAATTTGGATAATTGCCTACTGTTTGATTATAAAGTACAAAGTAGCAGCACACGATTACATATGCAAACCCCAAGAGCTGTTTCCTGCCTGCTTACTTTCTTGATCTACATTTCCTCCTCTTTCTCTTTTTCTGTTTTATATTTTTTTTCAATTCTTTTCTTGACCCTGTTCAAGCCAGGCAAGGAGAATCTAGCTTATTAAGAAAATGAAGGCCTGTTGGTGGTTTTCTGTTTTTTTTTCTTTCTTTCTTTCTTCTTCTTCCCCTTCTCCCAGACTGCATGTATGCAATTGTTAAAGTTATTGCTTGCTTTGTACCTAATTAGTGTCCTTGGAATTAAATGAACAGCTCTGTATACACCTCTGAAGCCATGTTTGTGCATTGAATAATTGATTCTACTCTGCTAATCAGATAGGGACATAATGAGTCAGTTTAATTAAATGGGGATCTAACCTGGTGAACGCTGGGAAAATATTTGCTCATTTACTTAGTAAAAAGGCCACAGTTGCTTTTTATTTTTTTTTTCTCCTCCATTGGCTAGTAGGGAAGATTCTAGCAAGTAAAAGAGATTCTCCGGACAGAAGGAGTCCGGGTGGGTGTGGGTTCCACTGTTTGAATAGCAGAGGGCTGGGAGAGGTGCGTGGAAAAAGTCAGATGCTAGAATCTGACCTCTCTGAGACATCAGCCCCCCACCAACCCCAAAGTGTCATCGCGGGTGACGATCAGGGAAGCGGAAATCCTGGTGGACTTCCCTGGTGTCTGGTGATTTGCAGGAAGAAATTTCCACTCCCTCCAAGACCAGCTGGGACCGACGCAACTCCAGACAAGGTAAGAGAGCGGTGTAGCTTTATCTTCTTGGCAAGTGTTGGCGCTCTCCCGTGGACAGTCGGATTTGGGGGGTGGAGGACTGAGGATCGTTGTTGTTGGAAACATGTATCAGCACACACGTGTGAACTGTAAGGCCTGGTCAAAAGTGGAGGGGGTGGGGAGGTAGACATTAAAGGAATGATCAGGTCTCCAAGGTCTCTGGGAAGGGCCACAAGTGGCCTCTGGCTCTTAGTGGCCCAGGGCTGGTGATTTCCAAAGCTTCGTGGGAGACGGGAGGGATTACAGAGGTGTCACGGGGTGGACATTTTGGATCTTCTGGTGGAAATCAAGTCAAACCAGGCCAGGAACACATCGATCCTGAGACTATTACCCCCCAGCTCTGTTTAACAAACAAACACAAAAAAGCCAAGGAGCATTTCTGCCAGGGTTGACAAGCCTGTGGGCAGAGGCCAGAGAAAGAACAAAGCTGTGAGCTCCTTTGCAATCACCAAGTGAGGAAACTGAAGAAAACTCACCTGCCAAAGCTGTGTGTGGCGGGAGGGTGATCTGTCTTTCTTTCTTGTTTCTTAGTAGTTGGGATCTTTTAGGGATCTGAGAAGATCTGCCTGGAATACCAGCTGTGATGCGAGCCATGGAGGTAGACGCAGGTGTGCGTGCGTGTACAATGTGTGCGTGTACAAATGCACGTGTCTGCGGTGTGTGTATTTGAATAGAAGCATGCCAACTCACAGGGGCAAACTAGAGAGAGAGAGAAATGCAGGCGCAGTCTAAGTTTTTATTCACCCCCTTTTTCTCTCCTCTATTAAAATTCCAAATGGCTAAGAGGATTTTCTCAATTTAGTCATACTTTTAATCTTCACTGAAATGAGTGATGACTTCTTATAATAAAAAAAAAGAGAGAGAGAGTTGACAGGCTTCTGTGGTGTGGTGCCGGATTAACTTCCCCGGGCGACGGGGTTTTCTTTTGTGCATCGTGTGTCTGGTTGATGGAGGTTTAACAGAAAGCATTTTGGCAGAAATTGGATGGAGTGGTGCAGCAGAGATCACCTGGCGATGAACCTCACACTGCAACTTTCCCTCCTCTGTTCAGAGAAACACAGATCTAGACATGCGTCCAGAGAGAGAGGGAAGAGGAAAAGGCATCCCTGCTAGACAATGACAGCTGTGTATATACACCCAATGCATGACCAATAGATGCACATCACCTACATGTATAGAAATACGTCTGTAGACACAGATTTCTCACACGTGTGTATTTGTGAATAGACACTTATATGTATTTTGGATGGTTATATACATATAAACCGAAATATGCATGATTCAATGTCTATGATGAAGACTAGGTTTATGTGCATATAAATATAAGAAATAAGAAATAGTGTGTATATGTGCATGCATGCTGTCGTTTTCCATTCTATTCTCAGACCCAGGTACAGTGAAGGGCAGAATGCATGATAATTGCACATATTATTATATAATAATATGCTTATTATATGTCTATATACATATAAATATAATATGTGTTATTCTATTCATAGTGTTCTTATATATTATGTTTATATGTATTATTCTATTCATATTGTTCTTACATATTATGTTTGTATGTATTATTCTATTTGTATTGTTCTTATATATTTGTTTATATACATATAATAAATATGAGCATATATGTGTTCTTATATATACATATATTTGTTATATTTATTATGCATGTACATAAGTATATAACTATAAGAAACAATGCTATATATTCTTAGATATATCTATGTTATATTTATATGCATCTAAATATGTGTATATAGACATCCTTCTAATTATATTTATTATAGTTTTATATATAATTATAATAAATATACATGTACTTATATTATTAGGTCTATTTACATGTTGATGCACATATAAATATAATAAACTACCTTACGTTATGCATAACAAGACAATAAATCTTACTTATTTTATCTACTAATTTATATAATCTATGTGTGATTATCTAGCCATCATATTTATGTACATATAAATGTGCATGCATTCCTATTCTAGTTATAGGTGATAAATGTATTATGACACAAATACACACAAGAACATCCTCATTCTATGCATGTGTTATAACTAGAATAGCCAGGTGACAGAGAGAAAAGGACTTCCAGAACATTCTTTTGTGTCTCCCTCTTGAAAATAAAGAATTCCCCCCCTTGGTGTAGGGAACCCCGCGTTGGAAAACAACTTCTCCCTATTTCTCACGCTTGGGCCTTGGTGTTGCTCGTGAGGATTCCCAGCCCACCCATGTCTGCAAAGTTTCATTCCTAAGAACCAGAGGCCTTTAACCTGCCAGGCTGGAACCCCCCTCCACACACACACACACACACACACACACACACACACACACACACAGGAGTTGGGTGGAGATTAGAGGGAGCCGCTGGCTGGCAGAGATCGGCTTAAGGCATGCAGAAATGCAAAGGAAAGCTCAGCCCAGCCCCTCCTCCCCCATACCTTTCCCTGACTCTTGTTCGTGCTTGTGACTACACATCCGTCCATCTCATCACCGGTGTGCAACACAATAGGACACACCTGCGTGGATATCTGGGGATGTAGGCCTGTAGAACAAGCAGGTGCAATAGCCCGACTTACTCCCAAGGAAAAGCTGGGGAATGCACCCCAGGGGACCCGAGGCCCACCCCTGGGGTGAAAGTCAGCAGCCCAGCCCTCCCTGAGATCCTGTGTGCTTGCCTTCCTTCCTGCAGGGCGGATGGACGGGGTGGGCGTTGGAGATGATCCCTGAGGTTCTAGCTCCTCACAGCTCTTGGTGCAGAAATAGCAGTGGTGTGCTGTGGGAGGAAAAAGAAAAAACCACCGTGAAGATTTCCGTGCGGCTTTCATTCTCTGGGTCTGTGTACCGTGAGACGTTTCCTTCGATCGTGGGTAAGGGTGGGTCGGGGGGGATTTATGATCAAGCTAGGACCAGGTTAATCGGTGCTTCTTTCTGCCTCCAACCATCGGCAGCGGAGCTCACCACCCCAAAGGCCTGGTCAGGTTTCTAGAACCTGTGATCCTTCGTTGAAATACAAGAAAGATCTATGGAGCCTGGCTGTCTGGTTAATTAAGCGTCTCTTCTTTCAAGGCCCCCCCACACACACACCTCCTCTGAAACCAAAATGTGGCTTTTTTGGTTTTTCCTTCCTCCTAAAGATGCCACGTAAGCCTTTCTCTAGTGATTAAGCAAACAGGTTCGAGACCGAGTGGTCTCATCCTGGAAGACAGCGTTGGAAGAGGCCTGGCGGGTAAAGGAAGCAGACGCTTCACGAAATCATCTTCTGGGAAAGCCTTGTCCTCTCAGAACGGATTGAAGAGAAATCTGCATATTCCAAAGCAAGAAATAATGCAAACATGGCGTGTGTGTGTGTGTGTGTGTGTGTGCACAAGTGTCAATACTTCACTTCACAGGTGACACCCCCAAATTCATAGAATCCGTTCGCTCTCTTCCACAAGAATTGAGTTTCTAACCATGTCTAACAGGCGAACTGGTGAGGGGAGAATTTAGTACCCCGAGGGAAGAGAGGACCCTATATCTGTGAAATGTATAAGAGGTACAAAGTTTATAATGCATATCTATAAGAGCCTACATAAGCAGCCAAGATGTAAATATAAGTTTATATTTATATGTAAGTATAAATGGGGCATATATTTATAGAGAGTATATATAATATAAATGCACTCAATATAAAGCACATGAATGTATTTATATATTTATATATGTATAAATATATAATATATTGTCAATATAAATAGACCTATAACTTTATATGTTAGAGCTGGGAAGGTGGCTCAGTGGTTGAGTGCTTGCCTTGCATGCATGAGGCCCTGGGTTCGATTCCTCAGCACCACAGACGTAGAAAAAGCTAGAAGTGGCACTGTGGCTCAAGTGGTAGAGCGCTAGCCTTGAGCTGAAGAGCTGAGGGACAGTGCCCATGCCCAGAGTTCAAGCCTCACAACCAACCAAAAAAAATGTATATGTTATATATAACATATATAAATATATAACATATATAATATATAAAAGCATGTATTGTATATATTTATACTTCAAAATATATATTTATAGATTCATATGTACATAGAAATATACATAGAAACATTTATATTTATATTTTTTTGTCAGTCGTGGGGCCTGAACTCTGGACCTGGACGCTGTCCCTCAGCTCTTCAGCTCAAGGCTGGCGCTCTACCACTTGAGCCACCTTCCCAGCCCTATACACTTAAACATATTTATATTTTTATATTTGCATATAAATATATTTATCAATATATTTCTATTTTAATATATTTACATATTTATATATACGTATATATTTATATTCATAACCATTATGTTTGAATTTTCATATATTTTATATGTACATGTATTTACTATACATATATTTACAGGCAGACAGAGACAGACAGACAGACACACAAAAATAATAGAGTTAGGTAGATAGTGATAAAAATAGATGATAGATAGGCCATAGAAACAGATAGACAGACAGATAGATAGATAGATAGATAGATAGATAGATAGATAGATAGATAGATAGATAGATAGATAGATAGATAGATAGATAGATAGATAGATAGATAGATGGAGATGAATGGGCAGGCTAGCAGTGGACGGACAGACAGATGGGGCGAATAGATGGATGGATGGATGGATGGATGGATGGATGGATGGATGGACAGACGGACCAATGGGTGGATTGACAGACAGACAGACAGACAGACAGACAGATAGACAGATAGAGACGGACAGACAGATGAATGGACAGACAGATAGATACAGGCAGGTGCCCGGGTTCGAGGACCAGATCTGGCCAGTCCTCCCCCCCATCCTTCTACGCCAGCCTGGCGGTGTCTCATCTCACACTTCCCTCGGACTCAAAGGCAGTGATCCGGGGGGGGGGGCGTCTGGCAGGTGCACCCCGACTCAGCCCCACACAAGGCGTGCCTGTGTGTGTGTGTGTGTGTGTGTGTGTGTGCAATGACTGTTGTCCAGCCAAGTGTGCTAGCATGCCTCATGGGGACAGAGAGCCAGGCCACCTCCAGGTCCACGTCTGCTGGTCCTCCCACCGCCCAGGAGCCGGGCCCACCGTGCCCATCCATCATCCCAAGTCCATCCCTCCCAGCGGCCATGCCAGTGAGGGCTGGGCCGAACACGAGGGCGTTGGCTCTGGATGGCGAAAGTTCTCATTCACCTACTTTATGACCCTTCAGTGGTGCTATCAGGGGTTCCCGCTCCAGAGATCAGCGTGTGAGGCTCACGAATCTTCATCCATGTCACCCCTTTCCAATCCATCCTCTTCCCCCCCCCTTGGCTTTTCTTTTGTGCTAGTCCTGGGGCTTGAACTCAGGGCCTGGGCACTGTCCCTGAGCTTCTTTTGCTCAAGGCTGGCGCTCTCCCACTTGAGCCACAGCACCATTTCTGATTGTTCAGTGAATAATTAGAGATCAGAGTCTCGAGGACCTTCCTGCCCTGGCTGGCCTCAAACTGCGATCCTCAGATCTCAACCTCCCGAGTAGCTGGGGATGACAGGCGGGAGCCACCAACATCAGGTTTCCTCTTTTGTGATGAAGGGATTTAACGCCCTGTCCTGTAGCCTGCCGGCCTCTTTATTTACCATCACTTTGTTCATCATTTCTGATTGCTAGGAAAGATTTCTGGTGTCTCATTTCTCTTTCTTACAAAGAATAACATTAGACAGGCACCAGTGGCTCACGCCTGTCATCCCAGCTACTCAGGAGGCTGAGATCTGAGGATCGAGGTTCAATGCCAGCCTGGGCAGGAAAGTCTATGAGACTCTTATCTTGAAGCAACTACACACACACACACACACACACACACACACACACACAGAGCCAGAAGTGGCGCTGTGGCTCAAGTGGTAGAGCGCTATCCTTGAACAAAAAGCAGCTCAGGGACAGCGTTCAGGCCCTGAGTTCAAGCCCCAGGACTGACGAAAATAAACAAACACATAAAACAATACATACAATAAGAATTCTGGACGATGACAAAAAGAACAGCATCCACCAAAACGTGTTGTGCGCCTAAACCGATTTGTGGAACGGTCGCCCCTCTGGCCAACTACTGAACGATAACACAAATATAATTTAAAAACAAAAAGAATCGCGTACGCATGTCCACTACGGCTCTGCTCTCAAAGGGAACCCTGTGGCCTCTTCTTATGCGGCTCATTCGTGAAACAATCGGCTTTCCAGAGACAACCGGAGAGACCAACCTGCCGGACAATCAGCAACGCCCATTGCCTGAAGACAGAACAGCAGAGAACGGAAGGTGCGAATCCACCAGCCCAGGCTTTGCTGACCTGGGATAAAGGCCGTCGGGAACCTGTGGGGTTCCTGTGGGGCTGAAAATATTACCTGAGTTGGAGGCCAGATTTGAAGGCTGCGGGGCAGCCTCTGCCCCCACTCCTGTCAATCCACCCTGCGCCATGTTGAATTTGGAGCTTCCTAGGGTCATTCTCCTTCCTGTTTTCCATCGAAGGGGGGAGTCCTTTGCAGGTGCTTCGAATAATTAATCTGAAAAGAAGAGAGAGAGAGAGAGATTGGCAATGGTGTGACCATCGATTACAGCCTGTTTCCCACCAAAGCCATGTGCTTTGGGGGTTTGGTGGTTGTTGTTGTTGTTTTATTACTCTTCCTTCCCGCCTCTGCTTCTCAGGATGGTTCCAGGAGCAGAGAGGAGTTTGGGGCCCATAGAGAGGAAAAGAGAAAAACTGCATGGACAAATCAGGCCATCAGAGAGACAGGAAGTGGGGGAGTTCATTGGTGGCACCCCCCCAAAAAAAATAGACCCATTCATATTGATTTTGTCATCGATGTTGGGTTCCCCCCCCCTCCCTGGGTAATTATTCAATTTCCAGCCCTCATTACAGCCCTCCTGTAATCAAGGTCATTGTTGTTCAAGTAAATGGCACTAAGAAGAATGTAGGTCATGTGTGAAGTGAGTTCTGTTTCGGGGAAAATTTTTTTCTTTGTAAAAAAAAAAGCCCCGAAACGAAACGTGTTTTATATACCCACCATACCCTTCGGTTTCACCCAAACTCATCAGGCTAAAGGAAAATGGTGTCTTTTGTTTGTTTGGGTTTTTTTCTGTTTGTTATTTTACCAGTCCTGGGATTTGAACTCAAGGCCTGGGGGGGGGGCTGTCTTCCCTGAGCTTCTTTGTGCTCAAGGCTGGCGCTCTACCACTTGAGCCACAGCCTCCCTTCTGGCTTTTTCCAAGTAGTTGCTTTGAGATCAGAGTCTCACAGACTTTCCTGCCCCGGGCTGGCTTTGAACCGTGATCCTCAGATCTCAGCCTCCTGAGTAGCTAGGATGACAGGTGTGAACCACCACCAGCCCTGCTAGGAATGGTGTCTTCCTTGTTCCAAACGCTCTAATAGGTCAACCTCGAGGTATCTTTTGGCGGAGAAGGCGGGACATGAATCTTTTTTTTTTTTAAAGTATTCTTTATGATCTTTAAGTCGTTGTCCAAAGGAGCTGCCAGGGATGAACACGTCTTGATCCATGCCCTCCTCTTAACACATCCCCCACCGCTCCACTTCTGCATTTCGGGAGACCCACACTGGAGTCCTGGCTGCCTTCTCCCCGTCTTCTCCTCTCCCTCCGTCCACCCCTCTCCCCCATCAGAGCCCCCCACCCCTGTCCAGCCCCTGCTTTTCCTGGCCTTTGATTTCGCTGACCTTTGACTCAGCCCCGTCTAAGCACCGGTGCTATTGTGAGCTCTCCCTGAAGTCTGCGGCGTTTCAGTTCATACATTTGAATCTTTATCTTTAAAAGTTGCCTTGACAAGTTTATATTTTTTTTTCCTGGAATGTTCTGAGGGAAAGAGACACCTGGCCTACATTCTTTAAACACGGCCACCGGCCAGTTCTGCCAGCGGACCCCCTTTCCACGTTTTAAATGAGATATCCCCGAGGTAATAAACGAGGGCACATTTTACAGCACGCCGCGGTAGAAGAAGCCACTGTCAGCCGTAGTTTATTTAAAGCGTGAGACCTGTAAGGGGAAAATAATGACTTTAATAAAATTTACTATTGACTTTGTCGGCTAAAAATCTTTCTGTCATCAGGAATACGGAAAGAAAAAAAAATAAAACCTTTCCGTGAAATATATTCCTTTAATATTTCAAAGCATCTTGGGTGGGTGGTATTTTTTTTTTTAATGTAGGAGCGTACTATGCTACTTCAGATGACAGGAACACAGGATGGAAGTTAGTTTTTGTTTCTTTTGTCGGTCGTGGGGCTTGAACTCGGGGCCTGGGCGCTGTCCCTGAGCTCTTTGTGCTGAAGGCTGGCGCTCTACCACTTGAGCCACAGCGCCACTTCTGGTTTTCTGGTGGTTCACTAGGGATCAGAGTCTCACGGACTTTCCTACCCAGGCTGGCCTCAAACCCCAATCCTCAGGTCTCAGCCTCCTGACTGACAGGAGGGCATGAGCCACCAGTACCAGGCTCCCTGATATGGTTCAATCCATCCAGAGAATTTCTCTGGGAGCATGCCCAGGAACTTGCTGGTTGTAGATGCAAGTCTCCAACAAGTGAACAAAATTGAGGTCACTTCTGAAAATTGGAGGGAAAGAAACACACTCACCACAGAACCTCTGGTTGGATTTTTTTTTTTTATTTTGCCTACCAGGCAAGTTGATTAAAGGCAGGGCAGGTTTATGTGTGTTGAGTCGGAGGTCAGACCGATGAGAGGAAAAGCTGTGGACAAATCCATTCCGGGCACGCTTTTTACACCGTTAAAAAATAAACTCTGGCACCCAAGTTACCCCAGCAGCCTATGGCAGCTCAATGGAGAGGTGAATCCATTTAATAAAACCTCACGAAATGAATGCTTTGCTTTATGCATCTTGGGTGCATCCCACCGGAGGACTTAAAATTGTAAAAAGCATGCTCGCTTCTTCAACGACAAAAGCATTTCTGCTAAGAGAGACCAATAACAACAACAACAACAACAAGAATAATAATAAAGCTTTGTATCCGCACCTAGCCAGAAATGTGAGTAGCAGAACTTTCATTGAGAACTAAACTGCTTTCCTGGTTGCTTTTCACTGGCCATCGTACGGTATTCTTGGCTAGAATTACAGGACATGATTGTATAGACGTGATCATGTGATCTGGAAGGCGGGGTGGGTACTGGGAGTCTAGAAGCAGCTCACTTGGAGAAAGAAGCTGACAATATTCCACGCAGGACCCCCGCGAAGTCTTAACAGCATTTCCTAAAAGAGGCAGTTTGTCTCCCGACTCCAGCGACCTATTCTGCATATCCACATCAGTACGTCTTGGATAGCTTTTCATGAAGCCAAAGACCCCTGGGCAAAACACCAGTCTCCTTGTGATTTCCCGGCCTTTCGGTCTCTGCTTCTGGAACTTTCTCCGGTGGCATGCAATGATTGCTCCAGAACTTTTTTTACACCTTCTGGAATCTCTAACTATTTAGCTCAGGACTGCCAGCACTGTAAGAGTATTATTATTATTATTATTGGATATTTTATGCCCACGGACATGGCTGACAGAGTCTCAAACAGAGAAGGAGAAGGGTAAAGATGGTTGTGTGGTTGTGATCTCTCTCACCTCCTGGCAAATTTGATGGTATCTGCTGGTTGATTTAATTTTTCTTTCCGTATCATCTTTAAGTAGTTGTCCAGAGGAGCTACCGTTGAACAAAGCAGCTGATGCACGTGATGCATCTTGATCCCCATCCCCCTGCTTTCTACATCCTCCCCCATCCCTCCCCTCCCCTCCCCACCCCACCCTCCTCTTCTTCATTTGGGGGGACCCACACTGGAGTCTTGACTGCCTTCTCCCCCCCTTCTTCTCGCCATCCGTCCACCAGCTCTCCCCTGAGCCCCCCACGCACCCCCCTTTCAAGGATCTACTTGCTGGGGTTTTGATTTTGCTGAGCTTCGACTCTGTCGTTCTAAGGAATGACACTACTGGAGCTCTCCCTTGTATTTCGGTTAATACGTTCGCACGCGCCTGCACACCACCCCATCTACGTACTTACACACTCATGAGCTAAATCTAGCTTCCACAGAGAAGGGAAGTCTCCTCTTGTCTTACATTTTGCAATGGATGTGAGCCATCGGGGGCTGAGCTGGTGGTTTGTGTTAGTCTCTGGCCAGCTTTTGTGATTTGGGAGCTAAGAGCCAAACGAATAAGACAGGGAGACCACGGGCCCCCTGAGCCACCGGAGGTTAAACGTGGTTAAGAAAATAAAATGTCTTCTTGCTTATGCTCACACCACCCGCCAGCCAAGCGAGGGGAACTTTGAGGGAGTTGTTTGGGAAGCCTGGAATCCCAGCTACTTTGGGAGGCAGAGATGGGAGGATTGGAGTGCGAGGTCAGCCCCCACATCAAAAGTTCACGGGACTCCATCTCAACCACCCGACAACGGCTGGGTGTGGTTGAGTGAGCCTGGGCACAGGCTGTTCATCGAGATGAACTCCAAAGAAATGGGAAGAAGAGGGGTTTATTATTATTTTCTTTTTTTCCTCCTTTGTCACTGTTCTGTTTTCTGTTCTTCTTGCCTTGCATGGAAGTTTATCGGAAATGGAGGGACAGAGGGGGAAACTAAGGCAGCCGGGGTCCTCACTGGACACCAGGTGGAGAATGAACTCTACCACTCGTGGGTGGGGACGGGAGGGAAAATCTGGGGGAGAGAGCGAGGGAAGGGGGGACAGGGTCCCCAAAGCAATGCACTCACGACCTGAGTGATGTCACTGTCCCTTTGTCATAAAGACAAAAAGGTATCCTAATGAAAGCCCGCAGTTCATATACACGCAGAAAGAAAAGATGGACGGGCTGTGGGGAGGAGGGAGAGGGAGAGAATGATGCACAGATTACCCAGAATGCACACAGAACTACTGAGCAAGGTTGAGCCATCAGCTAGACTCCCAAGCCAAGGAAATGTTCGGTCTCCTGGGATAGGATGATGGCTTTGCCCAGCACCTGCTTTGCGACCCACCTGGGGAAGGTAAAAGCGAGGTGATGCGGCATGTGGAGAAAGAATAGCCACGTTGGTACCAAACAAATGCACAGGTCACAGACTACTGTGTGTCCCTGTGTGACAGAAGCGGTGGAATCTGTTGAGGCTGGTTTGGAGGAGGAGAAAGGGGAGGCCACCAAGAATAACAGAGGGTGAACTGGGCATCCCTTTTGGTGTTAATGTCCTTGTTAAAAAAACAATCTGTGGAAAAATCAACAAAGAGATAGGCATCCAGGGCCCCAGTGGAAGATTCGGTGGTGTTCCATTCACAGGACCTTCTGTCTTACCATTTTTAAGTGTTCAAGTATGAACTGTACGCCCTAATATTTTCCTTCATTAATAAGTAGTCTCCCTTGCGCGAGCCGGCTTTCTGTGACTATGTCAAAATACCCGAGGGAGGGAAAAAAAAAAAAACATCTGAGAGAGGGAAAATCTGCATGAGCTTTTGGGAAAGAAGCTTTAAATCCAAACCATAATAACCTTGAAATGCTTGTAGAGATTTTAATTTTTGTTATTATTATTGTTGTCGTTGTTGTTGTTGTTAGCGGTTGTGGGGCTTGAACTCAGGGCCTGGGCGCTGTCCCTGAGCTCTTTTGTTCAAGGCTGGTGCTCTACCACTTTGAGCCACAGTGACACTTCCAGTTTTCTGGTGGTTCATTGGAGATAAAGAGGCTCATGGACTTTCCTGCCTGAGGCTGGCTTTGAACCGTGATCCTCAGATCTCAGCCTCCTGAGTAGCTAGGGATGACAGGCGTGAGCCACCGGTGCCCAGCTGAAATGGTTATCGTTAACTGAATTTTCCAGTTTGATTTCTACACTCCCTCCCCCTCCACCCCCACCCCAGCAGGATAGATATGGAAATACGATGCATCTTTGATAAATCAGATCCTTGCAGTTTCAAATATAGAAGTCCGCTACGTTTCTTGATTTTTTTTTTCTTTTCCCGGATGACTAGCTTTATTAAAACAGATGTAAGTTGGTAAAATTGGAAGCGTGCAAATACAGCAAAGCTGTCTTGTCACTCTCTGAGTATTTAAAACTCTCTCTTCCTTTAATCAGCCTGTGAGATCCAGGGGTCCACTTCTCATTTCTGATCCCCGGAACTCAGCTGGGCTGGTGTGAGGGAATCTCGAACCTGTGGCCTGCTTTGGCATAGAGTTTCTGGATCAAGTCAGCTTTACCTTCCTTAAAAGAGAAGAAGCAGATTTTTTTCCCTCCAATCCTTGGCTTACAAACCATAACACTATTTCAAGCTATTTCTTAGCCAATATTTTACTGTAGATCACACTAAATCACAGATATATATATATATATATGTACATATATATATAAATGGTTTAGAGGGAGGAGGAAAAAATACTGGTTTTTAAAGCAGTAGCAAAATGTCAGTTCCAAGGGGTGTTAAAAGAAAAGGGAATTTAATCAACTTTGAACACATTGCACATCTCCCTGGCATTAGATATCATAGATTTCCTTCTTCACTTCCCAACTTGCAAGGCTTATGACTAAATACTTTCCCAGCCAGTGAGCTCGTACAAAAAACACTAGACGGCTGACTTGCAGGTATCTATCTGACTTTAGTAAACTTAAAAATGACACCACCAAAGCTGGGGGAAAGCTGAAATTAGACCTGTGAGCTCTCTTCCGAAGCATGGGCGTGCACGGGGTAATATCTGATAGATTTGGGTCTGCCAGTTTTGTTCTCCAGAGTCAGTAAGAAAGCCGAGCACTCGAGAAATCTTCCCTTTCAACCTGCTTCACACTGCTGATAGCTAAACCAGACCCACATCTCAGGCCCTTGGTTTTTTCTTTATCAGTTACTGTTTAGAAACAGGCATTAACAACAACAACAACAAAAGCTGTGAATTTCCCTGACAATATGTGCAAAAATGAAAAATAGATCAAGGGAACTTTCTATGTAAATGATATGAATGACAAGCAACTGTAACTTACAGCTTCTAGTAAGATATTCTTTCTCTCTCTGTCTCTCTGTCTGTGTGTGTGTGTGTCTGTCTCTGTCTCTCTGTCTGTGTGTCTGTCTCTCTGTCTCTCTGTCTCTGTCTCTCCAAGCTCAAATGTTTCTCTTACTGACTGCTTTTGATAAACCATACTAGAAGTTTCTCTGTGTGCAGCCCACCCTCAGATGCCAAGCCCTGATTCTGAAGTTCTGACCCCAGACTTCACAGTTGGGGGTATTTTCGGTCGAGCTAAGAAATTAATTGACCTGCTAGAACCAGGGAACTACGCAGTTAACATTTTACTAATATTGTCTTCCTCTCACTAAGGATCTTTTTTCTTTCTTTTCTGTCAACTAGAGTTAGGGAAAAGCGTTCAGGTTGGGGAACTTTAAGCAGCCATTTTGGAAATGCTCCGGGATGCTCCTTTATGAACTCCATAAATAACTTTTAGCTCTCCTCCTTTGAAACGCTATGACTTTTACTTGGCCTATAAAACAGGTGCCAGTCTTCACATTTTCCTTGCCTGAAGTCAGTTCAAATTCTCTTCTGGCCACTTAACGCTTGAAAAATTGTGTGTGTGTGTGTGTGTGTGTGTGTGTGTGTGTGTGTGAACCAGTCTTGGGCCTTAAACTGAGGGCTTGTTCACAGGCTGACTTTGGTCTTTGATGTGTTCCCTCGACACTAGCCTGCTACCATTTGACAAACATCTCTACTTCTGGCTTTTTACTGGTTCATTGGAGAGAAGAGACTTGATTTGTGTGCCCAGGCTGGCTTCGAACCTCAAGTCTTAGATCTCAGCCTCTTGAGTAGCTTGGATTACAGGCATGAGCCACAGGCTCCTGGTAAATGTATTTCTAATTGCAAGTTCTTCTTCAGCCAGGCCTATGATATTTCCGCCATGCAGTTTATATCATACCCCAATATTACTACTACTGCTGCTATTATTACTACTACTAATAATAATAATAAATAAGTGTCAGTGCTTTAATATAAAACTTAAGACCATTCGTCTTATTTCCCTAATTCTCAGAAAAAGTTGAATATTTTCCTAAATTCTCTTCTCCCTCCCCCCCCCTTGTGATTTCTTCTCCCCTGATTAATTCCATTTTGGCAGTTTTGCCAGTAGCATCTGATATCATGCAGAAACAACTTGAGAATTCACAAGAATAGAAGAGCCGGGCAGACATCTGTTTTCAATATAGATTTTATTAGTTTCTCAATGTGGATATTTGCATGCACGTGGTATTTCTGCTAGCTACCTTGTTTCTAATGTAGCTGATAAGATTATATAAGAGAAATCTGTTCACCATGCTCTCTTGGGCCGCCTGTGACTTCTTGACACATTGCTTGTCTTTGAAAAACATTCCATTGTTCCTATTTTCACACACTCACAAGTATCTCTTGAATTGATTCCATCTATTGCTACGTATGAACAAGGCTTTTTGTTGTTGTTTAAGAAAAATAAAACTCTAACAAGCCACTTATCTGATAGGACACGACTATTGTAACTCCGTTTTAATTTCCTTCCTGATCTCCTTCATGAAATAAAAAAAAGACATTACTAGGATACAAAAGCAAGAAATAAAAGAACGTGGATAAATTTAACCCGTTAGAAAAGACAGAAAAGCTATGAAATGTGTGAGATGAGGGTCACCACCGAATGAAAATTTTTATTTGAAATGTTTTCTTCTCCAGAAGCTACTTTAAGAAAAATGATTTGTAAAAGAAGTACTACATATGTGTCCATAAAGAAAAGAAAAGAAGGATGCCCATTGAATCTTCAAGTATGAACCTTTGGAGACATTTCTTGGTTTTCAGAACACTGTATTAAAAAAAAAAAAAACTACTTCATAGGCGCTGGTGGCTCCCGCCTGTCATCCCAGCTACTCAGGAGGCTGAGATTTGAGGATCCTGGTTCAAAGCCAACCCCAGGCAGGAAAGTCTGTGAGACTCTTATCTCCAATGAACCACCAGAAAACCGCAAGTGGCGCTGTGGCTCAAGTGGTAGAGCGCCAGTCTTGAGTGAAAGAGCTCAGGGACAGCGCCCAGGCCCTGAGTTCAAATCCCACAACCACCACCACCACCAACAACAAAATCATGGTACTTAAAAACAAAATTGTTGTCAATTCTTCCCATCGTAGCGATTCAACAGAGCCCAGCTTTGCTTGAGACTAAAAGGAAAGCAAAGGAAAAATACTCACAAAATTTAAGAGTCAAGACGGGACTACAGAAAGGAATGACTGACAAGTCCATTGCCTGTGATCCTAATAAAATCATGATTTCACAGTACCTATCACAATCAAAAGCCCTACTATAAAGATTGGCTTTGTAAACTACCAGCGTTTTAACATTAACCAGCTCCTGTTGGGAAGGCCTGCTCCTAGTCTTCAAAGTGGAAATAATGTGGGTTGTTAGGAAACTTCATTAGGCTTGGGGGAAAGGACTGGGTAAATTGAAGCCTTCGTTTACATCTGATGGAGATAAGAGAAGAAAAAAGGGGGAGTGGATATAACTAGTATAGAAACTACTAGGCCTTTAAATAAAACACCCACAAAAACATCGATGTATGACTTAAAACTCTTAGAATAAAGAGGCAAAGGGGAAGAAAAGTGGAAAATGAAGAGACCACAAATAACTATCCGCATTCGCATGTGGTGGATAAAATACAATTCGTCAATCAGCCATCCATATTTATTAGGTTTTTAAAAAAAAAAAATTAAAAAGGATCCAGGATCTTAAAAAAGAGGTTTTGAAGGTTTTGGTTCTTCTTCTTCTTCTTCTTTAAATAAAGTCTCTTTATTTATTTATTTATTCTTCTTTAAATAAAGTCGCCGAAATCAGCTCTTGAAAGGTTTAGAAGTACAGTTCCATTCAGTCTCTATCCACGGGTGTGTGCTAGACACGATGCGAAGCATAGATTCAGGGGGTGAAATCCCCCCTCCCCCCTAAAAAAAGCTTCAGGGCACCCCCTAGGGGACCCTGTCCAGCCTTCACTGAGCAAGAGCAGAAAAGCAATATGGAAATCCCTCGCAGACCCTTTGATTTGGAAATGCACCTCATGCCTTGTGTCAGTGGAGGAGAGAGAGGGGAGAGAACTCAGCAACTGGGCGATGTCAAGTCTCATTGAGTAAGTGCTCATTAAAAGAAAGAAAAGTATGACCTCTGCCCCCTGAACCTTCACCAATAGCTAACAGATAACTATACGCTTTGCTCTGTGGTGAGATGGGGTGGGGGTGGAGGAATAGGTCAATTCTTGAAAGCAGGATTCTGTATTTTTCTGTGACAATCGAGCATGGGTGTGATCATAACGTTATTAAGACTTTGACGCCGCCTAGGAGTCAGAGAATATTTGCTACCACAAAAATTCCATTTTGGGGGGGAACAAAGCAGGTTAGCAGTTGTGTCCTTGAAATGAGAAGTATTTTGTAATTAGGGCTCAATATCCATCACTATCTCTACATCTAGCTAAAATGTAATATATATATATATGTGTGTGTGTGTGTGTGTGTGTGTGTGTGTGTATACATATACACATTTACGTAGCTGTATAAATATATGTATATGTGAGTGTATTTGCATATAATGTACATACAATGTGTGTATTTTGCATGATCGACAGATGGGTGGCAATATTTAGTTTATTAATGTCTCTTAGATATTTTTTCCATAGTGTTGACACCTGGTATTAAAAATCAAGACCTTGGGCTGGGAAGATGGCTCAGTGGTAGAGCGCTTGCCTTGCATGCATGAGGCCCTGGGTTTGATTCCTCAGCACCACATAAGCAGAAAAAGCCAGAAATGATGCTGTGGCTCAAGTGGTAGAGTGCTCACCTTGAGCTGAAGAGCTGAGGGACAGCGCCCAGGCCCAGAGTTCAGGCCCCACGACCGGACCAAAAAAAAATCAAGACCTTGGTCCAATTCCCTCAGAAAACTCGGATCAACAAGATGGTGCATAGAAACCTAAGCTCAGTTCAGGGATTCTGAGGTAATTCACAGCATCCTAATCACTTCCCTTGGGAGGGCTTTCTGCCTTTCTGGCTCTTCCTCTCATAAATCTTGACATTTCAACCCTACGGGTCAACGGCATACAATGTGTTCAGCTTATAAGATATTTCTGGTCTTCTAGGAGCTTGAATTTTATCAAATAAAACTAATACATTTTGTTCTTTACTTTTAAAAACTATTTTATCATCATTAACGTATTTATTGTGGTCCACGGGACATCATTTTGTTGTCCTTCTTGTTGGACTTTTGAGAATCCGGCTTAGGAATAAGAGTGACACCGTGGGTTAAAATTGTCCAGGCTCAATCAAGTCTGGCGCCGGTGGCTCCCGCCTGTCATCCCAGCTGCTCAGGGAGGCTGAGATCTGAGGATCGTGGTTGGAAGTCAGCCCGGGCAGGAAAGTCCAGGAGACTCTGATCTCCAATGAATCACAGAAAAAGCCAGAAGTGGAGCTGTGGCTCAACTGGTAGAGCGCCAGCCTTGAGCACAAGAGCTCAGGGACAGTGCCCAGGCCCTGAGTTCAAGCCCCAGGACAGGCATCAAAACAGTAAAAGAAAAAGAAAGAAGGAAGAAAACAAAGAAAGAAGGAAGGGAGGAAGGGAGGAAGGGAGGAAGGAAGGAAGGAAGGAGAGACAGAGAAAAGATGGAAGGCTACATATGAAATATATAAATATATAATACAACATACTAATTATATTTATGTTGGCATTTTTACATTTATATTAATTTTATCCCAGTATGAATATATAATATCCATCCTTTTATAAACACATGTGTCAACTTTAAATATTTAAATATTTTCTATTTTTACTTATAGATCGATACATTTTATGTACACGTGCTTGTATGGTGATACATATAAAATATTAATGTATATTGATCAATATATTAAATATGTATTGATATATGTATTATTAAAATATCGACATATACTTATCCACATAGTTTATGCACACACATATTTATAAGTAAATGTATTTATACCATGCAGAACATATAACAATAATATATAATTATATATCATATATAATTATTATATATGATGTTATATATGCTTTTATTAGTATATTATGATTAGGCTTTACCTCCAGCCACAGCTACTGAGAAGCCCTGCACGCTTCTCAGATTCAGCCAGCTTCATTCGGAGCCCTGAGACTCAGACCCAAGCACTTCACACCGGAATCCTAGTCAATCCCAAGGTCACCGTGCCGACCTTGAGCCCGAGTCTCTGAGCTTCTCTTACCCATCTGCGTGCTAGAAATAACCGTAGCCACTTTGTAGACGTATCTAAGATTGACTAATGCCGTGTGTGAGGTCCTCAACCCAGCACCTGGCACACTACGACTCCACAAGTGACAGTATTATTATTAATTATGATGATCATTGCCAAAACCAGGGTTGGAATGCAGCCCTGGAAGGCTGTCCATCCGGGTACTACCTCCCTGACTCCATTGCTTCAACACTAACCTGAATAATGAGCACATTATCATTGCAAGAAGACAATGAACACTCTTGGCTTTTCCATCCATCAGTGTCTACACCTCCTCCCTCCATCTCAGCCCTTTGAAAGCAAGTTACCATTTAACTAACGCTCTCCACTCTGAGGGTACCATTGCTTAGCCTTTTTTAGCAAGTTTACAGCTCAAAGAGTACCATGAGATGTGAAGGGGGAACCATTTTTAATGGTTTCTGATCCACACATGGTTTGTGGGGTTCCCCTCCGATTTTCATTCCACCTTTCCAGCCTTTGTCCTCAGATTCTATATACTAGAATTCACTCAGATCCTTCCTGACACTCAACACAGATAGGCAAGAGACTTTTATTGAGTTCGAGGAGAAAAATAAAAATATAATTTAATGCTTCAGTTCCTGAGGAGGTATAATTGCTAACATGTTTTTTTTTAAATGTCTCCTCAACGTAAGCCATAATGTATAAATTCATATGCTCAGGCCGTTCTGTCTCATCTTAATACATCTAGAACATAAAATTATTTTAATGTTCGTAATCTTCCATGCATAATCGAGCAAAATGGATCTTTTTTTTTTTGGCCACGTGGAAATGTAGAGACAGTTGGACTTGTTAGTCACTGCTTGTGGTAGCAAATATTCATAAGCAATGCTGCAGAAATGTTAGGAAAAATGGAAATGCATGAGTGTGTGTGTGTGTTTAATCCAGGATCATTCTTAAGCAATAAGGAAAATAAGGAGGCTATAACCTGAGTGTATAAAAGTAATTATGCAGATGAGCTGGCCCTTTACAAACCTTTTAATTTAACTGGGTTACTGCAAACGAGGCATACCATGCCAAAAGAAAAAAAAAACTAAACAAAACAACACCTCACAAAACTGACTGT
>NW_012267297.1:2058271-2065771 GCF_000151885.1 Dipodomys ordii | reverse complement strand
GGGGGCATGTTCTCCAGAGCCCAGAAGGCAGACCCTAACCATGTAAGAGCAGAAAGTCACCTGGGAGAAGAGAGGCCAAGTCCTCAGAGTATGCAAGATATACGGCATGCTCTATACAGTGTCACATACGATCCACAGTATACAATATATATTACAAACAGCGGACTATAGTGTATACTATACTACATGTGATATACAAGGTATAATGGTTTACATAGGGTCTATTTACTATATATGTATGTTATACATACCATGTAAAATATATTCTATTTGATTATAGTATTAGATGGTATATACACCATATAATACATAATATACTGTAAGTTTTATATGGTATATGTAACATATATATACCACATACTATATAATATAATATGTTCTATTATATATAGTATATAATATATAGTCATAAGTTATATATACTAATATAACATTAGTATAATTATGATATTGTTATATATTATTATAGCATATTGTTATAGTACATTATTATAAGATACTCTATATACTAATATAATATATTATTATAATTATGATATTGTTTTATATTATATTATTATAAGATATGATATATATTAATATAACGATACTATATATCATGTACTACATATACATTATGGATCATATATGTATACACTATATAGTGTATACTATATATTATACATTATTATTATTATTACAGATTATGATTATCATTATATATTGTTATATACTATTCATGACAATATATAACAAATGTATCATATGTCCTATGTTATAGTATACATTATCATATATTTTATAGATACCACAGAATATGTTATTCTGTGGTACACCATAGCACACATCTGTACATACATGGATATTGTCATAATATTTATATACATATACAAATATATGTTTATAGATACACAAATATATTTTATATACATAAGTGAATATATATTTATATGCATAAATAAATATAAATTTACATATACATATATGAATATATTTATATACACATATACAAATAGATATTTGTATATCTATTTGTGTGTGTGTGTGCATATTTGTCACTATTCACTTGTATTTTCGATTGTAGCCGGACCCTCAACTTTCCAAACTGAACTCTTCCAGCATATTGCCAATAGCAGCAGTGTGTTTATTAAAGCCAGCAAATCTGTGATTCAAACAAGACACACCTTGATGCAGGGGTCAGGATTTTCTATTAATAAAGAACATCTCAAAGCAGGGAGGAAATGCGACTCTCGGAGCAAAAAAAAAAAAGTATTCTGTTGCTGTGGAAATTGGACATTAATAATTCATTTATTTTATTGTATTTTACGTTCCCCCCTGGGTCTTGCAAGGGTCTCTGAGGGCTGGAAGGGGCAGACCGCCCTGACTTTATCGTTTGCTGACCTTTAGGCAGTGGGACACAGCAAGCAATACTTGAAACACGCTGCCCATTTCCTCCTACTTAACATGGCTCTGAATTAAGATGCTCCCCAGCCTCCTGCCTGAGGCTCCCAGGCTGGATGCACACAGAGGCCGGGGAGGGAGCTCTGAGCCACCTGCTGCTGAGGGAACTCTGCACGGAAACCTGAAGGACTTCCACGGAAATCCACACGAACTCCCACGATCAAAATCCACAGACGCCTGGCATCCCAGCGACCCAGGAGGCTGAGATCTGAGGATCGAGGTTCAAAGCCAGCCTGGGCAGGAAAAGTCCACCAGAAAAACCACAAGTAGGGCTGTGGCTCAAGGGGTAGAGCACCAGCCTTGAATGAAAGAGCTCAGGGACAGCGCCCAGGCCCTGAGTTCAAGCCCCAGGACCAACAATACATCTATGTGTGTGTGTATATGCATATATATACACATATTTAATCTATAAGTGTATTTATAAATTTACTATATTACATTATTAATATTTTCATAGTATACATTAAATATATAGTGCATACTATAAAAATGAGATACATAAACATAATATAATATAAATATGCATGAAAAATATATAGATCTATATTAAATATATGTGATACTAATATATCTATAGATTGAGATTATTCTATCAATACATCTTACTATATTTATATTGATCAGCATATATCGCCGTATTAATAGAGAGATATATTATAGATTGCTATATTAATATAGATATACATAGCTCGACATATTGCTATATTAATATATATATGTGGATATGCATGAGGTCTTATTTGAATGGATGACGCAGGTACATTACCCCTCTGAGCTGAGTTCTGCTTGGCATTCATCAGCAAATGGTGATGTGTTCAAGAAGAGGGAATTGTCATTCAGGAAGACAAGTCACCTCTTCCTGCACAAGGCTGACAGGACAGACAGAAGCTCACGGGGTGAGTGTGTCCTGGCCCCGTGGGTAATCAAGCTGAGAGTGGAAGATGAGGAACACCGGGAAGGAAGGTGCAGAACATTGAAGGTACCCAGCGTCTGGTGGCTCACGCCTGTCATCCCAGCCCTTCCTGGAGGCTGAGATCTGAGGATCACAGTTCAAAGCCAGGGCCGGGGGGGAGCTATGGGGGGGGGGTGATCCTTCTCTCCAAGGAAACCACAAAGGAGTGGTGCTGTGGTTCAAGTGGTAGAGCGCCCAGTCTGGAGTGGGAAATAAGCACCCCGGCCCTGAGATCAAGCCCAAGATACATAAATGCAAAAGTAAGTAAGGGAATGCAAAATAGACAGATTAGAAAATAAAAGCGCGTGAACATGGATGGTTATCAGAGTTCCACTTGAAGAGGACGTGAGCTCTCTCTCTCACACACACACACACACACACACACACACACACACACACACAATTCTTTTCCTTGGGTTCCTACATTCCTCTTAAAACCCAGATCACCCATTAAGTATTTTCTTCACTCGCGTACGCTAAAAAAAAAAAAAAAATTAAAGAGCAGAGCTGAAAATTTCATCCTCCATCTAAACTTTGAAGAAAATGTAACTCAGTGTTAGCAGTTGTTTTTTCTGGGTAAAAGCTTATGTATTATATACATATATACGTATACATATGAATATATATATACGTATATATGTATATACATGTATATATGGTCCCTTCTTTTTATTTTCCACTTTGGTGAGTTTTAAAAAAAAATTTTTTTTGGCTTTTCTAAGGTAGCATTTTTAGATTTAGAGGAGGGAAAAAAGAAACACTTTTAAAATTAAATTTAAAATTAAATTGGAACCTTGCTTGACTGCCACCCATGCCAAACAGAAATAAAGTAGTGAAGACAAGCAGATGACAGAAATGTAATTTTTAGTTTTACACCCTGAACATATGTGCAGGCTCTTATTTTTAAGACTACTCCAGAATCTGCAATTCCCCCCTCTCTCCCCCTCCTCCCCTCTTCCCCCCCTCCCCCCCCCCGCTCTGGAGAACACGATCAAAACCAATATCACAATATCTAGTTTTAATCACCTTACAATGGTGTGGAATGACAATTCACAGCAAAGAGTTGTTTGGCAACAGTGCCAAGCTGTGTTTGATTTCACTGAAAACCTTAGCCATACTCGCATGCTCCGTTATACTTTATTTTCGGTAAATTTTCCACATATGTCCTTTGGAAATATTTCCATAGGACCCACGTACTTGATCAGAATTCTTGGTTTTGTCGGGTACAGGTGGCTCACACCTGTTATCCCAACTACTTAAGAGGCTGAGATCTGAGCATGTTGGTTCAAAGCCAGCCTGGGCAGGAAAGTCTGTGAGACTCTTATCTGCATTGAACCAGCAAAAAGTCAGAAGTGGAGCTGTGGCTCAAGTGGTAGAGCACCAGCCTTGAGGGACAGGCTCAGGGACAGTGTCTAGGTCCTGAGCTCAAGCCTTATGACCGACAAAACAAAAAAGGTAGACTAAAGACATAGACATTTTCTTTACACACATATGCAGATATTATATTTGGTTAATTTACATATAATATATACTTATATATTATATATAGTTAATATATAGTAAATTGATATATATATAATTTATGTATTATATTATATATTTATTGTCATATATTATACATATTGCATATTATATATATAAATTACATATAGTTAATTTATATAGCTCATTACATATCTGATTAATATATGTTATATATCATAGAATTTTATCACACATAAGCAAGTATTCAGGGTTATATAATTTATATACATATATATAGTATATAAACATATTTATATATAAATATATGTGTATAAACCATATATTATATATGGTTAATTTATAGCTAATATATAAAAATGTAGTTTATATAGTATATATTTATGTATAGTTAATTTATATATATAGCTAAGTATATATACGAGTAATATATGCTTTATATTATATCATAGGATCTGATCACACACACAAGCAAGCATTCAGCTTCAGTGACTTCCAGACTCTAAATCAATTGGCCATTTTTTGTTTTTTGGTCTGGCAAATGGAATTGAATTATCAAATTAGCATGCTGGTGTTGGACACTTGTAATAAAAAGGAAAGCAAGCGGCCTACTTTCCCTCCCCCCCCTCCCCCCCCCCCCCCCCCCCCCCCCCCCCCCCCCCCCCCCCGCAAGGCCGTGTGTTCTATTTGAATGTGTCCTGCTTACTGGTCACACTTGCTGCTGTGGACAAAGGCTCTTCCCTAACTCATGTGTGCAAATAACTCACCGCCATGGACTGACATGCCTCTCTTCATCGCTTACTGTCTTTCTTTTTTAAAAAATACACACACACATATATATACATATATGTGTATATTCAATATATACATTGTATATGCGATCTATAAATGCTATGTGTGTATATTTAATGCATACATTATATATGCAATATATATGAATACTCTATGTGTTATTTAATATCTATTATATGCAGGATATATGAATACTATATGTGTGTATATTTAATATCTTTAATGCATATATATAATTCAGAAGAGAAAAGACTTGCACCATTGTGCTAGCATCCCTGCCATTGTCTGCCAACTGACAGAAGGAAGTTGTTTTGTTGTTGTTGTTGTTGTTTTGGTTTTCTGGGTTGGGGGAGGGAGGTGGAACTTAAGCGTGAGCATCAGGCTGCTCAAATACACAGCGAGCTCTGTTCTCTGCAGGGTGCAGGAAACACAGCCTTTGCCTGAGTAAAGTTTGTCCAACAATGCGGGCCCCATGGCTCACGCCTGTCATCCCAGCGACTCGGGAGGCTGAGATCTGAGGATCGCAGTTCAAAGCCAGCCTGGGTAAGAAAGTCATTGAGACTCTGATCTCCCATGAACCGGGGGCGGGGCGGGGGGGAAGCAGATCTGTGACTCAAGGGTTATAGCACCTGCTTTAAAATGAAAAAAGCTCAGGGACAATGTCCAGGTCCTGAGTTCAAATCCTAGTGCCAGCACACACACAAAAATGAACAAACAAAAACATTAACAGAGGCCAGGCATGGGCGACTCACACCTGTCATCCCAGCTTCTCAGGAGGCTGAGATCTGAGGATCTGGGTTCAAAGCCAGCCCGGGCAGGAAAGTCCATGAGACTCTGATCTCCAATAAACCACCAGAAAACCGGAAGTGGAGCTGTGGCTCAAGTGGTAGAGCACCAGCCTTGAGCTGAAGAGCTCAGGGACAGTGCCCAGGCCCTGAGTTCAAGCCCCAGAACCAATAAAAACAAAAAGCAGGACTCAATGAGCATCTCTTTACTGTTTTCCAACCTACCCTTAACTTTAAGGTGGCAAAGCTGGGATGTTTTCCCCCATCTCTTGTTTTGCTTCGCCGGGGATTTTGAGTTTACCCTTACCCCAGCTCTGTGTCCACTTTTCTCACCGATGATTTTCACCTCCTATCCCAAAAAAGCCCTTGCTTAAAACAATTTGCAAGGAATGTACACCTTGCATTACAGATGGGGTTTGCTTATTGTTTTTTTTTTATAGTTCTATAAGGTTAGAAGCTGAGTGTGTGTGTGTGTGTGTGTGTGTGTGAATCCTGGGGCTGGAACTCAGGGCCTGGGCACTGTCCCTGAGCTCTTTCACTCAAGGCTGGTGCTCTACCACTTGAGTCACGGCACCACTTCTGGTTTTTCGGTAGCTCATGGGAGATGAGAGTCTAACGGACTTTCCTGCCCTGGCTGGCTTTGAACCGCGATCCTCTAGATCTCAACCTCCTGTGTAGCTAGGATGACAGGGGTGAGCCACTGGTGCCGGGGTAGCCCTTTTGTCCAAGTCTTTCTACTTGAGTTTATCTGGGCGTGGCGGGGGGGGGGCGGTTTCTGGTCTGAGTTAATTGTTCTATCCGTTTTTCTATTCTGTATTCTGGGCGCCAGGTAGCCCAGGCCAACCTAGCTCCAAACACTCTCGGGTTCCATCCACGAATTTGTTGTAACGCTGATATCCTGTCATTTGCGTGACTGCAGTACTTATATATTTATTTATGTATGTATGTATTCTTGGTAGATTGCATTTATTCTGGACATATTGCACCATTTTATAAATCACTCCCTACGTGTGAGACATTTAGAATCGTTTGGTAAAAACGATTTTCTCCCTGTACTTTGTTTATTCACTGTCCGCCCCTCCACACCTCCAGAAATAAAGGAAAAAGTGGAGAAAGAGGTGGGGGAAGGAAGCCCCCTTGTGCGGTTTATACAGTCAAATCTCAGATCCTTGACTTCTTGTTTGGTTTTTCTTTGCTCCCCACGAATACTGACAGGGCCCACGATGGAACCTTAAATCTGTGCGTGCACATAAACACCTGCTTATAAGCATCCCGTCGGAGGGAGGTAATAGAATTCTGCGGGGCTCCGGGTGGCTGTTTTATTCTGATCGGTGGTAGATTGTACTATTGACCAAATGTCAGGCCTACGGCCCCACGGCGAGAAAATAAATGTGTGTACATAATCACGCTGGAAGACTCGGCCCGGGCCGGCTGGGTCGTCTCTCTCCTAATACTAAAGGAAATCCCTTAAAAAAGAAAAAATTACCCCCCTCCACTCTTGAGTGCAAATATTAATTTTTATTTCTTCTTTCTGGGCCTCCTCTTCCTTTTGCTGATCACACACACACACACACACACACACACACAACCCTAGATAAAATCATGCAGGGGGACCGGTGGAGGATTTCCAGTGTGCTCCTATCCGGCCCTGTGAGTCTGAGCTGTGGAGAATCCTTTCTCTGCGGCCTCCAATCGTTTGAACCACACCCCACTGCAGCCCGGGTCTGATGGGGGGCGGGGGTAGGATGGAGAGTTTTGGGGGGTACCCACGTTGAAGTAGATTTCCAGTGCAGAGCTGGGAGGGGGAAGAGGGGCTGTGGCATGAAAGTTGGGTCATGGACGGAAGTCTGATTGTGAGGGAAAAAATCACTTCAGGTGGGGGACAGCTTTTGCACGTCGGTGGTGCTGTGTGCATGTGCAATGGGTTAGAGCAGGGGACAACTGAAGAGAGCCAAGACTACAAGAGGTTACAACAGAAGGGGGAGGAAGAGAGGGAGGGAAGGAAGGAAGGAAGGAAGGAAGGAAGGAAGGAAGGAAGGAAGGAAGGAA
>NW_012267297.1:2038312-2058221 GCF_000151885.1 Dipodomys ordii | reverse complement strand
GAAGGAAGGAAGGAAGGAAGGAAGGAAGGAAGGAAGGAAGGAAGGAAGGAAGGAAGACAGGAATCTACAGCTTCTCAAGGTTGGGGGTGCCTCTTTGTCCCCAGGAAACTTCCTTTCCCTTGTACCTCACTTTGGCCTGCAAACGTCTTCAATAACGAATCTGCCTCTGGGTGGCTTCCATTCGTAATTAGAATTAGAGTCGTCACCAATCTGTGTGAGGGACATTTACACAGAGAAATGCACATGCATACTCATATGTTGATAGATAAAAATCTAAACATAAATATTAAAATATAATGTATAAGTATATTTCATATATTTAGATATCATATAAAAATATATAAAATATAAGTATATATATATATATATATATATGAGCAAGTAACAGTTTAGTCTGTTTTTCTACCTATTTTCAGTTTAGCCAAGAAAGATTGGTTTGGAGGAGAAATGTTAAATAATGACAGCATTAAACTTCTAATTATACATGTATTTGAATTATATGTATGTATGTGTGTATATATTAGCTGGGCTCCCGCCTGTCATCCCAGCTACTCAGGAGGCTGAGATCTGAGGATCACAGTTCAAAGCCAGCCTGGGCAGGAAAGTCCTTGAGACTCTTGTCTCCAATAAACCACCAGAAAACAAGCTGTGGTTCTAACCTTGAGCGAAAAAGCTCAGAAACAGTGCCCAAGCCCTGAGTTCAAGCCCCACAAATGACCAAAAGATCCACCACTTACATATATATAATATATAATCATATATATTATAGATATATTATAATTGATCCAATCATTATATAGTTATATTGTTATATAGTTATGATATATAATTATATATAACATTATACAATTATATAGGATAATTGTATACAATATGCCATTATTATATAATATTATATATTATATAATTGTATACAATATGCTATCTACTCCATGTTATATAGTATATTATATGTAATATATGTAATATACTATACATATCTAATGTAATGTATTATATATTATATGTGTTTTATATGTAGCATATAATATATATCTAATATATTATCTAATATACAATATATATTAGATAATATATTAGATATATATTATATATTAGATAATATAATAGATAATTACCTAATATATAATATATAAAATAACTAATATAATATCTAATATGACTTATACTATATTGGATATTATCATGTATGTACAATATGTATATTATATAGTATATAATATATTATATAGTTTGGTGTCTAGTGACATACTCAAACCAGTGAGCAATGAAGCCCGAATATTCGTCCTCAAATATTGTGTGTTTTGGAGTTCTGCAGCGTTTGCACACCTGGCCCACACTATTGGAGGGATGCCAGAGTCACCTTGCCACTGACTGGCTGGGGGTTGATGTTACAGCATTCGCGGGTCACGTTCCTCTCGTTTGTGAGTCCGCACGCCCGTCCGGGCCTGGGGTTTGTGCTTGGTTTGGTTTTATCCTCATGCGTTGTGTTGGCTCGTTACCGTGTGCTAGCTCGGTGGGGTTTTGATTTCTGGTTTCCTTTTTGTTAGTTTTGGTGGCTGGGGTTGCGTTGTGTTGCTGGTCTGTTTTGCAAGGGTCTTGCTACGTAGCTCAGAGCGGCCCGTGGCTCCTCATGAAGTCCAGGCTGGCCTCCAACTTACGATCCTTGGTCCTCGGCCTCCGAGGGACAGCTGGCTTTCCTGTCCTAAAAGGAAGGCACGCCGGGTGATAAACACCCCAGAAGCAGGGGGGTGTCGGAGAGAGAGGAAATCCAGCAGCTCAAGCCCAGTTACCATTTGTTTTTGTGTTAGCATTCGATCTTGGCACGACTCCAGAAAGTTCTAATTGCATTCACTGCTGCTGCTGCTGCTGCTGGTGTGTGTGCGTGTGTGTGTGTGCGTGTGCGTGTGTGTGTGTGTGAATGAGAGGTGGGGTCACGTAACACATAGTTCAGCATCGAATGGGCGTCTTTGCCTTGATAACGGGCAAATTAAAACATTGACAAGCGCCTTTTAATTTAATTTCTAATTCCTTCCCATCTGGAGACCAGAGGCATGAAATATTCAGCCACCCGGCTTCCGTTTCCACGCGGTGAAAGCAGGTTTGGCCCGACGCGTGGCACACATGCACACGCGTGTGCATGGTACCAGCCAGCGCTGCACACAAACCATGCGATACTTGGTTTTCTCCTCTCCCTCCAACTGTGTTTTTCATTTTGGGTGCAAAGTCTCTGTACTTACTGCTACTTTACTGCCCGGTGAGATTCTTCTAGACTGGTCTTTGCGTGGATATGGGTCACTTAAAGACCAATGAGGGCCTTCCATATCCACATCTGCTCAGGCCACAGGTCCTCATTTCTTGGGCTGATTTTTTTCTTCATTGGTGTATACTATTCTTCTCATATTGCACACACACACACACACACACACACACACACATCGCTTTCTCCATAAAAACAAATCCACAGACATCACAAACGCTACGTGTCTTCTCAAAAGCAGAACGGTTTTCCTAAAATAAAATTAACATCTGTTCATCCTGTCATCCCAGCTACTCAGGAGGCTGAGATGGAGAGGATTGTGGTTCAAGGCCAGCCTGGTCAGGAAAGTCCGTGAGACTCTGATCTCCACTAAACCAACAGAAGACCAGAAGTGGAGCTGTGGCTCAAGGGGTAGAGTGCCAGCCTTGAGCACAAGAAACTCAGGGACAGAGCTTAGGCCCTGAGTTCATGCCCCATGACTGACCCCCTCCGCCCTCCCAAATTGCTATTGCAGCCTGACTGTAGACGTTGATTAATAAAGCTAGACAACGCCATTTTTATTTATGAGCAGGGGCTCACCAGCCGTGATCTCAGGGCCGTACTGGACCTGGCAAGGGTTGTGTGCATGAGTGAAATACTCTACAGACAGTTCCACACATCACGTGTGCTTCTTTTAAATTAATTTACTTCGTCGTCACTATAGAGGAGATGCATACGGCGATTCAGTGACAGGGGTCAGGCGACGAGGGCATTTTCTTTCCTACAGGGTCTTCTGTTCCCTCCCTCTCTCTCCCAGGCCTAACCAGGTAGGGTAGCACCTGCCTGTAATCCCAGCACTCAGGAAAGAAAGGCAAGAAAGTCATGAATACTGTGCTTCCTAGTGAGGGCCTGTCCCCAAGCGGAGGAGGAGGGGGGATTCTTTTTCTAAAAGCCAGAGGAAAGCAGAGAAGCCACCGCTTCTGTGGGGAAACAAACAGAAGTGTCGATTTCTTGGTAGAGATGTTAAGGAACTCTGTGCGCGTGATACGGTGATGTCCACGTCACCCAGAGCGTGAAATGCAAAAGAATTCCCACCCACACCTGGGAGACAAGGATGGAGAAAAAGACTTAATCAGCTGGAAGGGAAGACCAGACGGGTATTTAGAGAGCATCTTTATTTTGGAATTCAAACGAAGGTGAGGATGGGGTTATAAAAATGCAAAGATATGTGAACCGAGGAAAAGGAAAAAAAAAGTCTTCTAATAGAGTTGTGAGCGTAGAAGACACACTTAAAGATTGACAGGACAAATTATGATTATTACTATTATTATTATTATTATTTGTGCCAGTCCTGGGGCTTGAACTCAGGGCCTGGGCGCTGTCTCTGAGCTCTTTCACTCCAGGCTGGTGCTCTACCCCTTGAGCCACAGCGCCACTTCTGGTTTTCTGGTGGTTCCTTGGAGATGAGAGTCTCACAGACTTTCCTGCCCGGGCTGGCCTTGAACCACGATCCTCTAGATCTCAGCCTCCTGAGTCGCTGGGACGACAGGCGGGAGCCACCCGTGCCCAGCTGGGACAAAGTGTTTTAAAAGTTAAGGAGTTGGAGATCCCTCTTCTCAGCTAGGACTTTCTGTTCTCTTGGCTTTTCTGGGACCAAAGGACTCCGAGGCCCAGTACCCAGGGGAGAAGCAAGTCCAGGGTGTGAGAATCCCCGGAGAATCCAAGTAGGACTCTGGGCCTTGCACGGGTGTGGAACTTCCACACACCATCCATGAGCACGGGGGACTTGACACGGAGACAGCCGTGCACGGAAAATAATAGTGGTGAGGCTCAGAGGGACTAGTAATAGTAGTAATTAATAACGATAACAGCCATCAATAATAATAAATAACCACCAGAGAAAACTTCCCACCGATTTCCGTCCCATCGGTTGAAAGATGAGCATGGGGAATCTCTTTGAGGATTGGAAAACCTTTGTGAGGCAGAGACTGGAGATTTCTGCAAATGAATACAGTTACATGTCTACATCATGTAGGTGGATAGATACACGTGCACACGCGTGTATTACATATATACATACGCTCCCAGAGGACTGAGGAAAACCACGGTGTGGTCTCAGTACTGCCTCCATCGATGCTGAGTGAGAACTCCGTCAGAAACGTCTCCTTTTATTTTCTAGTTTTAGTATCTCCGCCATCAGAACTCTATATAGCTCCTCACAATAACATCTATAGTAGTCACACGCATCCATCCCGTGAATGAATAGCTCCTTCTTGGACAGAGCTTTCTCTTTGGAAAATTAAAATGGATCAGAGGGGCTGGGCAGGTGGCTCAGTGGTAGAGCGTGTGCCTTGCATGCCTGAGGCCCTGGGTTCGATTCCTCAGCACCACATAAGCAAAAAGAAAAAAAGCCAGAAGTGGCGCTGTGGCTCAAGTGGTAGAACGCTAGCCTTGAGCTGAAGAGCTGAGGGACAGCGCCCAGGCCCAGAGTTCAGGCCCACAACCAGACCCAAAAAATAAAATAAAATAAAAAATAAAATGGGTCAGAATGTTTGGCTCATGTTCCCTTACTAAGACAGTTCTATAAATACCAAAGAAATGCGCTGGAAAAAAACTATAATATACATAGGATACATTTGTTTATGAATATATTATTTATTTCTTGCTATTTTATATCACTTATGCTTATTATTATTTATTAATGTATATTATATATTTTATTAAATATTATAACCTATTATGTATTAATAGTATATAATATAGCATAATTAAATAAATACAAATAAATAAAATAATGTATGTTATATATATTAATACTATATATGTTTGTGTTTATATACATATATATTTCCCTAACTCTGGATTATAAGAACAATCAGCAAATTTTTGGACAAACTTGCTTCAAAGATTTCTCTTAGGAAGATTTTCATGAAAACTTGAAAACATCTATTTTAAAAGCAGGTATGATCTAAAATTTTTTAAATGTGTGGTCACCAAATACACACTAACAGAATTAAAAGCTACTGTGGACACTCTAACAGAAATAAAAGCCAAACTTTCTTTTCAGTTCAAACCAAAGGAGTAACAGATTGCAAAAAGGAAATTGCAGCCACTAAACGGATGGAATAAGTAGTGTATTTGCGTTTCTATTACCTAAACTATCAGGTAACACACTAAAATAAAAAAATAGGTAGTAAATTGAAATATGGAACCCTACATTTGGATATTAGTATTTAAAAACCTATCCATTTCCTGTCGTTAATTATTTTCCCCTACCCATCTTCCTGGAATCACGTGCATTTTGTGGCTGGCCTAACTCTTCAAGAAATGAGGCCTGGCCCCGAACATTTCAGATGAGACATTGTTGTTGTTGTTGTTGTAGCTTAAAAAGAAGAGCCCCGCAAATTTCCATGTCACCTGCCGTGTGTCCTACATCACACAGGGACAGGTTGTAAATTGAAGGGAAAACAGCCAGTGTGTTTGTAAGGAGGACAAAGGCGAATCACGCATTTCTTCCACTCCAGGATACCTTGCCCTGCTCACCGGCCTACACTGATTATGGAGAGCAGGGGTAAAGTGGAGAGAAAAATGTGTTTCTGAACCGTGTAGAGCAATGGGTCCAAGTGGCTTCACCTCACACGGGCGTTTTACACCTGTAACCAGGCAGAGATTATAAGATGGCCCAAAGTTGCCATCTGTATTGGGAGGGAAACCTTTTTCTCTCTACCCTTAAATACATAAATACACAAATAAATGCACAAGTAAATAAGTAAATGCACAGCCAAATAAATAAATATATACATAAATAAATGCACAACCCAATAAGTAAATACATACATAAATGCACAACCAAATAAGTATATAAATACATAAATGCACAACCAAATAAATACATACATAAATGCACAACCAAATAAATAAATACATAAATAAGTGCACAACCAAATAAATATATAAATGCACAACCAATTAAATAGCTACATAAATAGAGAGATAGATAGGTAGATAGATAGATAGATAGATAGATAGATAGATAGATAGATAGATAGATAGATAGATAGATAGATAGATAGAGTCAGACAGTCTTCTAAGGTTCTTTCTTCTCTTCTTCTTCTTCTTCTTCTTCTTCTTCTTCTTCTTCTTCTTCTTCTTCTTCTTCTTCTTCTTCTTCTTCTTCTTCTTCTTCTTCTTCTTCTTCTTCTTCTTCTGCGTCTGTCTCTCCAGGGCAAGTCCTGTCCATGTCCCTTTCATAATGAGGATATTACCCAAGTTCTTTTCTGTCTGAGGATATGTTGATCGTTTCTTCCGCGATGTAGAAACAACACAGAAGTAGCAAGGTTAGAATGACAGATATTCCACAGGCCTGCCTAATCCAGGTGTCGGCTAGAGATAAACTAAATTAAACAGACAGATAGATGAGATAGAAGAGCTGGAGAAGAGATTATGGAATGACTTCCGATGAGATCTTAAAAACAAAAAGAACAAGGAGGAAAAAAAAAAAACAAAACCAGTTCAGATACTCATCTACCCATCATCCTGGAGATAACGTTTGCCCAAAGCCAGGAGGCTAAAGCAGACAGATAACCCCAAGTTCTCTCCTGCAGCAAGATTTCACTCTAACTTTACCACACACACACACACACACACACACACACACACACACACACACACACACACACACACACACACACACGACCCCTTCTTAACTCTCTTGATGGAAGATTCCAGCCTGATTGGTTTGTTGGTTTGTTTGTTGTGCTATTCCAATGAGAAAAGAGAAGTCCACCAGGAGTGACGTATTACCCATGCATAGAATTCACAGCTCTCTCTGCTTCTCTTTCCTTAAATTACACCCGGTCTGGATTATCGGTAGTTCAGCGTGACGACCAAACTACATCACAAACCCTATCGCTGCATTTCAGAGAGAATTCCTGAAAGGATTCTCCCCGGCTGCATGAAACAGTCCTTTAACCGCGGGCAGGGGGTTGCTTTATTGCCAAGGAAGGACTGAATTCCCTTCCCCGTCAAGAGATAGACGTGGAAATAATATAACGATTTTTAAAACAACAACAAAGATAACAGTAAGTCTCAGAGCAAGGGTGACAGGTGTGACTTACGCACTGACAGGGCCAGCACGCCCCCTGCAGGACACAGCGGGGTCAGCAGGCGGGCCTGCGGCTGGCTGGACAGGGGATGGATGGAGACTTCAACCAGCTGGCTCAGTATACCGAATCCAAAACACCGGGTGCTTTGTGTGTTTTATTTTAATTTTATGTGTGTGCCAGGCCTGAGGCTTGAACTCAGGCCTTGAGCTTGCGATCTCTCCCTCTCTGTCTGTCTGTCTCTCTCTCTCTCTGCTAACACTCTACCACTTGAACCACACCTCCACTTCTGTCTTTTTATTCCCCCCCCCCCCACCAGCCTGGTTCTTTGGGAATAAGAGTCTCAGGGACTTTCCTGCCCAGGGCTGGCCTCGAACCGTGATCCTCTAGATCTCAGCCTCCTGAGCAGCTGGGATGACAGGCGTGAGCCACCGGCGCCCAGCTTACAACGATCATTTCCTTCCTCAGGAGGAAGGCTGTGTATTTTACAAGGCAAATGTGTACCTTTCCTTGCAGGTAGCATACAAGTAGCATGGAATCAGAATCATGGGGCGGGGGGGGGGGAGGAGAAAAGTCATTGAAAATGAGCTTTCCGTAAACGATCTGTATAGAATATTGGTGACTAGTTCACACAACTAGTGGTTTATTGTGACAGAGGAATCGATCATACCTCCCTCTCCCTTCTCGTGGAAATGCTAATAAAATGTTATTTTTCCAACTCCAACTCGAAGGGCGACGCGTAATACTTTGACACACACGATTTTGTTTCCTTTCCATAAACCCGCGCAGAGGAGAGGCCAAAAGTAATTGATAAAGACCGTCAGACACGCTTCCGAAGACAGAGACCTTGTCATTCATTCTTCCTTGCAGATTGTATATGATTATCGTATGTCTGCAAAGGGGCTTGAGTCGAGGACTTTCTTCGTGAGATACTAAATGTACTTGCGTGACTTACAACCGACTTTTCCATTGGCAATACAAGAAATGAATATATTCCTGGGCAGGATTCAAGGTAGAGAAAAAAAAATCATACTGCCCAGCTTCACACAAATTGATCGGGTACTAGCCCTCTGTTTTCTCCCGAATTTTGCTGTACACATTCAAGCGCTACAAAACCAGGTACCTGGGAAATCAACCTCGTTTGCTCTTCTTTGACCCTGTGGATTTCAGAGGGAGAGAAAGTTTGATTCAAATAACACAATAGTCTAAACTTAAGCCATATGGTAAGTCCAGTTAGAGAAACTTAAAACTGACACATGACTGAGACCATCCTTTTTTTTTGGGGGGGGGTTGTTCAAATGAACTCGTTGCACCCGGAAAATACACACCGGCCTGCTAACAAACGTGCACACCGAAGCTCTCGTTTCAAAACGATCTGTGTTTGCAAAACAGCGTTTGGCGCAAGAAACCAGCCAAGACACGTTTAAAAATCACTGTCAAAGTGACAGTCGGACCTGGAGAAAGATGGGGCGCTCTGGTCTGACGCTTTGTGGTTCGATGCTAGTTATTAGGTATATAAATTTCAATTCCCTCCTACGACAGAAGGAGAAAATACGATTATCATATCACTCGGAACCTCCCAACTTTCAACCACAGCTCTGATGTCAACCCGTCGTATAAAAATACTTTATTCCTTAACGTGAGCCCTAGATTTTATACGATTGAAATATATTCACTCCCTGCCCCTCCATTTAGATCTTTATTTGGTATTATTCTCATCTGTGCTGCATCCTGAGAAAAAAAAGGAAGCTTTGTTCATATGAAAAAGATTTAAGGCAACAGGTAGCATGCGTCTGGGTATCTCATTAGAAGTTAGAAAATGCATCTTAAAAAGTAATAAATAATGAAAACCATAAGCAATAATAAGAAGAAGAAGCTGTGGTGGCTCACGTCTATCATGGTAACTATTCCGAAGGTTGAGATCTGAGGATCATGGTTCAAAACCAGCCTGGGCAGGAAAGTCCGTGAGACTCTTTATCTCCAAAGATTTGTTTTAAAAAAAAAAAGCTGGAAGTGGAGCTGTGGCTCAAGTGGTAGAGCACCAGCCTTGAGTGATAAAGCCAGGGACAGCGCCCAGGCCCTGAGTTCAAGACCCAGGACCAGCACAAAATGATATTTTTTTTTCCTGGATTTTCTTAGGAGAGGCTCTCCAAGACGCAAGAGCAACGTGCGTATGATTATATTCAGTGATGCTTCTCGAAACGAACTCCAAGAAATGGAAGCAAGAAATGGGGTTGTTATTTTGGTTGGGGTTTGTTTGTTTGATTCCTCCTTGGCAGCTGTTTAAGTTTTCTGTACCTTGTGTCTCCTGGGTGGGTTTCTCTGTCTCTGGGAGGGTGAGGGGGACACAGAATTGGGGGGGCAGAGGGGGAAACCAAGGCAGCCGGGGTCCTCACTGGACACCAGGTGGAGAATGAACTCCACCACTGGTGGGTGGGGACGGGAGGGAAACATGGGGAGAGAGAGCGAGGGAAGGGGGGACAGGGTCCCCAGAGACATGCGCTCAGGACCCGACTGATGTCACTGTCACCCGAATGAATAAAAAGAGAAATAAATAAAGAGATCCTAAAGAAACGTATCTCTCTGATAGACAAAGAGCGAGAGGCAGGCAGGGATGTGATCAGGAGGATAACCAGCAGAACTCCCAGCCCGGCAGGTGTCTGGGACCCGCGCCCGTCTCTCCTGCCCGCCCACCCGTGGGTCTCCCCCGGCCACCAGGAGTTGAAGGGGTCGGCAGAGGAGCCTCGGGTCTGGGCGGAAGGAAGGTGTCAGAAGGCAGGGCTGGGTGGTGAGTGAGAGGGAAGGGCCGGCAGCTGCCGTCAGAGCTGTGCTCAAGAGAAAGGTGATCGGGAACAGAAGAAAGAAAATACTACGTGTGCCAGGCCAAGTCAGGGCAGGGTGAGCAAGGGCTGGGCGGTCCAGGGCTCACCACTGGTCCCTGAAGGCCCTGCTCTGCCTGAGAGCTCACCACTGCTCATGGAGATGAACAGGAGATGGGTCTTCATCACACCACACCAAGATCCGCAGGACGTGATTAGGGCAGAGAGAGAGAGAGAGAGAGAGGTAAGTGGATAGAGAGATAAATACATAGATGGGTGGATGGATGGACAGATACATAGATGGATGGATGATGGATGGATGGATAGATGATAGATAGTTGGATAGATGGATGGATAGATAGATACATAGATAGGTGGGTGGATGGATGGATAGATAAAAACATAGATAGAGGGGCTGGGAAGGTGGCTCAGTGGTAGAGCGCTTGCCTTGCATGCTCGAGGCCCTGGGTTCGACTCCTCAGCACCACATAAGCAAAAAGAAAAAAGCCGGAAGTGGCGCTGTGGCTCAAGTGGTAGAGCGCTAGCCTTGAGCTAAAGAGCTGAGGGACAGCGCCCAGGCCCAGAGTTCAGGCCCCACGACCAGACCCCAAAAAAAAACATAGATAGATAGATAGATAGATAGATAGATAGATAGATAGATAGATAGATAGATAGATAGATAGATGATGGACAGATGATGGATGGATAGATGATGGATAGTTGGATAGATGGATGGATAGTTAAGTGGATGGATAGATACACAGATGGGTGGATGGATGGATATATAAATACATAGATACACAGATAGATAGACAGACAGACAGACAGACAGATAGAGACAGACAGACAGACAGACATAAATACATAGATACATAGGTTCATAGATGGATGGATGGATGGGTGGATAGATAGATGATAGATAGAATACATATATACATACATAGGTGGAGAGATGGATGGATAGATGGATAGATAGATAATTGGAACCTTTGTTATTTTTCCCCAATGAAAGCCATGCAGAGAAAACATGGGGGGAGAGGGAGAAAAATCATAGTGCCAGAATCTGACACAACTAACTGACCAGGCACCAGTGCGCACACCTGTCATCCCAGCTCCTCAGGAGGCTGAGAGCTGATCATCACAGTTCAAGGCCAGCCCAGGCAGGAAAGGCTGTGAGACTCTGATCTCCCATGAACCACCAGAAAACCAGAAGTGGCGCTGTGGCTCAAGTGGTAGAGCACCAGCCTTGAACCCAGCGCCCAGGCCCTGGGTTCAAGACCCATAACAGACAAAAAGAGAAAGAATAGAAAAGATATACAGAAGCCCTAAAAATGGGTGAAAGGAAGAGATTTCAGATGGCAGCATGGTAAACTTCTTGATTTATCCTGCTTGTTGATAGCGCCACCAAATGTGTTATGTTTTATTCATGTGTTAGACAATCACTATTGACAATTAGCACCTACTAATTCCAGACGTGTTGATTCAAGCACTCTTTTTATTTACCTAGATTTATTTGACTTTATTTACAAAGCAGGCCTTTAAAAAAACCAAACATTTAACCACGGGCCTAGATCTAGGAAAGGTTTGCAGAGGTACACCTGCTTGAGGGAAAACACACAGCTCCCAGAGCCTGGTGCATCCCAGGTACTTACTGAATATCGGAGAGTGAACAGACCGCAGATAGACAACAGCCAGCCAGACAGACACAGACAGACTGATAGATAATGGTGATGGATGATAGACTGATGGACAATGATAGAAACATAGAAGATGATGATGAAGATAGATAGGTAGATAGAATAGATTATAGATAGGTGAACAATAGGTAGATACATAAAATAGACAGATGGTAAATAATTGATAGATACATGATAAGTACATAGATAGAGAGATCGAATAACATAGCTAGAGGATAGATACATAGATGATCAAAAGATAGAATGGACAGGTAGATGATCAACAGATAATAGATGATAGATGAAAGATAGATAGATAGATAATGGATAGGAGATAGATTATAAATAGATGATAGATAGATAGTTAACGGATAGGTAGATTATAAATAGATGATAGATAGATAGATAGTTAACGGATAGGTAGATTATAAATAGATGATTGCTAGATGGATGGATGGATAGATAGATAGATAGATAGATGGTTAACAGATAGATAGATAGATAGATAGATAGATGGTTAACAGATAGATTATAAATAGATGATTGCTAGATGGATGGATGGATAGATAGATAGATAGATAGATAGATAGATAGATAGATAGATAGATAGATAGATAGATAGATAGATAGATAGATAGATAGTGGATAGGTAGATAGATTATAAATAGATGATTGCTAGATGGATGGATAGATAGATAGATAGATAGATAGATAGATAGATAGATGGTTAACAGATAGATTATAAATAGATGATTGCTAGATGGAGAGATAGATAGATGATCTAATAATAGATAGATAGATGACTATGGCCCCAGGACAGCATTTACAGAACATTTGTGAGCTCCCATCTCAACCAATAAAATCCGGGTCTGGTGATGCCTGACTGCCGTCCAGCTAGGCAGGGGGTCCCAACAAGAGGACCGCGCTCCAGGCTAGCATAGGCTTCAATGCGAGACAAGTAAAAGAATCAGAGAGCTGTGGCTGTGGGGGGGGGGGTCCCCGGCCTAGCCCAGAGGAGGAGGCCCTGAGTTCAAATTCCAGTCACAGCATGAGTTATGCAAGAACTCCCTCCAGCCCAGTCATCCTTGGTGGAGAGTATGTCCGCCTGTGTAGCACAGCCGCCATCTGGGCCTGGGAGAGAGAGAGGTGTTCCTTCCAGAAGAAGCTACATGGGGTTATTACCCACCCCCAGAAAACAGCAGTTCATTTCCTTTGTCTCTGTAATCATTAAGTAGTTGTCCCAAAGAGTGTCCGCTGAACAAAGCAGCCGGCGAGCACAACGCCTCTTGATCCATGTGGCCCCTTTCCACAGGCACCTGTCCCCTTCCCAAACGGTTTGTTCATGGTGTTTTCTTCTATATTATATATAGTATTTTCCCATTATAGGAAGGCAGAATTGTGTCCGTTTCTTTCTCTTTTTAAAAATTTTCTTTTCTTCTAGTTTATTTTTTTATATCGGTCCTGGGCCTTGAACTCAGGCCCTGGGCGCTGTCCCTCAGCTCTTCAGCTCAAGGCGAGCGCCCTACCCCTTGAGCCACCAGCACCACTTCTGCTTTTCTGGTGTTTTAGTGGATAGGAGTCTCACAGACTTTCCTGCCCGGGCTGGCTTTGAACCACGATCCTCAGATCTCAGCCTCCTGAGCAGCTGGGATGACAGGCAGGAGCTACCAGTGTTCTGCCTTCGCCTCGATTTCTATCGCCATAATTTAGCCTCATCTGTGACATAAATGGTCATTTCTCTCAACTAACAGAACAAAGAAACAACTAACAGAACAAAGAAACCAAAGAATTCGGGGTCCATCAAGACCAAAAGTAGGAGAAAATGATCAGCTTTGAAAATGCATGAGATTATCTGTCTAAGTAAAATATGATGTGTGTGTAAGAGCCTGTGTACATATGTGTGTGTGTCAGTATTTGGAATAAACACACACGTGTGCATGCACACACACACACACGTCATATTGAACTAGTTTCTCATAACCATCCTCTCCTGTTCTGAGAGAGCGATTATGTTTTGATAATCAATAGCCTGGCTTTTAAAAAAAGATAGAAAGGTATAACTGTGTCATCCAAGAGAGAAACAAAGGCTTCTGAAATATGGCCCAAGAACAAAGCTGAGGTAGAAATGGAAGAGGGGGAAATGGAGGCGAATGAGGGGAGGAAGCCGTTGATCATAGTCTGACTTAGGGAATCGTACATTCTTGCTACATCAACTTACTGATAGATTTTCATTCAAAAAGAAGCAGAACAGAGTAGAAGGCTAGTGTAGATTTCAAAAGCACTATTTTCCAATGGGCAGATAAATGGATACATACATACATCTTAACCGAAAGCAATTTCATTGCACGCATTCCATATCTTTGATCGTTCTGAATCTGAACTATCATTGACAAATCGATCTATTAGGACCGAGGCTGCACCACTGGTACAGGCCAAAGGTTCAAATACGGCCACCCAACTATAAATCAATCAAACAGAAACTCGGAATATGGGTGCTGGCTTGCGAAACAAGACAATGTTCCATTTTACAACTCGAAGGTGAAGCCCTTAGTGGGTTTACTGCAACATTTTTTTGGTCTTCCTTCACAAAACCTTCCATGACAGCCTGAATTCTGGCTTTATGAGAGGCAGGGTAAAGACTTTCCACACAGAGAAAAGGATTTCAAAGAGCCAGGGTTGAAGCTATCTTTCCTAGTTATCAACCGTGTGTGTTTTTATTTATGCTTATTTTTGCTTTTTATATTATTCCTATGATTTATATTTTTTATATTATTATATATTTCATTTTTATAGTTATACATACAGATAACCTATCATAGTGTATAATATATATATTCTTCCTATATTACACAAATTAGATGATCTATGCATAGATACATATATACAAATAATATACATATATATAATTTGGATATGTATGTATATTATCTAATTTAAATCAAGCTCATTTAAGACTTCAAATTTGTGTTCCATTAATAAAATTCAGGACTTCAACAGTCATCACATGGTTAAAAAAATTCATACTTTTTCAAATTATATGTAAGCTCAGCAAAGAAACAAAGCCAAATGTTTGAATGCCCGTGTGTATGGTGATAAAATGTTACGCTAATTGGGAACAATGATAGGATCATATCATAACGTTACCGCATTTGAAATCGAGAATGCACTCACTTGCCTGCTAAGTCATAAAATTGATCTTCTTCTCCAGGAGCAGTTAAATAAATGACACGATAATACTTGTAGGTCTATTTCATAATGTCACGTTAAATGGGTCCGTCTTTTCCTGGCGCATAAATAACGCCGCATGCCATTATTCTTCCTAAAAGAAATGGACTGTAGGAAAGCTCACCATAGTTAGGGGGGGAAATTTTTTTTAAAAAATGCCAGCAAAAAGCAGGGGAGAACTTCCTGTGCTATGACATTAAATTCTGGACCTAAAGTTGTTCTGGGAATACTTATTGATGAGGATGGTAAAGTTCATATCACAGGTCCCTGTCTGTGGAGTGCTGTCTTATTCCCATAATAAAAAAAGTACACACACACACACACACACACACACACACACACACACACCAAACAAACAGTTCTCTAAATACAAAAATCCTGTACTGGGCTTCTAATATCTCTATGTTTAAAGGCCCCACAATTTCCTTCAACCTTTAAGGAAATAGCTCTCTATCTATCTATCTATCTATCTATCTATCTATCTATCTATCTATCTATCTATCTATCTATCTACCTGTCTATCTATCTACCTATCTATCTATCTATCTATCTATCTATCTATCTATCTATCTATCTATCTACCTGTCTGTCTGTCTATCTATCTATCTATCTATCTATCTATCTATCTATCTATCTACCTATCTATCTATCTATCTATCTATCTATCTATCTATCTATCTATCTATCTACCTGTCTGTCTGTCTATCTATCTATCTATCTATCTATCTATCTATCTATCTATCTATCTATCTATCTATCTATCTATCTAATCTATCTACCTGTCTGTCTATCTGTCTATCTACCTGTCTATCTGTCTATCTGCCTGTCTGTCTGTCTATCCATCCAACTAGCTATCTATCCATCTATCTAGCTATCTATCCATCCATCTATCTATCTGTCTATCTATCTACCTATCTATGTCTGTCTATCCATTTAGCCATCTGCCTACCTATCCATCATAGATCCCAACTATATCTATCAGTTATTATCTATCCTCTATCCACCCATTATCTATCTATCATCTGCCTATCATCTATTTCTATATCAGTTATATTTATCATTTATTGTCTATCTATCTATATCTGTTTATCATCTGCCTGTTTAATTGTCATCTAACTATCTCATGTATCTATATCATCTAGCATTCTCTATCATCTCTTCATCTTTCATTTCTCCTCTGCCTATCTCTCTATCAGGCATTTTACCTATACCCATCATTTATTATCTAGTTATCTAGCTATCTATTATCTATATTATTTATATGTGTATCTATCAGTACCTATCTATATGTAATGAAATATCTCTCTGTATCTATATTGATTAAACTTTTAAACATTTGTATCTATTAAGTACCAGTCCTGGGTTTTATGAGAATATTGGAAGAATGTCATTTCTATCTGCTAGCTGTTCTAGAAGTAACTTAGGAAAGCTCACAGGTCTGACCAGCCCAGATAGTTCAACCATTTCCAGTCACTTAAGTGGATCAGAATCATGTCAATGTAGGAGATTCATTGTCAGTGTTGAAAGTGTGTGTGTGTGCGTGTGCACACAAGTATGTGTGTAAGGACTGGAGCTAGAACTCAAGGCCTCCTGCAGGGTCTCACTCAACTTTCTTACTCAAGACTGGTGCTCTACCACTTGAACCATACCTCCACTTCTGACTTTTTGGTGCTTACTTGTAGATTAAGGGGCAGGTTTTGAAGCTTCACCCTCAGATCTCAGCCTCCTGAGTTAGTTAGGATGACGGGCGCAAACCACTGGCAGCTGGCTAGAAAATGTTCATGAATATAGAATAAATGGTTTAACCACTTTAAGAAAGTCCTTAAAGAAGAAGGACTTTCTGCTTGGGGACATGTGCCTAACTCAACCCCAGACACCAAAACCAAAACTGCCAAAAGAAAAGTAAGGCCCGGCCAGGCACCTGTGGCTCACGCCTGTCACCCCAGCTACTCGGGAGGCTGAGATCTGAGGATCCAGGTTCAAAGTCAGCCCGGGCAGGAAAGTCCATGAGACTTTGATCTCCAATAAACCACCAGAAAAACAGAAGTGGCGCTGTGGCTCAAGGGGTAGAGCACCAGCCTGGAGTGAAAGAGCTCAGGGACAGCGCCTAGACCCTGAGTTTAAGATCTAGGACCAACACAATAATAAAAACAAAAAATAATAATAATAGAAAGCAAAGGTCTAAAATGATGAGTATAAAAACTTTAATAATATATATGATGACTTTAATAGTGTCTATAGAGAGAGCGAGAGAGATGATTACTACAGTATATGCTTATTATTTTTTAAATGGTTGGGTCTTTAAAGAAATATTTAATAAGCATCTTTGCCATACAAGGACATAGGATGCACAATGATTATGCTAATCAACAACAAGAAATCAACCTTAGAGTTGTTCAGTTACCTTATTATATATACAGCTTCCCGTTCATCACGCTCATTTTGTAAAGCTTCAGGGTGGGTTAGAAAAGCGCCAAGCAAACCACAGAACCACAATGACACTCATTCAAGGGGTCATTCAGCTGCTAGCTCTAGCCACAAGAATCAAGCCTTCCAGGGAGTCTTGGAGATGCCCTTCATGGATGTTTCTCGAAAACAGCTTTGGCCTCTATCCCTCGCTACTCGAGACAGAGTTTGTGCCCATCACCAGCCAACCTGTGCAAAGAAAAAGAAAGATTGAGAAATGCCCCCTTCTTAGGTACAGTGGATCATGTCTGCAATCCTTGGGGGGGAGGGGGAGGGGACGAATGGAAAGAAGAGGGGAGAGAAGGCAAGAATCCAACAAAATGCAGAAGGACTAGGGCAGGGGTGGGGGAGAGTGTGGAAAGGGGGAACATGGATCGAAACCTGTTGCGTTCATCAACTGCTTTGTCCAACAGAAGCAATCATCCCATATACACATATAACATATATATATATATATATTCTTATATATATATATATAAGAATATATGTGCAAAGGAAGGCTGTGTAGATTTCTATACAGTCACCCTAGTTGACATGTTTTGGTGATTTAGTTCTACAAATGGAAAACCAATGAGACCCAACCTTTTCTACATTATTGGGGGGGTTTTCCCCCATTATTTCAGATCAATCTGGGGTCAGTATCTCAGACCTTCCAAAGTAGACCTTTAGGTATTCATTTCCATCAAAGTCAGGACAGCGATTTCCTGTCCGAGTATTTAGTCAGAAATGGTGCTGTTTTTACAAGAAGTGTGTGCTCCAAATCTTGCTGGCAAAAGTCAGTTGCCCAGTAGAATAAAACGCTTTTTTTTTTTTAGCCCTTCTGTACATACGGAGAATTGTTTGAACAGCAAAAAAAAAAAAAACCCAAACGACAAATGATAATATTTAAAAAGGAAAATTAAGACCCTACGAGAATCAACACAATCTCACTGTTTCTATCTTACCGCATCATAATCTTCAAGAATTGCAGAGGAACACTGAAGTTGAACGAATTTTAACAAAACTTAACAACCAAAGTCAAGAAGTGCTAGATCCTTAAAAATTATTTCTCCAGGAGTAATTAGGTTGTCACAAAAGCCAAGGGAACTAATATCATGCTAATCTATCTATCTGTCTATCTATCTATCTATCTATCTATCTCTCTCTCTATCTATCTGTATCTATGCATATATTTAAATGTGTAATCTATCTATGCATATATTTAAATGTGTAATCTATCTATGCATATATTTAAATGTCTAATCTATTAAGATATAAATATAGACATGTAAAAGAGATAGATGCAGATACTTAAAAGAGATCAAAGTGAAAACAAACCCACAAAAGAAAGAGAATCCAGGTGCCCGTGGCTCCCGCCTGTCATCCCAGCGACTCAGGAGGCTGAGATCTGAGGATCGTGGTTCAAAGCCAGCCCCTGGGCAGGAAAGTTTGTAAGACTTTATCTCCCATGAACCACCAAAAAGCTGTAGCTCAAGTGGTAGAGCGCCAGCCTTGAGTGAAAGAGCTCAGGGACAGCGCCCAGGCCCTGAGTTCAAGACCCACAACTGGCACAAACAACAACAACAACAACAATAATAATAATAGTAAATGAAGAAAAATTAGCAACTGAATGGGACACATTGCATTTGAAATCGGCCTTTCTCATGTACTCCCAAGCTTCTGAGATAGATATATAGATAGATGTTCTATCCTTGGAGAATCCCATGAGTGTGAACAACAAAATAACTCATGGACACACACACACACACACACACACTCACATCCCGGTGGGTTGTTTTGCATGTTGGCAGTCCGTGGGATGGTCACCCCAGCCTGTCAGGGGGGGACAGGCTCCCGACCCCCGCTTTCCTGGCTGGGTGTGAGCAGCGTGCCCCAGCAAGGCCCTGTGCGTGACTGTGTGTGTGGTTAGCCGACACTGGTGTGAAGGCCTTGGAGCCATCCTGTGTGCACAATAGGGCACGCTCGCTGCGTAGACCACACCAGAGCGGATTCCAGCCGGGCCTGGTTCCAGCGGTCACACACGCGCCGTGTGCGGGGCCGGAGGGGCCTGGAGGTCTCCCAGTGCTGTGGGCAGTGGGGAGGTTGTGTGTGTGTGTGTGTGCATCCCAGGGAGATTCACCCGTCGGATGGAGAAGCAAACCCTGAGCGCAGGGGTCCGCGTGGAACACGCAGGGGTCACACGGTGGAGGGGGGGGAGCCTAGGGGTCAGGGGCCGCGGTCCTGATGCTGTGGTCCTGACACTGACTTTCCACTCCGACGTGGAGAGCTGGGCTCAACGTCCTGAGAGGTCACGTGACCGTGGTGGGGCCCCTGGGCTGCTCCCCACGTGAGGGAGATGATGCCCAGAGCACCCCGATCCTCCCCAGCCTCCCCGTCCACCCC
>NW_012267297.1:2033806-2037273 GCF_000151885.1 Dipodomys ordii | reverse complement strand
CATCCATCCACCCATCCACCCATCCACCCATCCATCCATCCATCCACCCACCCATCCACCCATCCACCCATCCACCCACCCATCCACCCATCCACCCATCCACCCCATCCACCCCAGGTTCATTTCACATTGGTGGACACCACTAGGCTCCACTCTGCAATTCAACAGAAACCAGATCTCTCTCCCCTTCCCTCCCCTCCTTGCTCCTCCTCCCCCGCCCACCCCAGGGACCAGCAGAAGGAAAAAGGGAAAGACCCCCCCCCCAGGAAAAAGGCAGGAGGAGAGTTAGGCCAGGTTGAAGCAGGGACATGAGCGCCTTCCTGAGACTCCTGAGAGATACCACATGGCCACAGCGGCCACAGCAACGGGTCGCAGTATCCAAAGAATAAGACTTGTCGGACCAGGTGCTCACGCCTGGCATCCCAGCCACTCAGGAGGCTGAGATCTGAGGATGGCGGTTCAAAGCCAGCCTGGGCAGGAAAGTCCGTGAGACTCTGATCTCCCATGAACCACCAGAAAACCAGAAGTGGCGCTGTGGCTCAAGTGGTAGAGCGCCAGCCTTGAGTGAAAGAGCTCAGGGACAGCACCCAGGCCCTGAGTTCAAGACCCACCACTGGAAATGGAGGAGGTGGAGGGGGAGGAGAAAGAAGAAAATTGAAGAGGGAAACTGCTTATATTGTAGCGTTCCTCACGGATGTCTACTTTTTAAATAAGTCATCATTCATTCAAAGTATGGAAAGGATGGGTGTTACACTGGAGGATACCACCACAGCGGGGCTTCTAGAAAGCTCTGTCGGGCAGATCTACGCCCGTCAGTAGCCTATACACAGCGAGATTAACCTGGATCTCATTGGTAGGGCGTTCAGTTCAGACCAGGAAGACCTAAATCTAATAGTCAGTGACCAGACCCAGAAACACACGCGCACACACACACACACACACACACACACACACACACACACACACACACTGAGCAAAACATGTCATGGTAGATCCAAAATATGAAGGATAGCAAGTTGTAAAGTCCAAGTCTTCTACAGAAGTCCTATCACCTTAATGTATCATCATCTGAGGGCAAGAAAATGAGACAGAGACAGAGACAGACAGACAGACAGAGAGAGAGAGACGGAGAGAGAGAGACAGAGAGAAAAAGTAGGCCTCCATGTGGGACCCAAATAATCCTACCACCCCGTGAGGGTCCTCATTGGACCTTAGAAACAGAGAACATTAATACTTCGGCTGAGCTAGCTAGATCCCTCCTGCAATGCTCATGCTCTGAGTCTCACTATGCGTCCAAGGCTGGCCTTGAACCTGTGAACCTCCTGCTTCGACTTCCTGAAAGCCGGTCTAACCAGCACCACCGGGCCAGGCCCAGTGTTAACTCCACCACGAAAAGGAACACCTTTGAATGGGGAAGGGGAGGCCGGGGAGGGCCGGGGAGGGCCGGGGAGGAGCATGGTGATTGGAGGATCTTGGAGCTGTGTATAACCCGAGATCATTCAGAAATGAAGGGACATCCAAGCCCACTCGGGCCGTAAAATGGATGTCTGACCTGCCCGGGCTCCTGGACTGTTCTCCGTGACTGACACCACACACCTGTGAGCCAGGTAACTTTCTAAAGAGCAAAAGGTTGGTGCAAGTCACAGGACAAAGGAGGGAAAGTCCAAAACCAACTGATCTGTGCCGCTGTCGGCCTCTGGGTATGATCAGGTGTACAGAGGGCATCACCGTGGGAGTTCAAGCAGAAGGAAGGGTTCGTGGCTCATGCAAGAAACGGGGGACGTCATGGCTTTCCCCCCCCCAAAATAAAAGATCTTCCTGCAGGCTTCCATTCTTCTGGGGTATGCTCTATGAGCACTCACCAGGCCAGATCTGACCCGAATCCCAGCCACAGAGGATGTGTGGTCTGCTAGATAAAGTAGTTCAGACCACTGCAGACCTATGAATAGTTGTTTCTTTTTGTTCAGTCCTGGGTCTTGAACTCAGGGCCTGGGCGCTGTCCCTGAGCTCTTCAGCTCAACGCTGGTGCTCTACCCCTTGAGCCACAGCGCCACTTCTGGTTTTCTGGTGGTTCACTAGAGATAAGAGTCTCACGGAGTTTCCTGCGCAGGCTGGCTTTGAACCAGGATCCTCAGATCTCAGCCTCCTGAGTCGCTGGGATGACAGGTGTGAGCTTCTGGTACCCCCAGCAGGGCCTATATTCTTCTGACTTTAAATTGGGGATTTAAACGTTAGTGATACTTAGAAACAGAAATGATTTCCCTTATTTAAAAAGTTGATACTATAATCAAAAAAAAAATCCAAAATACACAAAGAAGGAATGAATTTCCAGTTCATCTCGGGAATCTCATTTGTATGCCGTGGTGATATTTATAAGTCAAGCTCTCGTTTGATGGGAGACAACTTTGTTTAATCAATCAGCTTGACTTTTGCGATATCAGCATCTCTTGCGTATTTCTTAGTATTTGAGAATTTTCTTTCTTTCTTTTTTTTTTAAATTCTTGGGTAGGTGACGGGCTGGTTTATCTGAGACTTCGATAGAAGACATTTGTATTTACTCTGGAAAAATGAAATTATAAGCCAGAAAAGATCTTACGGGAGTGTAGAAATAACTCACACACACACACACACACACACACACACACACACACCCCGCAACACACACACACACTTTCTTGTATAGAGACACGTATACATGGGAATCTGCAGCTCAGCCAGGTACTAATGGCTCACTCCTGGGAAGGCTGAGATCTGCGGATCACGGTTCAAAACCAGCCAGGGCGGGAAAGTCCGTGAGACTCTGATCTCCAGTGAACCACCAGAAAACAGGAAGTGGCGCTGTGGCTCAAGTGGTAGAGCACCAGCCTTGAGTGAAAGAGCTCAGGGACAGTGCCCAGGCCCTGAGTTCAAGTCCCACAACTGACACACACAAAAACATCTGTAGTATACCATTGCCAAGAGAGGGAGGTAAGAAATTAAGAAATAGCTTGTCCACTCCTTGTAGCCTCCAAACCATCCCAAAGACAAGTGTGTTAACTTTTTTCCTGAGGATACTAGGCCAGAGTTTTGTGAGTTTTATTTTCTCTTTTAAGGAACAAACAAGGAAACATAGAACCTGTCACAGTCCTTTTGTGCTTGGTATTTCTGGAGCCGTAAATTAGAAGCGGGGTCACCCCCACTAAAGTCCTGTCTAAGAGCAACAGACTCTGCGAAAATGGGGGGGGCGGGGAGCCAGACACAGCATCTGCCACCTTGAAATGGGGTTTGACCTCCATCTTTGTGCTGGTCTTTGGCTTTGTAGTCAGGATCTCCGAATAATATAATAATAATAATAATAAATACAGCTCTGATTCCACCTCTAAGGCCTTTAGGGGTTTGAACAAGGGAAAGAAAAAGAAAGGGAAAAAAGGAAAGAAGATGAAGGTAGCAAACTCTCGCTCATCTTCAAATTAACAGATTCGGCCCTC
>NW_012267297.1:2016951-2018431 GCF_000151885.1 Dipodomys ordii | reverse complement strand
CCCCCCCCCGACACCCGGACACCATCCCCGGACCCCCGGACCCTGGATCCCCAGATCCCCGGATCCCATCCCCAGACCCCTATCCCGGTCCCCATCCCGGTCCCCGCGCACCTGCAACTTTCACCGGGGCTGCAGAAGCCGCGGCGGACTCTGCGTGGATAACACGGGGACGCGGGGAAGGAAGGAAGGAGGTAGGAAGCAGGGGAGAGACAGAAGGAAGGAGGGAAGGAAGGAAGGAGGGAAGGAAGGAAGGAAGGAGGGAAGGAAGGAAGGAGGGAAGGAAGGAAGGAAGGAGGGAAGAAAGGAAGGAGGGAAGGAAGGAAGGAAGGAAGAAGGGAGGGAAGGAAGGAAGGAAGGAAGGAAGGAGGGAAGGAAGAAGGAGGGAAAGGAGGAAGAAGGAGGGAAGGGAAGGAAGAAGGAGGGAAGGAAGGAAGGAAGGGAAGGAAGAAGGAGGGAAGGAAGGAAGGAAGGAAGGAAGGAAGGAAGGAAGGAAGGAAGGAAGGGAGGAAGGAGGGGAGGAGGGAGGGTCAGAGTTACAGAAGGTGTCAGTCAGTGCTCAGAGTTGGGCAGCACCTGTACCCTGACCCCCGCCCCCCCCACCTCCCAGCTACAGAGGGGCCTGGCGGAGTGCGGGCCACTTGCACCCCCATTTGTAGGAAGGGAACACGGTCTTGGGGTGTGCTTCCCTCCCCATCCACCCCGCCCCAGTTTGTGGAGAGTAGGTTTGGCTTTGAGCCTTCAAACTCTAAAATCTTCCCGTGCACTGGAAAATGTGTGTGTGTGTGTGTGTGTGTGTGTGTGTGTGTGTGTGTGTGACCCGAGGACAGAGTGGGGTTCGGTCCCTGGAACCCAGTGCTCATTCAGAGTGGGGTTGCACCCTGTGTTTGAAATAATAAGCCCCTGGAGAGGGGCTGGTGTGGGGTGCAGACCCCCAAGTCGGGCTGTGTCCACACATCAGGATGCCACCCTGACCAGGGCTGGCCTCCTAAAGTAGCCCATGCCGGCCAGTCCCATTGCCATCCTCCGGATGGCTTTTCTTCTCCCTTTCTCGCCCACTGCCCCGTCCGCCGGTACAGCTGCAGTTCAGACCCTGCCAGAGCCAGGGGGGTAGAGAAACACAGAAATACACAACAAATAAATAGATAAGGAGAAAAGTTTTGGTAAGATTCCCACGGGCCCAGCCCTGCAGGCTGGGTACCTTACCAGAAAAAAAAAAAAAATCAACAAAAACAGAAGCAACCTCCTCTTCCTCTGGGTACCACACAAACCCCCTAAAAAAGCCCTGGCCCCCTCCCCAAAACAATCCCAAACATGAACATTGGAATTATTTGCTGTCTTTTGGAAAACGTCTGCTACTTTTCCAAGCAGTAGATGTGTGTAGCTGTCGTACAGCAGGGCTGAATTCTTTGCGGTAGTGCCAAAGACACAAACACACACACACACACACACACACACACACACACACACACACACACACACA
>NW_012267297.1:2011770-2016489 GCF_000151885.1 Dipodomys ordii | reverse complement strand
CGCCCCTCCGTTCCATACCCTTTGTCCACTTTTATGAATTAAAACATGCGCACACGCATGCACACGCAGGGCGCCCTGCCCATTAATTAAAGGACTTGTCAGCCTCAATCGCACTTTCTTACAGCGGAGGAAATGTGTCTCCTTTTAAGTGCAAAACCATAACATTACCATTTCCCAAGTGCTCTGTGTTTTAGGCTGCCTTCCTAATTAGAGTCATGATAAGAAACCTTCTGATTGGCATTATAAAAGCAGGAGTTTGGCTTCATCTGTCCCAGGTGCACCGTGTAATTTTTTTTCTCTTTCTTTCTTTTCCTCTTTCTTTCTTTTTTTTTTCCCCTCTCTCTCTCCCTTTTCCCTCTTCTCACCCATTCCGAACACTGGGCTCTTCCTCCTCTCCATTGTTTCTGAAAGTTTTCATCTGAGGAATTAATACAGATTTAAAAAAAAAAAAGACATTAGGAACGGAAAAAAAAAGAATTTAAAAAGAGAGATTTATGTCAGAGCTCATCACTGACATCTTTTATCAAAAGTACAAACTCTACAAGTTAGAGGATTTTTATTACATATATATATATGTATGTATATATATATGAACTCTTTTGTTTCCGAAAGCTGTGAGGATCACAAGAAGGTGACCAGATGGGAAAGAATAGAGCAAAGGCAAGGTGTTGGGGTTGGGGGGGGGGTAAGTTGCGGGGGAGAGTCACAATGTTGTATTCACAGACAGAATGTGGCATTCAAACTTAGGTGTCACTACAAAGCTTAGCAGATCTAACTGTCAATAGTCAGTAGTTGAAGAGACAGAGAACGCTTTGGTGAAGGGAGAGAGGGGGGAGAGAGAGAGAGAGAGAGAAGGGGGAGAGAGAGAGAGAGAGAGAGACTTTGATATTTTGGAATGTTAGAAGGGTGAATGTGAAAAATTGGAGGTTGGGGATCTAATTACCCGACCATAATTGGGGGCTAGGGAATAAGTTACGGTCCTCATGACTCACCACAGATCAATTATGTTAAGAAACATCTGTAAGTAGAACTTAATGAGGTCCATTAGAGCAACATGTACTGCCTGGTCTAACTGTACTTGTCAGCTTCTTGGAAGAGCCAGGGAAACTGACTAACTAGGGGCTGGCAAGGTGTTTAAATACAGGAGACGCGGCTCTGGCCACCGTGGGGTTTGGTGAGGAGTGGGGAGGGATTTTTTTTTAAAGAGGAGAGAGAGCGAGAGAGAGAGAGAGAGAGAGAGAGGAAAAATACCACATCAGGAAAGCAGAAGCAGAGGTATGCGTCTGTCTGCCGTTTGCTCCTAGGAGTCAAGGTGGGATCCTGGGTAAACGCCGGGTGCTAACCACCAGCTCAGCCTGCTCCCGGCCAAGCCTTGTGCCATTCTGGCATCCGGACTTTTCAGGTGTGTGTGTAGTGTGTGTGTGTGTGTGTGTGTGTGTGTGTGTGTGTGTGTGGTCTGGCTCTTTCCTTTCTCTTTTCTTTTTTTTTTCTTCCTTTAATTTTTGTGTCTCTTTTTTTTCTCCCTGCCTCTCTTCTGACCACCATCACCAAATCCCCTCCAAAACACACCAAAAAAAAAAAACACCAAAACAAGCAAACAACCACCACCAAACCACAACCAACCACAACAAAAGGACGGCTACCATCCTGACTGGAAATATTTGGGGGGGGGGAACAGATTTCTAGCACACACACACACACACACACACACACACACACACATACACACACACATAGTAGCCTCAAGGTGTGTGTGTGTGTGTGTGTGTGTGTGTGTATGGAGAGAGAGAGCAGAAAACTCGAAGACCTGTTTAGAGAAATATAGAGACGTACTTGATTGTTTTCCATTTCGTTTCTTTTCTTTTGGTGGGGAGATCTCCTTGGAACCAAGGTAAGTGATTTCTACCTGATTCCATGTACACACCTGTTCACCTCCATCCTGCCATCCCCTCTTCCACCCCCCCCCCACTAGTATACAAGCATCACCCTTTAAGAACCCCCTGGAATATAGACCGTCTGCCTTTTCTTTTCTTTTTTAATTTTGGGCTCACTATTGGGGTGGAAGATTCAATTGAAGTCTATTCTCCCGATCCGATGTACGATAACTTTCGGGGGTGCACCTGTTCGGGAAATCTGGATCCTTCTACCCATCTCCACTGGCAAAGATGTTTCTTTTTTTTCCCCAAAAAGATCTGTAATTAAACCCAGGGAGTTTACATTATGAAGAAATGGCTTCGGGTTGATTCAGTAAATGAAAGTACAATTTTTTTTTAATTCTTCTTTTACTCCCTCTCCCCCAGCCCCACCCGAGTTCACATGGTGCGGGGGGAGGAGGAGGGAGAAGGCTTTGGGGCTGGAGGGCAGCCTGGAAAACAAGGATTTTGCCCAGGGTTAATGGTGTTTTTCACCAAGTGTCGGCAGCCCATGAATAAAACCTACCCTGGAAAGACCAGATCACTTTTTGTGTTTGCTTGTATATTTCATGTCGGCAACTGCTGATAATCATATTTGTGCCTTACATTAACTGGTGAGCCTCTTCATCTGTACCAGGGCTTTTCTGATGATTTTTTTTGCCCTGTGAATAATTCATATGATTATGAAGAGAAAAACTGCTATTTTCTCTCTCTCTCTCTCTCTCTCCCTCTCTCTCTCACACACACTTTCTCTCTTCTGTAGCCTAGACTTTAAAAAAAAATCTTGCTGTAAATTGCGTGATTGGGAAGATAGCCCGTTTTCAAATAATTTAATTCATGACAAAACCTAATTACTGTCAGGTAATACCCTGTCAGCTTTAATGCATTTCATCAGTCATAATGAAAAGAAGAGCATTTTATGACCTATCTAATTATCATTACATTTTAGAGGGAAATGAATGGCATGGATCTGAATGTTAACTATTCTATTTTATTCTTTTACACATGTGCTTTGACGTATTCCCTACTAAGTTTCTCTCTCTCTCTCTCTCTCTCTCTCTTCTCTCTCTGAGCACGAATCTGGGAGAGATGGTAAAATTGAGAGGGTAAGGAAGACTTGGGACAGTGTGTAGAGAAAAGGGTTGATGAAAGCAATTAGAGACCCAGGTGCTCATTCGTTTACAAGAAAATAAAATAAGATGACAGAAGATGACAAAGTAGATAATACCGTCGCAGGTCGGCCGGTGTAGACCCCGGGAAATCTTACCCGCCACCATCCAAATAGAGTACTAATTGCTGCGAATGATGTCACCGTAGGCAAAGGAATAATCTCATCATTTAATTAGCTGAATGATTTAAACAAAGATTTGCATAGAGGCACTAATCAGTTACCATGAATTGCGGGGCTGAGCTTGCCAGCGAGGGGTAACAGATCATACAGTCAGAGGGGGGAAAAGAATCTCATCTCCTTGAACATAATTAATTTAATTGTCCTCATTAGCTGTACCATTTGTTTTGATTTTATTTCTCCCTTTCCCCCACGCAATTCTCCCTCCCTGGATCTTTTCTTCTCGGTGCATTGACTGAGAGAATACTGGAGATACACATATGCACACCACACACACACACACATGCACGCACACACATGCACGCACACACACTGGGGTGTTTGCAGACCAAAGCTGTGCACACAGGACTGTCATTCTTGTGTCCCTGCTTACATACACTAAAAAATTCAAGCTGGGCACCCCGTAACTCACCCCTGTGAGCCCAGCTACTCAGGAGGCTGAGATCTGAAGATCGTGGTTCAAATACCAGCCTCTCCTCTTCCTCCCCCCCCCACCACAGTAAAGTCCACGAGACTCTTATCTGCAAATGAGTTACCAAAAAAAAAGCCAGAAGCGGAGCTGTGGTTCAAGTGGTAGAGCACCACCAGCCTTGAGCACAAAAGCTCAAGGACAGTGCTTGGGTCCTGAATTCAAATCCCAACACACACACACACACACACACACACAAGAAAATATCAGACACTCATCCATCTGCTGTCTATAATTCTCATTCTTTTTCAGGTTAGTTCTGAGTTTTGTGACCTTTCAAAGGACCATTTTTAGCACAAAGCTTCAGAAAGTTCAGAGTGGGATGTGGGAATAAAATTAAGTTAAATAATGCGTCTCCAGTACCCTTTACACACAGAGATGCCTCATTTAACAGAATGATGCAAAAAGGAACTTTAAAAAAAAACACCTAGAAGTAGGTGGGAGGGTTGGGGGGGGGGATTTGTTCTCTAGGTTGTTGTGATTTTATAAGTTCCACCACAGTACCTTTCTCCATTTCCAGATGCTTCAAACCTGCACCGTTTTGAAATCTGACCTTTGGCAAGATTTTGTGAAAAGAAATTAAACAAACAAAAACAAAACTATCTGGCCGGGGAAGGGGTGAGGGTGAACAAGATAGCAAAAGAGAGAAGTCTGCCCCCCTAGAAGAAAGAAAGTGGAATAAGGGAGGGATGGTTGTTATTTTGTTTTTTTTTTAAGCTACCAGAGGTGCTAGGTGAATGAAGAGGAAAGGGAAGAAGAGGCGAGGAGGGTGGAGAGAAAGAGAAGTTTCCAGAAAAGAAGGGAGAAGGAACCCCCTCCCTCCAAAAAAAAGGTCTTTAAGGACTTAAAAGAGAAATCTGAGAGGAGGATCCTGACAGAGTATTTCTCCTTGTTATTGATGGGAGATATAGACAGACAGACAGATAGATGGATAGATAGATGGATAGATAGATAGATAGATAGATAGATAGATAGATAGATAGATAGAT
>NW_012267297.1:2000399-2007245 GCF_000151885.1 Dipodomys ordii | reverse complement strand
ACACACACACACACACACACACACACACACACACACAAAGGGGTCTCAGAGCAAAACTCTCACAAGAGATTCTTTGTTCCGGTGTATGTATATTTCTTGCGAGGATTCCACCCCTCTCCTCTCTCTCTCTCTCTCTCTCTTTCTCTCTCTCTCTCTCTCTTTATATTTTGCATGTGAACTGCATCAGAATTGAACTCAGTCTCGCAAATCTCTTGTTGGCCTTTAGCTAGTGCTCCCTGCGCACTTTGCTACCATGGAAACTGTAATTAAACTGATAAGAGCTGAGCAATGTCGGTATCTCTCGGCTTTGCAGCTGCAGTGGAGAAAAAGGGAGAAATCAAATTGGTTCCCAGCTCCATGGTTCCAAAAAAAAAAAAAAAAGCTGGAGGAGGAGGAGGAGGTGGTGGTGTTGGGGTATGGAGTTGGAGCGTCAGGCTCAGAGTTTAGCAGAGACCTTGGGGGACACAGATGACTCTGAACCCCTTTAGAAGAAGACACTCGAAAAGGATGCTAGGGACCAGACCAGAGACAAACCACACTGGAGATCCAATAATCTGATTTATTTTTTTCTCCCTCAGCCTGGGTGGAAGGATAGTAGGAGGGGGTGAGGACAGACCGGAGGGGGAAAACATCTTTTGTTTGGTACCTCTTGGCACAGATACCACCGTCTTGGCCAAATGGTCTCAATCTGTGGTGTTGCTCTGAGCTGCAGACCCGGGCTTTGAATTCTGCATCTTTCCTGAGCTGGCTTAAGTCTTTGTAAGGCTTTATTTTATTGTCCTTTTCACATCTCCTCTCTTTCTAACCCCGGCTTCCCAATTGCCCCCTTCCCAAAGCTCCAGAGAGGGAAGTTTTAAATAATAATAATTATGGAAGAAAAGAAAAAGAAGCTGTGGATCAGGGGAATGAGTGTGGTGTTGAAGTGTTCGGCCGGGCATCTCTGTGTCTCGGTGTCTTTGGGAACTGATTGTTCCCCGCCTGTGTGTCGTGGAGTTCGGGGGGACATTGTGTGAACTGTCAAAGCTGAGCCCAGGCAGATGAAGAGCACAGCACAAGGCGGAAAGAAAAAAAAAATGGGTTCAATAGACCGTTAGCATGCACACAAAACCAGCCAGGCAATTAAAAGCTCACCAGAGTTGAAACGAAATGGTTTATACTGATTCCTGCAGACCGCACTGCACATGCGATTATTTCCTCTCTCTCTAATTATGATTTCCCTTAAACTGTCAAATAATTCGGGATGGCAGGTGTCACACACAAAGGGGGGGACATTTCTCCCAGAGCCATTTGCACACCAATCTAAAACTAGTTCTGAGCTCACACACACACACACACACACACACACCACGAGCTAGGGCTGAACAACTTGTGAGATTTGAGTGACCGCGTGTAATTCCGAGAGGAGGAACAGACCCCACAAAACCTGGGGATTTTGGGGTGGGGGGCAGCAGGGGGAAATCTCAATCACCACACGGGTGACTGACCAAACAGTTCTTACTCTTAAGATTGGGAACTTGACACGGGATGGAAAAGATTTCCTTTATATTTGTTTTTTTTTCCCTCCTCATCTGAAGAAATCTTAGGGAAGTCCTCTACCGAACATTAAAATGATCATTAATAATAGTGAATCATCATCATCATCATCATAAATGCTGCGGGTCTGGGATGTAAAATGTCAACCCAGAGCCAACACAAAATAGAAGAAGAGTTTCAGAGCTTAACCTGTGTCTAAATTAAAATGTCAATACCACCACCATAATAAGAACCCCCCCCAAAAAAATTAGGGGAGGAGGCAAAAAGGATACTGTTACTTGGTGCCCAAAGATTGGAATCCCCGTGTCTGATTTGACTAAAGATTTGCACCTTTATAATAAAGTCCACCCAGGACTTCATTATGAACATACATGATATACGTTAGCTACTACTATGAAAGATGTATATATATATTTAAAATATGTGTATATATATGTATATTTTTATGCTTTTTCATCTTTTATCCTGGTGATTTAAAAAAAAAAGGAATAGTGTGATTAATGAGATAATTAGAACGGTGAGTCTGAATCTCTCTCTAGATGCTTTCGGTATCCAAAATAATCCCCAAAATGTCATTTACCAAAGCACCTAGGCCTGCAGCATTCTATAATTAATGCAGGGAGAGGGTCCCCTCCTTTAGTAGAAAGTGCTAGAACAGGATAACTAGTCCTGATCAGAGAGAGGGGTGGGGGAATCCATTTGATTTGTTGGAAGTCCTGGAGAGGGAGATAAAGCCCAGCTAGCTAGGTGGATGTTTACTCTCTGCCCTGTCTAGATCCTTAGCGATTGGGCCTGAGGAAGGTTAGCCTGGTCACTAGCCCTGGTAACCAGCCTCGGTTCCAATGACTGTCACCAAAGTTCAGCCTTATTGTAATTGGCTGTGCCCAGCACGGATTTTAGCGGTAGCTAGAGGAAAGGAGAGAGAGAGGTTCACTATTTCTGGAGAAATGGACAAGAAATGCTTGCTGTCTCTTCAAACTCTTACACACACACGCACGCACACACACACACACACACACGTATCTGGTGTTTGATTTATTTTCTTCTCCTTCTCCATCATCAGTTTACAAGTTGTTGTTGTTTTTGTGGTGAGGGGGGACTCAAAGAAGCAACCAAGTATCCCGGAAAGATCTGTGGCATTATTAGAGCCGTGTGCTGGGTGCTCCGGTGATGTTTGAGGACTTGCTTCACGCTCCTGGGTGTTAGACATGGGTGTTAGAGATGAGGGAAATGGGGATTGATCTTGTCAGCTGTCCTGTGCAGTTACGAGTGTGATCAGCGATCTGATTATTTTATTTATTATTAGTTCTTGTTGCCTAAAGACGCAGCTCGGAGAGTTGAGCCAGCAATCCTTTCTCCTTTTATTCTGTCTTTTTTTTTAAAAAAAGCCTGGTTGTTTGACCTCTAGAAAACAAGCCAGAGAGAATTCTTGAAGGTACAAAGATGTCAGTCGAGTTGTAAATCTCAGATTCCTTTATTTTCGCATGGAGATGCGGGTGTGGATCATGCAGTATTCTCCTAGATCCTATAGAGGAGGAGAACCCCTCCCATAAAGCCGTATGTAGGATGGGAGAACTTAGCGTATACCGGGAGCTCTTCTTCTTTCCCGAATGCAATACAGAAGTGCCGGCTTCTGTTGGCCTGTGGTATAGTTGCAGGGCTCACGACAGAAGTATTTCATAGGTAGTTGGGGAACAAGTTACCCTGTCGGCTCCGATGAATGGTTGGCTTACACATGCACTTGATCATTTCCACACCCGATCGCCTTCACACACCCAGGCTGGGTGCATAGATACGAACTTGCTCTTATCACTGGAGCTATATGATTCTTATATATGTGTGTGTGTGTGTGAATTTGCTATTTCACTCTGGGTGTGACTTCATAGATAGATGAATACGTGTGTGCATTCACTCTGATCACCTGTGAACATGAATCCATTCTTAGCCTTTAGAAGAGATGGCTTCGGGCATTTACATGAATTTGCTCTTATATCTATGGTTCATGTGTGTGTGTGTGTGTGTGAACTTGCTGTATCACTATGTATACGACTTCATATATATGTGAATTCACTATTGTCACTGTAAATGACTTTATATTGATGAATTCATTATTATGATTGTATCTATGATTTCATCTATATATAAATGACTTGACCTATATGAATTCACTATCAGCACTTTATGTGACCAGATATATATATATATATATATATATGTATATATATATATATAAAGTTAATGATGATCACTACATGTATGTGATTTCAGTATGTATGACTGCATATGTGTGAATTCACTATTATCATTATAAATGTTTTCATACCTGTATATATTTGAATTCACTATTATCCATGTGAAGGACTATATATAGATGAATTCCTTATTATCACTATAAATGCTTTCAGACATATATTTAAATTCCTCATTAACCCTGCAAAGGACTATAGATATATGAATCCACTATGGCTTCATATAGATATATACATTAGCTATTATCGCCATATATACATAAAACTTCACCTATATATCTATGAATCATTTTTGTCACTACCTATCTGACTTCGTCTATGTATAAATTCCTTATTAACACTCTACATGCCTGTGTGTGTATATATATATATATATATATGTATATATGAATTTACGATTATCACTGTACAGATACATGACTTCGTCGACCATGTGAGGAAGGCTTCATAAACTTTGAGGCTCCTTGTGTCTCCCACCTTTTGTTTGTATTTCAGTGCGTGCCCTCTGTATGAAAAATAAATAAATAAAAGGGAAGAGGGAGGGAGGGGTAAGGAAGGGAGGGAGGGAGGGAGGGAGGGAAGCAATCTCCGTGTGCTTAGGAAAAGGCAGTGTTGAATATGTAACTGGTGGCAGGTCTGTCTCCTAATCTCAGCTCTTCTCTCTCTTTCTCTCTCTCTCCTCTCTCAGGTATACAAATGCTCTCGGTCCAGCCAGACACCAAGCCGAAAGGTTGTGCTGGCTGCAACCGTAAGATCAAGGACAGGTACCTCCTGAAAGCCCTGGACAAGTATTGGCATGAAGATTGTCTGAAGTGCGCGTGCTGTGACTGCCGGCTGGGCGAGGTGGGCTCCACGCTCTACACCAAGGCCAACCTCATCCTCTGCCGCCGGGACTACCTCAGGTAGGCGCCGCGCTGGTCCACCTCTGGGGGATGGGGGCCTCACCGTGGGGCTGTGGCTTCGGGCTTTTCTTCTCGAGAATTCATCTGTCTCGGATCAGATTCGTGCGTGTCTGGGCTGGGGTTGGATTGCGTTCCTGCCACCAGGGTAGGTTGCTGAAAACAACCACAATAATAATCATCATGAATGCTCACCTGTCAGTGTCCGGGTTAGGAAATCGCCGCTGAAGCGTTGCTTTCTGAGGGGCTCCTCCCACTCCACCAGCAGTTTTTTCCCCATAGAAAGTTCCAGTGTGGGGAGAGGGGAGGGTCAAGGCTGGCTAAAGCAATCTGCATGGGTGTATTTATTACTGCTGCTGCTACTATTGTTATGAATTAGGGTATCAGCCGGAGGAGAGCCAACAGGGAGCAGGAAGGAGTTGAGGGGGCTGGCGAAGCGTTGTGTAAACTCTTGGCGTTCAGGAAAATCCCTAAACTGATGGTCTGATGTTCTTCTAACATTGCGCTGTAGCCTTCCCATTCAGCTGAAGGAAGTCACATTTATTTCATTATTACTAATAATTATGATCATGATAATTATTATAATGTGTGTGTGTGTGTGTGTGTGTGTGTGTGTGTCCTGGAGCTTGAACTCAGGGCCCTGGGCACTATCCCTGAGCTTCTGTTGCCCAAGACTGGTGCTCTACCACTTGAGCCAGAGCACCACTTCTGGCTTTTTTGCTGGTTTGTTGGAGGCGAGGGTCTTGTGAACTTTCCCGCCCAGGGCTGGCTTTGAACCGCGATCCTCTAGATCTCGGCCTCCTGGGAAAGCTGGGGGTAACAGGCGTGAGCCATCAGCTTTTAACTACTCTTGGTGAATATATTTAGTATACGGTTTGGAAAGGAAGAAGAAGAAGAAGAAAATAAAACCAAACTCCTTCCCACCCCCCACCCCCAGCACCAAAGACCTTCAACACGGGGTCCCCCACCTTCCACCCAGAGACCCCCCCACCAACAAGAGAAGGGAGTTTGCATCTCAGGGAAACTTTCCCCCTAGACTGCTTTCGACTGCAAATGACTTATATTAATAAAGTGAGATCCCACTTTATTATGATATATGGTAACATTTGGGATTTCATATTTGATACGATTAATCATGCTTCGACGCTGACACCGAGCTATTTATTTGGAACTTTTCCCTCCCTCCCTCCCTCCCTCCCCCCACATATAACACAAAACTGATCAATCAACAATAACTCCCTTAATTATCTTAGTCATCTGGGGAGGGAATTTGACTTTGATTTTCTTAGTCTTTATAAGGTTTTTTTTGAAGGTCAGATATATGTATATATATACATACATACATATATATACGATCTATACATATATGTATACATATATAGTGTATATATATATGTGTGTGTATATATATATATATATATATATCTTTTGATGAATGGGAGTTGTAAGGGTGGGTTCAGTTCTGTGTCTCTCCTCAAACTTTGTCCCTTCTAGTTAGAACTTATATCTGGACACGTGGAATTCACACACACACACACACACACATACACATGCACGATTTTTGTTGTTGCTGTTTTCCACGATGGAATGATGCATTTTGGGTTTTTTTTGGGGGGTGACCCCTTTTGACAATTACACATACTACTTTAAAAAATAAAAGCCAACCTTTTCTCAGGGGAAATTCCATTGCCGGTCCAAACGAGGTGTGCGGGCAATCCCGGCTCGGTGAAGGGGTTTTAATAACTAACAACAACAACAACAACAAAAGACACACTCCTCCCCCTACTCCACCCCTGAAGTAAATGTTAGAAGAAACTGCTGGAAAGCACTAGATTTTTTTTTATACATAATTACCTATGAAACACCTGTGCGAGATGAGAAACGCTTATGTATATCAGTGTAATAACACTCAGAGAAAGTCATCTTGGATTTGTTTCTGTTTTAGTTTATTGTTCCTCATGGTAGTAAATACGAATCATATTAACCTGGTTTTTGGCACGTAAGGGTTTTGGTTAAAGAGAGTTAATGCAAATAGTTTGGGATGGGAAATAATTCCTCCTCCTCCTCCTCCTCCTGCTCTTCTTCCTCCTCCTCCTCCTCTTTCTCCTTCTCTTCCTCCTCCTCCTCCTCCTCCTCCTCTTCCTCCTCCTCCTCCTCCTTCTCCT
>NW_012267297.1:1991958-2000344 GCF_000151885.1 Dipodomys ordii | reverse complement strand
CTCCTCCTCCTCTTCCTCCTCCTCCTCCTCCCCTTCTTCTCTTCCTGCCTCTCTCAAAGAGGATACATTAGTTTTTCTGCGATCACCTAGACTCCAACTTTTACAGCTAGTTACCTATGTCCCCCCCAGATGAACATTGTCTGTTGTTGTGCTAACAGCCTAAAGCTGATGCACATTTCCACATCACTTGTGTGTGAAATAAAAACAGACACCCAGCCGAGGGCTGGCAGAGGTACCGATGTGGCATTTCGTCGCGTGTAGAAAATACAGATCTCAAGGTAATTACATTAGATGTTCGAGCATGGATAGGTGTCTGTGAGTGGAAAATTCCAGGAGTCTCATTCTGTACTTGAAGTCAACAAATACGATCGGATTTATTTATAAGTTAATTTCTTTGATCACGCACGGTCGTTCTAAAATATTTATTCAGCGTCTGCTGGGGGAGAGATACCATTCTCAATAATGAATGGAGTTAGCCAAGGAGCGAAAGACGCCACGTAGCAATGATACTAAGTGATCATGGCCCCCATCACCACCCCCAAATATAGTTCACTTTGAGAAATGTGAATAAAAAGATGATAGGTAGTCAGAGTTTTAAAAGAAAGACGTTTTAGACTGCTGGGAGTTTAATGCTAGAAAGATCTGTCATTCGATCTGGGAACAAATCGGTCTTTGACTGCCTGAGCTTCAGGTAGAATTTTTTTTTTATTCCCTAATTTAGCATATTGATTTTAATCTTATTTTTTGAATGTGTGTGTGTGTGTGTGTGTTGCACAACTAGTGTTTCTCCATTTAAATTCTATTAAGTGCTATTTTATTTTGTGTTGGTTTCCATCCTGTGGCTATTACAGAATCTCTTAGGGATTATCAAACAAGCCATTAATAAGCTATAGATTTGTATTTCTCCCTGTGAATCACCTGAACAAGAAGAGGAAAAATGATAAGGGAAATAAAAAGCATCCTTTCCACTAAGCTATTAGTGGCTGTTATAACTCTGGCTCAGCTACATATTTACAGAAGATGGAAATGATTTTTTTCCCAGTGATATTTAACATCCTAAAAGACATTTTCATCCCCTCCCAAAAAAAGATAATTAAAAAGAAAAGAACACTTACAGTTTTGAGCAATGTTCCCAAAGATCTGTGCTTTATGGTCTATTACTTTGAGGATGTTGTGATATTTTTCTATTGCTCTGAGGATATTGTGATATTGTCCGTTGTGATATTGTTTGTGTGGTCGAAGGCTGCAACGTCTCGAGATATGTCACAAACCACGGCTTTGATGAAGTTCTACGCGTTTTCTATGGAGACATTTAAAAGCCATAAGAAAAGAGGAGAAATAGAGACAGAATGATCTCCCGAAGTGATAGCTGTTACCATTGATTTCAGTGTTTTCTTCTTCTTTTTAATTGCTTCGGCCCACAATTAGCTAATGCGGATGACAGGAAGAAAGCAATGGGGGTAGTGTATACAGAGTTTCCAATATTCTAGGATAATTAATGCCTTTCTGTCCATAACAGGTCTGGTGCCATTTCTTTTATTTTGGCAGTGGAAGGTAAAAGAAAAAAAAATGTGGATTTTCTTGTCAGACAAGATTTACCCAGAGACAGGTTTATTTCTTAAAGAAAGACGTGGAGTGTCTTTTTTAAACTTCCTCTCTTAAGAATACTGACCCATCTGGTGCGATCCCTCGGATCATGAGCATTTATATAATCGAGACCCAGCAAAGTCTGTCGACACTGTCTTTTGCTTTTACATAAGTCTTGGTGACCGATGTGTCTGTTGCTTTTCTGACGCTTGATCACCAGCTAAAGTTCAGAGCTGGAAGCTGATCGTGTTTATAGTAGTTAAAGTGGACGAGCCATGATTGGATTCATCAAGTGGGAACGTGGAGTCTACCTGGCGTCAGAAGGATTCCCTTGGTTACCACCGACTTTTATTTTATTTCAGAGTCTGCGCATCAAGTAGTGAGCTCATCATCCGAGTTTGATCATTAAGACGTTGTATACAAGGGTCCGCCCAGACCGAACAGGAATATTCATGTTTGCATTCCTTGGCAAATCGGAAGCAGTGGAGGAGATCTGGAACTTTCTATGATGAAGTTTTACTGGGGGTGGGGGGGTAATTTGGGGTGTTTTTACTTGCTGGTATTTTATGTTTGCGTCCTGTCGGTTTGGTTGAAGGCTGCGGCATCTTGTGGTGTATTTTCTGCAGCGAACTGATGGAGGTTGACAGGTTGGCCTGTCTCAGAATGGTGTCTTCTCAGATGGGTTGGTTGTTTTTTTTGGTTCGGGTTGGGTTTTCTTGGTTTTTTGGGGGGACCGGGGGGGGGTTGGTTTTGCTTTTCTGACTGCCCACATGACAGCCACCTCTAGAATGAGAAGCTATAGAAAATCAAAGTGGGGGACAGGACTCCAATCTCCCTAAAATGATTTGAGGCCTAGCTCTGGCAACTGTAGCTTTCATCCACTTTAAGATAATAATACAATAACTCTAAAAGAGAAAAGTAAAATAAAGTCCCACCCTAGAGGACTCCCCCCCCAAAAAAATCCAGCCCATAACTTTGTTCCATGCTGCCAATCAAACCTGGCGCTCCCCCAATTTTGATGGGGGGGTTAAATTTAGATTGGGGTTCAGTGACATCCCCAAAAGCAAATAAGAACCTGTGGTGAACGTTGCTTCGTCCAGCAATTCCAGCACACTTTCCTGCTTGTTCACATGAAGTCAAGTATTAATTCTTTTTCCTCCTTCATAAGGATGGTTTGGTAGACTTAGACATTTGGGAGAAATTTATTTTTCCTGGGAAACCACGAGTTATTATGACTTGACAGATCACTTTTTGTTCTTCTCGATTGTGAAAAGTGTAAGATCTGCGGTGAATTGTCTTATGTACACACACGTGTTGTTTTTTGACTCTTCTCTCTCTCTCTGCAAAGTTGCATGGGAGCTTTTATTTCTTAACGTACTTGACTGTGGTCGTGGTTTTTGTCATGGTTAAATGTCTCATTTAATCTTAAGATAAGGAAGTATTTTGACCCAGGAGCACCCAGGATGCTGAGATCTATTGGGGGAGAGATACAGCGTGCTCTTAGAGCCCTTGAAAATGATCTTATTTATAGCTTTATGGAAAGTTGCACTTTTAAGTCCCTCTTTTCCTTCATCATTGAAAAGCATTACTGAGTTCTATTTCGGCTGTTTCCAACTATATACTCCTTATGAAGCGATCCAAATCGGTAGGAATCATTTGCGTGGTATAATTGCTTTACAAACGTCTATGTTCTCGGGCAGTGAAAGCGAATAAACAAACTAGAATTACAGCAGACTTCTGGATTAAGAACATTTCATCCCTTGTAGAATCCCTCTTTTCATTGGCAAATGTATCAAGAATATCTTTCTCTCTTATAATTCTGTGATACAGCCGTTGCAAATGACTGATGAGGTGCAACGTCATCATCATCATTAATAATAATAATAACTAACGCTTTTAGTTTTGTTGCTGTCTGGAGACAGAAACACTAGCACTTCCCTAGGAAAATTAAAAATATTTCCCTATTGCTTCTGTACCTCCGTTGTTTGTTGTTTTTCAACCTCCCCTGAATGCCTGTAATACTTCAGGGAGACAGTTTGGAGTTGGGTAAGTTAGCTCACACCTGACTTAGCAGAAAAAGAAAATTCTGTGTCTACAAGTATATTTAGGATTAAAAACGCATCTGAGAAATTGCTTACTTTGAGCTTTATAAATACACGGAATTCTGGGAACGATCCGCGATGTTTGATTGCTCTTAGAAAAATATCAAAGCCAGCCAGAATTTCATTTACCAGCTCGCCATTAGCTTCCATTAAACCACTAATAATACATCTTTAGGGCTGTGTGTTGACGGAGCGAACATAATTTATTAAGGAACCTCCTTTTGAAACTATGCTGAAACTAGTAATTTGGTAAATGGCTTTGATGAGCACATACACACGAGACATCGTAGGTCATCTGGTTTTCCATCTCTACAGAAAATCGAATCTCCTCCTGGAGGCCTGGCCTCCCGCCTGCCATCCCAGCTACTCAGGAGGCTGAGAGCTGAGGATCACGGTTCAAGGCCGGGTCAGGAAAGTCCGTGAGACTCTGATCTCCAGTGAACCATCAAAAACCCAAAGGAGAAGTAGAGCTGTGGCTCATGTGGTAGAGCACCAGCCTTGAGCAAAAAGAAGCTCAGGGATAGTGCGCAGGCCCTGAGTTCAAGCCCCAGGACACACTCTCTCTCTCTCTGTCTTTCTGTCTCTGTCTCTGTGTCTCTGTGTGTGTGTGTGTGTGTGTCTCTCTCTCTCTCACTCACACACACACACACACATTTAAATATCCTAAAAGAAGAATTACACTAACCATTGCATCCCCGGCATTATTTTGTGACTCATGAAAAGTCTTATTTTCCCATTTTGCCTGAAAGCATTTTTCTAACATTCTGACGGTACCCAGAATTAGGTAGGTGCTGATATTGTTTTCCCCTTCACCAATAAATATCCAAGTAAAAGGAATAGGAAAAAATATAGCAGAACTCTGCACCGCAGGATGCCAACGGATTCCAATGACGTTGTCTTCCGCGGCCTACGTACGCTTTGTGTGTCGTTTGAGCTGTTCAACTTCACTGACTCCCAGCTAATCTCTCCATGTTACACACCGGACACAGAGCTGTGGCTACATATTCTCCACCAGTGGAAAAGACATGATTTCTTCCATGAAAACGTGTCTCCCTATGAATGTGGTTTTCAAACATCGGATCCACTTCTCAAGGAGTTTTTAATGTCCTCTTGGCCAGTTTTTGTTCTACTCTTGTACCATTTATATCCTGAATAGATCCAACGCTTTCTAAGGTGTTTCCAGGCGTTAAAGTCCATTGCCCTGTACCATTTTATTTGTTTATTTATTTATTTTAGTTTCTGAGCCCCTCACAGCTGAAGTTCTTCTCAGCAATGTTGTTTTTTTTTTATGGGACTTAAACCTTTTCTTCCTGAATTCCTTTGGTCTCTAGCTTTACTTCTTTTATTTTGTTTTTAAAGCGATGGCAAATCATCTAGCTGTAGGTTCACCCGGTATAAAATAATAATAATAAGAAAGAAAGAAAGAAAGAAAGAAAGAAAGAAAGAAAGAAAGAAAGAAAGAAAGAAAGAAGAAAGAAAGAAAGAAAGAAAGAGAAAGAAAGAAAGAGGAAGGAAGGAAGGAAGGAAGGAAGGAAGGAAGGAAGGAAAGGAAGGAGGGAGAGAAAAATAAAGTCACACCCTGGATAAATAATCATCTTACACCAGTCAGGTCCTTGATTTTAAAGTTGGGAAATTCACGCATTCAGTTAGGCCTTCATCAGGATGAGTTACTTTGATTCATTTTAATACTAAAAACTCTCCACTGGCCAGGTTAGGGAAAACCCATCCTGTGAATAAGAACAGAACATTGTTCGTCCATTCACTGCTAAAACTTGCGCCACGGTTCTACCTCTATATCCTTTATTTTCACGGTGTTTTTTTTTTTACACGCTTGTCTTTGATGTTGTTGTGCACATGGGATCTCAGTTTGTGGAGACCATGCGCCCTGATCAATCCAGACCCTCCTCCTTCCCATCTTTCTCCTCCCCATTTTCTCCCCCCCCCAGTCCCTCCCCACAGGTGTGCGGTTCTATTATTTTATTTTATTGCCAGGGCCGGGACTTGAACTCAGGGCCTAGGCGCTGTCCCTGAGTTTCTTTTTGCTCCGGGGTAGCACTCGACCACTCAAAGTGCTTGGTACTGAAGTTGGAACTTGGGGACTGGCAGGTGTTTTACTACTTCAGCCACGCTCCTCCAGATGTTTTGCTTGTGATTCTTTTTGGATCGAATCATTCCTTCAGGCTGGGGGCTTCCCAGACCACCATCTTCCTATTTTCACAATACTCTTGCGGCTGGCATGGACCACACGGACAGACGCTCGTGCCCAACTGCCGTCTTGGTTCAGGGGACATCTATCTCCGGGGAAACTCAGTTCCCTAGCCGACCTTGAACTCTGATTCCCAAACCTCCAGAATAAACTGTCTTACAAGCATGAGTTACAGAGCCCAGACTGCTTCCCTTAAAAGTTCAGGGAGGGTCTCCTGCTTTTGTGCTCGAGGTGTGGCATCAGATGACGATCTGCCTCCCCCCCCTCCACCTCCTCGAATACTTGCTCCTTTTTTACACAGCAGAGATTACAGGAGTGTGATGCCACACCCAACCTTCTATGCGGCAGGTGGAGTATAATAGCCAAGTCTCCGGGGTGCTGTAAAGACAGAGCTAAGTACCCCCAGCAGACTCCACACGCCGGCGGCTCGCTCATCTTGAGCAAGTGGCCCTGTCAAGAAGATGAGGTGGGGAGAAAATTACACATAAAAAGCACAATCAAGGACGAGCTGAAGATGAGGTCGCAGTGATTAATAATCAAGCCCTCGGAAGGCTACTTGTATAATAAGATCTTCTTGCCAGCTTTTCATCCGAGAAGAAGACAGATGGGGGAAGTAACCGAGTGAAATCAGGCCACGGGAACAGAGAAATATTTCTTCCTTTTTTAATTTCCTTTTTTTTTTTTTTCTGATGCTGGTCCTAGGACTCAAACTCAGGGCCTGGGCGCTGTCCCTGAGCTCTTTCACTCCAGGCTGGTGCTCTACCACTTGAGCCACAGCTCCACTTCTGGTTTTCTGGTGGTTCATGGGAGATGAGAGTCTCACGGATTTTCCTGCCCGGGCTGGCCTTGAACCACGATCCTCAGACCTCAGCCTCCTGAGTGGCTGGGATGACAGGCGTGAGCCACGGCGCCCAGCTCTATCATACACTCTTTTTTAAAGTTATTTAAACAATGTCTTAAAAGCTAAGGTAGGAAATAAATGGAATTAGAAATGCTCATCATTGTTAAGCGTCCTTGGGACATTTTTTGTTAACCCCTCCTGCCCCATTTCCCCTCCGGCAGGTTTTGAACACACTATCTCTTAGTGGGTTTTCTCCGTCTTGACTGAGAGTCGTTTGAGAACAACACTTGTGAAGAAATGGGGTGAAGGGGTTATGGGAGAAAGATGTGACAGTCGTTTAGAAGAAAAAGAAAGCCGGGCGCCAGTGGCTCCCGCCTGTCATCCCAGCTACTCAGGAGGCTGAGATCTGAGGATCACAAGTTCAAAGCCAGACCGAGCAGGAAAGTCTGTGAGACTCTGATCTCCCATGAACCAGCAAAAAGCCAGAAGTGGTGCTGTGGCTCAAGGGGTAGAGCACCAGCCTGGAGTGAAAGAGCTCAGGGACAGCGCCCCGGCCCTGAGTTCAAGTCTCAAGACTGACCAAAAAAAAAGACAAAAATGCACTTCTGACCAACCAGGCCTGCAGATGATAGACTCCATCACTAAAAACTCAATCAATCAAAATAAAAAAGATGAAATAAAATGATACCCGGACAGAAATACAGCTTAAGAAAATGTACCACCGACAGGTCAGCTTCTATTAAAGGGGTCCGAAGCCAAGGCCAGGGTTTGACTTTCAAATAGGCACTGTGCATAGCTGCAGGTGAAGTAGAAAGACAGACAGACAGACAGAGAGACAGACAGAGACAGAGACAGAGAGACAGAAACAGAGACAGAAGGAGGGAGGGAAGGAGGGAGGGATGGAGGGAGGGAGGGGACAAAACTCAAACTGGAATTCCTTGGCATGTGTAGAAAATTAACGAACGCAACGGTCCACTAAGATCGTGTGGCAGAGATTTGTTGGAGTGAATGGAGCACGTTCAGGAAGGTTCCAGAATCGTTAAACAGTTAACTTCCCAATTAGAAAAAAGAAAAACGGACAGACCCGACTTCCAGACTGTTGCTAGGCATTTGGGGGTGGGGGGTGAAGCGCATGGGCTGGGGTTGGAATCCAGGCTGGGTGGAGAACCATGGGGGGGTCCGTGACGTAGCTTGGAGGCCTAGGAGAGGCACGGAATGTTCTGGTGAAGAAAGAGGAAAGGGGTGTGCACTTTTCCGGGGGTCCCAGGACCATGGGGAGGAAGGGGTTCCCTCGTGGACACACATCCTCTGGTCATGTGGCGAGCACAATTTCGTCCAATGTCAGCTCCTCTGGACAACGACCTAAAGACAACAATAATGATGATGATGATGATGATGATGATGACGGTGATGATGGTGATGATGGTGATGATGGTGATGATGATGATGATGATGGTGATGATGATGATGATGATGATGATGATGATGATGGCGATGATGGCGATGATGATGATGATGATGATGATGATGATGATGGTGATGGTGATGATGATGATGATGATGATGATGATGATGATGGTGATGGTGATGGTGATGATGATGATGATGATGATGGTGATGGTGATGGTGATGGTGATGGTGATGGTGATG
>NW_012267297.1:1988948-1991336 GCF_000151885.1 Dipodomys ordii | reverse complement strand
TGATGATGATGATGATGATGATGATGATGATGATGATGGTGATGATGATGATGATGATGATGATGATGATGGCGATGATGGTGATGATGATGATGGTGATGATGATGGTGATGATGATGATGATGGTGATGATGATAGATTGCAGATGCATTTCGGAATTTAACAGGTCCGATTCTGGCAAGATGGTACAAGAGATTTTCCTTACCCGTTCCATTGGTGCAAATGTGCGGATGCCGGTGGGGAAGAGCTAGCCATGGTCCCCATCCCACGCCTCTCCCGGACCTGTCTTAAAGCAGCCGAGGTTAAGCGGGTGTGCCGATAGCTCGGCTGTGTCAGGCCAATGGCACCTTGGCACTCTGTGTCCTAAAGCAGAGATTTTACAGGTCTGCGCTGCGTGTCCATTCTTTGTGCCGTTGTTTGTTTGTCTGTCTCAATGTCAGCTGGAGGGAAAAAACAGTATTTATAGCAGGTTACGGGGGGGGGGGAATGGATACTCAACCAGTTCCTCTGAGAGTTTTACTTTGATCTTTTGGCCCCACTGTAGGGAGCTGTATTATTATTATTATTTGTTGTTGTTGTTGTTGTTGTTTGAGCTGGCTCTCTCTTCACTAGGCCTTCCAGATTTTTCCCATGGAATTTGTGCCTCAGGGGGTTTCATCCTTAGCCCAGACAGCTTCAGATCGTAACTTGAACTCACAACTTCCAGTGATTCAAAGAAGCAGTGTTTTTTGCCGTGATTAGGACCTTAATAGAAAAAGAAAAAGGGGGGAAAGAATCCCTGGGATGCAAACGGATTAAATCGCGTTTTGAACGCGTGGGTCTCCCATTTGTTTCGTGTTTCCCTTTTTCCTTAGCCTCCCAGGGAGCTCAGACCAAGGTTGCTTTGTAACCACCAGGCAGGGGGGGCCGTGGGGTGCTCCTAGCGTTGCTGTGGTTTTGTTAAGGTTTTACCAACACTTCTTTTATTTATTTTGATTCTGGCATCTATCTAGCAGTGTTTCTTTCTATCCACTGAGTGTGATTTCCAAGTCCCGGTAAAGAGATAAAGACCTCACCAGGACAAACCCCAGTGTGGGGGAAGATCGAGGTGAAGGCCCGAGAGTTCTCCATGATTGAATGTCTCTGCTTGGTAATAAACGTGCGGCCCCCGCCACCCCCACCCCGCATGAAAATCTAGACATTGGGTATTTGCTTCGATTGCTCAGGACCAGAAGTCCTGTCTTGCCGTAATTCTAGCAGACTCCTGTGGAATCACGCCCCACATTATTGAACCTCATTGATCAGACTGAATATCAGCTCCTCAATCCATAGTCCTCTCGACAGACAGACAGACAGACAGATAGATCAGTAGGTAGACTAGATAGACAGGTAGACGGATAGATAGATAGATAGATAGATGATAGATAGATAGATAGATAGATAGATAGATAGATAGATAGATAGATAGATAGACAGGTAGACTGGTAAACAGGTAGACAGACAAGCAGATGGACGGACAGACAGACAGATAAATAGATAGACAGATAGGATAGATAGACAGGTAGATAGATACACAGATACACAGATAGACAGACAGACAGACAGATACACCTGTCATCCCAGCTACTCAGGAGGCTGAGATCTGAGGATCATGGTTCAAAGCCAGCCCAGGCCGGAAAGTCTGTGAGACTCTGATCTCCAGAAAACCAGAGATGGAGCTGTGGCTCAAGTGGTAGAGCACCAAAGCACAAAAGCTCAGGGCCAGCGCCCAGGTCCTGAGTTCAAGCCCCAGGACTAGCACGAAATAATAATAATCATTATTGCAATCATTTATTACCATCTAATTCTAAATATCATCACAATATAATTATAATCGATTTATTACGATCATGAGCATAATATTCTATCCCGTGTCATTATTGTGAATACAGCGTTCTGTATGACTTCTGAAGACACTCTTTCCGTCCCTGCCGGGGACGTTAAAGTCGGTGTGGCGGTGAATGGCGCTTCCCGACTCTGTCCCGCTGCGATCTATTTGTGTGTTCCTCCCTGCCCTTTTGTCTCTGGTGCCCTGTAATGTGAATCTGCAGTCGGATTCCCCGGCGACCACGCCGCCCGGTGTCATTAAATGACAAGCGATCATTTTCTAACTCAGTAATTTAATTACCGGTTAGACACCTCTTGTATGGGTCGCTCGCTGATTTCTGCATTCATTAGCTGGGGCTTTCCTTTGGAAGTGAAGAAACTCTCGGTTTCCTGGAAATGGCCATGCCTATTTTGAAAGCAAGATTAATCAAACAATGTGTGTGTGTTGCCAGATGTGTCTGGTGGGGTGGGTCGGAGAGAACTTCTGAAGGCCAGAGAAGAAGCCTCCTCCTCCTCCTCCTCCTCCTCCTCCTCCTCCTCCTC
>NW_012267297.1:1978430-1987158 GCF_000151885.1 Dipodomys ordii | reverse complement strand
AAAAAAATGTGTGTTCCTTCTAGAACATGCCACACGCACCTAGAAGAAATGTTTGGGTTTGGCTTAGTTTGGTTTTTCCTCCATTTCATTCACCTGCTCAGTCAGTGAAACACCAGGACCTCTTATACCCCAAACGACATTCTTCTCGTTTTTCTAGAAGGTTCTTTGGCCCCCCTCACGGCGGTCCATGTATGCAGGTTATGCAGATGGGGTATAGTTATACTAATAAATAAACAAATAACTCAATATGCTGGAGGTGCTGGAGGATTCACCCTGATTCAATGACATTTCAAACCAGGGTGAGCTACCAGGAAACACAGGCCACTCGGGAATTCTGCTGGGTTCGAGGCTGAGTCAGACCCTAGCAACAGCGACCAAAACAAAACCACCACGAAACACAGCTCACCTCACAGGTTCGATTTGCAATCCTTGGGGTGTTTTGTAAAAATAATTTCAATAAAAAGTATTATGGAACGATGTCGTGCACATGTGATTGGAAAATGAATAAGAAATGTAAGGGAAAAAAACCACAACAATAATTCTTCTTGCTCCTTTAGACAGTGGGGTTATCCATAGAGGTCCACCCGTCGGGTCGCGAGTGCATGCGTTTTCCTTTGGACCATGTCTCCCCTGGCCCTGGCCCCCCCTCTCCCCCAGTTTTTCCCTCCTGTTCTCCACCTCCTGGCGTCTCCTCCCTCTCTTCTTGCTACTTCTTAAGAGAACAAGAAAATACACACAAAAACAAGATTGAAATGCGCCTTCTGCTACCTCCCTCCCTGCCTGGCTCAATGACTCATTGTCCCTCTTACTTTCTCCCGGCTGGGTGAGGCTGTCTTTTTGATTTTCAGGGCGCAGCAGCTGGGGAAGGGGGGTGGGGTGGGGGTGCTGGGTGTCCCCAGGGACCACGAAGTGGCAGATCTTTTTTTTTTGGGGGGGTGGGGGGAGGAGAAGAGAGGCCGCAATGAAGGAGATCTCAGGAATGTAAGAGCTCCCCCCCCCTCTGCCCCCCCCCGCAGTGCTGTGATCCATTCTCTTCTTAATGAGACTTGATGGACACACACAGGGCAGGCCTTCTCGGGTGTGAAAATCCCCGCTGCTCCTCCACAGACAGGGGCAGGGGGTGGGAGCTGAGGGTGTCCGCCCCACACCCCTCAAATGGCCCCAGAGAGATTCTCCTCCCCTCCCTTCCCTCCCCCCCCCACTCCCATCAATTTCCCAATTAGGGCAGCTGACTTGAGTTCCAGCTCAGGGCTCTGAGAGTAGAGAAGAAGAGAGACAGACAGACAGACAGAATGAGAGAGGCCTGAGACATCTTCTAAATACATAGAGCTCTTTGCCAAGTTGTTTGCTTTGATGGGATTGATTCTTAGCACTTAAGGCCCTAGAACTTTCTTTACACTACCCCCCCCCATCAGCCAGGCAGCTCACAGGATTTTTGTTGTTGTTTTGGGGGGGGCAGGGGGTTGGACAGACTGAGAGTAAAGAAAGAAAAGATAACTAGTAGGTACACACTTGTGGGCACACACGCACACAGGGAGACACACGCGTGTGTGTACACACACATACACAGCTTTGCACTTGCTCTGTCCAGGAAATTTCAGCTGCCGGTGATTTCCCTGATTTGATTTTGTTTTAATCTCCTGGCTTCCATACATCTAGGTTGGACACGGATCTGGTCTCCATCCAGGTCTGAGTGTGAAATCACCTCGGCTTTCATTCCTCCTAGCACCAATAAATGTGTGCACAAATACTGACATGTGCACAAATACCAGGCTGACGTGTGCACAAATACCAGGCTGGCGTGAGCTTTCTCCATGGACGGTCGTTGGAGCTACGTCCTTGCTATGATATGATGTTTCCTAATCGAAGGACTCATCCCCGGCACCTTCTTGTTCTTCGAGGCCGTGTGCTAAGCAATATCCCGAGGACCAGGCTTAGTTAGAAGCCCATCTGTATTTTCGAACGGTGTGTTCTGTCTCCTAATTACTCACCATTTCCTACTTTGAGTTTTAGTTTGTTATGATCCCTTTCTCGCGTAGCCCTCATTCGCTCTGATCTCTCTCTCACACACACACAGCTAGAAAATTAGCAAACACGTCTGCGGGCTCTGTCAGTGCAGATTATCCCAATCTAGGCGGTGAACTGGTTTGCCTCCAAGTGATCTGTCTTGCTTTCTTCCAAAACAACCATTTCTGGATGCCAGAGTGTTATACAATTAATACCGGCACGGTCCCAGACAGCAATAAAACCGGGTGTAGATCATCAATCGAAAGTTGGAGAAAGATCGATGCTGCCCCCCCCCTCGTAGACATTCTCCATGAAGGATTTGACAGCCACGTTTAGACCTGTTGAAGGAATAGCTTTAAAAAAAATATCCTGGACTCTGTGGCTGAGCAATTTCTAAAAAGTTTTTCAAATAAGAATGTGTATGGAGGTGGGGGACACAAGGGGACATTTACTTCTGTCTTAATAAGAAATACACACACACATACACACACACACACAGTCAGTCCAAAACATAGAATCTTTGCCCTGCAAGGTAGCATTTTGTGAAAGGAAGGAAGGAAAAAAGGAAGGGAAGAAGGAAGGAAGGGAGGGAGGGAGGTAGGAAGGAAGGAAGGAAAGAAGGAAGGAAGAAAGGAAGGAAGGAAAAGAGAAGGAAGGAAGGGAGGAAGGAAGGAAAAGAGAAGGAAGGGAGGAAGGAAGGAGGGAAGGAAGGAAGGAAAAGAGAAGAAAAGAAGGAAGGAAGGAAAAGAGAAGGAAGGAAGGAAAAGAGAAGGAAGGAAGGAAAAGGGAAGGAAGGGAGGGAGGGAGGGAAGGAAGGAAGGATGGAAGGAAGGAAGAGATGGAAGGAGGGAGGGAGGGAAGGAGGGAGGGAGGAAGAAAATTATGAGGGAAAACATCGTGAGTGATTGTGAACAGTATGGTTGGGAATATGTGCACATGCATCGTGTGTGTCGCTCTGCTTGTGTAAATTTACCCCTCAGAAGCTGAACTACAGCAATTCCTTTTCATAATAAGATTCCTGATGTCAGGCTACCGTATTACGGAAAGCACCATGTACCTTCTTCATCCACACAACCATTTTGCATTTCAGTCTCTTTCCTGTTGTTCATTCCTCATTCTGGAAAAGGACTTATCCAATCCTACAAAAATATTACTATGATGACTTGGTTTTGTACCCATCCTGGGACTTGAACTCAGGGCCTGGACGCTGTCCCTGAGCTCTTCAGCTCAAGGCTGGCGCTCTACCCCTTGAGCCACAGCGCCACTTCTGGTTTTCTGGTGGTTCATGGGAGATCAGAGTCTCACGGACTTTCCTGCCCAGGCTGGCTTTGAACCACCATCCTCAGATCTCAGCCTCCTGAATAGCTGGGATGACAGATCTGAGCCACTGGTGCCTGGTATAACTTTATTTTTAATTCTCCGAAATCCCAACATAAGTCAAGCCAAGAATCTTTAAACAAGTCTCAAATGTGCGCGCACACACACAAACACACACACTTTTATGAATGATTATAAATTATATATATTATATACTATATATTGTAGATACGCGTGTGTCTATATATTATGTATAAATAAGTATATATATTTGTCCATATACACGGATAAAATATCCATATATCCATATTGGATTAAAAAAAGGTATACTTTCCCTTTTTATTGGGTTTTAAGAGAGCAAAAGTCATCCTGACAACCTAATGTCAAACTCTTCCATTTCATTTTGACCTAAATAGCTCAGTGATACTTCAGTTAGAATACAGAATTATATAATGTTGTAATTACTCATCCGGGGTGGGTACTGAGCTAATTCTGCCTGTTTGCCTCCTTAAAGGAACTGAGCATGTGTAGAAATGTCTGAGCTCTGTATGGGCTGCTCCCGGCCGGTCCTAAGATGACTGAACCGTTTTCAGTTAAATGTAGACCTTCGGCAGGGCAGGGGCCGGGGCGTAGGGACAATAATTGACTGTAGAGACAAAGGCACAGGTGTTATTTCTCAGGTAATTTAATGACAGCATCGAGAGTACCACTGTTCATCACGAAAGTCCAAACACTCGGTTGCTAACCATCTCCTCCTGAGCACTGTTTTCTTGAAAATTGCTCATTTTTTAATTAATCACAAAGCTAACGGTAGTGAGTCGTCTTATTAGGTATTAATAACTTCAGGATTAAGTGAGTGATTAGGTGAGTTCTTTTTCTTTTTCTTTTTTCTGTGGCTCAATCCCAATGTCTGGAAATGAAAACATATTTACAGTACATCTCCAAGGGCCCGGGGGCTGGGGGCCGGATGGACGGGTGGGTGATTCCATTGACACAGGACCAATGCCTATTTGGACCGTGTCCAAAAGCTCATCTTTCCTAGAATTAGGTTATTTATTTATTTTTATTCAGGTGTTTGAGAAACAGCCCCCATGGCTTTTCTAGAAACCCTCCCCTACACCCCCCCCTGCCCCCACCATTTTCTTTTCTTTTCTTTTCTTTTTTGTCAGTCGTGGGGCTTGAACTCAGGGCCTGGGCGCTGTCCCTGAGCTCTTCAGCTCAAGGCTGGCGCTCTACCACTTGAGCCACAGCACCACTTCTGGTTTTCTGGTGGTTCATGGGAGATCAGACTCTCACGGACTTTCCTGCCCGGGCTGGCCTCGACCCTCAATCCTCAGACCTCAGCCTCCTGAGTAGCTGGGATGACAGGCGTGAGCCACCAGCACCAGGCCACCATTTTTTTGCTGCTGTAAATTTGAATTGTTTGCACTTCATTAGTTATGAGTGAAAAAATGCGAACTTCAAATAAGTTACCTCTTGACTTCCTTCCTTGCTTGCTCTTGTGGGAAAAGCAAAGAACAGTGGAAAGAAAGAGAGAGAGAGAGAGAGAGAAAGGTAGAGACAGAGACAGACAGAGAAAGAACGAAAGAGAGAGAGAGAGGGAGGGAGGGAGGGGGAGGGTGAGAGGGAGGGAAGGAAGGAAGGGAGAGAGGGAGGGAGGGAGGAAGGGAGGGGAGGGAAGGAGGGAAAGAGGGAAGGAAGGAAGGAAGGAAGGAAAGAAAGGAGGGATGAAACATATATAAAAAGTTTGTTTCATATCTTTAAATGTCTGTGGATTTTAACAGAAGCACTTGGGTGTTGACTTTTAGCAAAGTATTATTTACTTGAAACGTTTCCTAGAAAGACCGACTCGGTTTTAACCGGACTGAGCTTTAGGAAATCGCGCTCGCACACAGATTCTCACCTCAGAAACCCTCAAACGCTGCGACCACAGAATTACCACGGGCTGATCGCACTTCCTCGGCTGAGGCCTGAGCCCCACCTCATCCAAAACCATCCTATTTGAAGCCCCAAATGACCAACCTCTTCCCCAGCCGTCCTGCGGGACACACTCAATGCTTCTTATACTAACCCTGGAAGAATGACGGGTTAGTGCAATTATTTTATTTTGTCTTTGTTTCTTTTTACTTTATTTTTTGTGGTACTGAGACTCGAACCCAGGACCTTGGACATGCTAATCAAACTCTTACCCATGCACCGAAACCCTGGTCCCTACATAGATGCTTTTATGCTCACATGGCCGTGATTGTGCATTGTCTTTCCTTTATTAAAACTTGTCTCAAAGTGTAGAACACATGCTCCAGACAGCGCAAGGATCTCTGGAGGTGTACGATGTGTGTGCGTGCATGTGTGTGTGTGTGTGTTTTAAATGAAATGTTGGATGACATTGCCACCCTCTCCCCCCCACTCCAAAATGTGGCAAGGATAAAAGTCTTCCATTTTCCCTTTCCTCTGAATGGCTTCTGCTAGTGCGGGCTGATCATAAATCATCAATCGAGCCGGCCACCTGCTCAAGACGCTTTGTAGAAAAGGTGGCAGAATAGGAGACACGGGCAGCCATCGGTGCCAAGTACAAGGGTCACACGTGGACCCCTTCCTGAGACTTCCAAACAGCCAACAGAGACCACGGCTCACCTGGCTGAAGTCAGCCATTACAATCCTGCATCAGTCCAGAGGCCCAAGCAAACTCCTTTACACCCTACAAAGCCCTCCCGGCTTGGGACATGAGGACTCGGACATCTCATGGTTGTACGGTGCAGGGACAGGGTGTGGTCCTGGCTCTGTGCAGAAGCGGAGCAGAGGTTGTGGTCGCTGGGGAATCAGCTGCTTTGTGCTTAACCTTTGCCCCGAGCCTCATCCTCAGGAAGAGGAAAAACAGGAACTTCCAAAGGGCAGGCCTAGAACGGGAGATTCGCTTGCTTTTGCCTTCGGCTCTTTTGGGTTGGGCGTGAGCTGTGATTTGCCCCCCGCTGGTGTGTGTGTGTGTGTGTGTGTGTGTGTGTGTGTGTGTGTGAACAATCCGTCTCAGGCCAGTTGCTGTCCTACCCCCTACACACACACACACACACACACACACACACACATACACACTATCGTTGAACACAGGGGAGAAGGTTCTCAGGTTGAGAAGAAGGTTCTCGGGTTGAGGAGAAGGCTCTCGGGTTGAGTGCAGTCCGAGGGCTGTAGATCTCAGCCGGGATCCAGGCTGTAACCCTCACTACTAGGGAGACTGAGATCTGGGGGAATCACGGTTCAAAGTCAACCTACATGGCGAAGTCCTCCACAAGACCCTCATCTCCAGATGAGCTAGCCAAAGGCCAGAAGGAGAGCTGTGGCTCAAATGGTAGAGCACCAGCCTTGAGCAGAAAATAAAAGAAAAGCATCCAAGGAACAGCATCCAGGCCTGAGGTTCAAGCTCTGGGATTAGCACCAAAAGAAGGAAGGGAGGGAGGGAGGGAGGGAGGGAAGAAAGAAGGAAGGGGAAGGGAAGGAAGGAGGAAGAAAGGAAGAACGAAGGAAGGAAGGAAGGAGGAAGAAAGGAAGAACGAAGGAAGGAAGGAGCGAGGGAGCACACAGGCTTAAGTACACTGAGTCTTGCATCCGGTAAATGGCTTTCTGAGTTTCCACCTGGCAGCCTCTTTGTGCCCATGAAGACAGACAGCACCTGTGCAGACTGCATTTCTGCCGCGCGCGAGTCAAGGAGCGTGCCGTGGAAATACTTCATGGATGACATGGAAAGCCCCGCGTGGCTCTCAAAGTGGCAGGATTTCATCTTCTTTCTTCCACGTGGGATCCACCTTTTTGCTTTCACTTTGGGAGAATTCACAACCAGGCCTGTCCATCCAACACCAGCGGGGTGCGGCGTATTTTAATGTGGGGTTCAAATAATGATGTCCAACATGGGCTACTTTATATTTTCCCTCTGTAGATTCAATTTTTTTTAATGTGCAGTGTTTTCTTGGCGGACTGTCATCCCAGCTACTCAGGAGGCTGAGATCTGAGGATCGCTGGTTCAAAGCCAGCCTGGGCAGGAAAGGCCGTGAGACTCTGATCTCCAATGAACCACCAGAAAACCAGAAGTGGCGCTGTGGCTCACGTGGTAGAGCGCCAGCCTTGAGTGAAAGAGCTCAGGGACGGCGCCCAGGCCCTGAGTTCAAGTCCCAGGACCGATCCAAAGAAACAGCACCCCAGAAGGGAGTGTTAGGAGCATTTTTCTGTGGCTCCCTTCATGCCAGACTTGAGAGAGAAGAGCAGGAAAGGAGATGTGATGTGTAATGTCTGGTCACAGAGCAAAGGAGCTCAATTGTCTTTCCTAACTTGGGAAAAACAGTTGGTTCTTTCCTTCCCGGCCGCCATTCCAAGTCCAGAATCCTTGTAGAGTCCAGCTGTGCTTTCTGTAATCCCTCCAGAGTTATCCCATGGAGGAGATCACACATGTGTACACACACACACACACACACACACACACACACGCAGTTATACTACCCTCCTCTTCCTCCTCGCACCCTTGATAACTTTCCACACGCCATCCCGAAGTGTGTGTGTGGGGGGGGGGGGGATTTGAACCACTAACTTGGTTTTAAAACAAAAAAAAAAAAACATCCCTAGCAACATGAGGTAGTGGGAAATAATGCAGCAGCAGGACAAACGGCCCATGTCGCCCGCCGGCCTGTAGTAAACCTGTTCGTTCGTACTGTGTGAAATGATGAGCTGGCTTGAGGATGCTTTCCCCTTCCCCCCCCCCCTTCCACCTCCAGGAATTTTAGGGCTGGCTGCAGAGGGCAGGAGGCGGAAGGTAAATCTCCTTTACAGCGCTGGGCTCCGGGCCGCTGCCCAGCCCCAGAAAGACGCAGCACCTTCTGAATCTTCTCTTAACACGAAACGCATCAATATGCATTGTCTAGATTCTTGTTATGTCGTTCGGGGGCACGCGCGCACATGCACACACACACACATGCGCGCGCACACGCCATATGTCTGTGAACTGGTCAAAAATCCACCAAGATGGGAGGGTTTGGTTTGTGGTTGGTTTTGTTTCTCAATGAAGCGGGGTGTGTCTCTTCTGAGGGTCCCCAGCTCACTCCCGGGGGGCAGTGGGGAGGGATGGGGAGCCGGTATTACAGGGGGGCTCAAGATTCTGCCCTGGAAAGTAGGTGTGTGGAAAGACACATCCTGGCACTCACTCTCTGTCTGTCTGTCTCTCTCTCTCTCTCTCTCTGTCTCTCTGTCTGTCTCTGTCTGTCGGTCTGTCTCTCTCTCTCTCTCTGTCTCTGTCTGTCGGTCTGTCTCTCTCTCTCTGTCTCTCTCTGTCTGTCTGTCTCTGTCTGTCTCTCTCTCTGTCTGTGTCTGTCTGTCTCTCTCTCTGTCTGTCTGTCCCTGTCTCTGTCTGTCTCTCTCTCTGTCT
>NW_012267297.1:1969955-1971825 GCF_000151885.1 Dipodomys ordii | reverse complement strand
TCACCAAACACGCCGCTCTGGCAGTGCATTAGATCGGTTTGCGCCGTGCCCTCCAGCTGTTGGTCAGGCAGCACGCGGGCGCGCTGGCTGGCTCGCGTGGAAGGTCCACTCCCTCAGGGGAAGGGACGGTAATTCATCATTAGCATTTCACCATCCAGGTGCAGATGAGAAGTGATGGAGAGAGAGAGAACGAGAGAGAGAGACGGGGGGGGGTAATTTTATCTGCAGCCTAATTCTCTGCTTACAGCAGAGAATAATTAAGATAATCTTGCTTCAAGAGCCCTCTAATGATTAAAAATCACATCTGCAGGATCGGCGCGTCGCAGGCCCACGCCGGGGAGGGTTTGCACGCCCGCACGCACGCACGCGTGCCTGTGCGTGTAAGCCAAAGGAAAATGTGGAAGTGTTACCCGTGTCACCCAGGCAGTGATCGGGGGACCGGGCCCAGCTCCAAGGACTTTGCTTAGATGCAACAAATCATTTGTCTGTTCTTAACCCAGGGCTTGTAATTATGCAGATTGCCATAGATTTTTTTTTTCCCTCTCCCCTCCACCCTCCTCCCCTAGGCCTAGAAGGAAGATTGAAGGAGCCGAGAGGATCACAGGCGGCTCAGGACCGGCCATGCATTACTGAGTTCCCTCCATTCATCATGTTGACTGATAGTAGCACAAGCAGGTCTCGGGTCGTAGTGGTTAATGTAGTGGGTAATTAACTGTCATTTGCCTAGTAATAGGCTGATGATCAATGGTTTGTGGGGAAACAAATTCTAATCAGGTAGCTGATGAATGCTCAGCCAGCGAGAGAGAGAGAGAAAGAGAGAGAGAGCAATTGAAATTGGACGGAACTATGGCCAGAATTTCAAAATGGCATTGTGTGGGTGCACCTGTGTGTGTGTGTGTGTGTGTGTGTGTGTGTGTGTGTGTGTGTGTGTGTGCTTGTGGAGGAATTCTTCTTCACTGTGGCTTTAATCTCCTCATCGCCAGATGTGATATCTGGGAAGACATCTATCTTTAAGGGGGAGGGGTGGGAAGAACTCAAGTGGTCCTTTATTTCTCGAAAGCAATCGAGGAAGATACGGATCACACGTTATCTATACCCCGACTTCTGAACGGATTTGGGGAGGGGGGGAGGAAATATACCCGAAAGTCAATGCGAAATATGAATATGAACCGAAGTATTCTGTTCAGAAGCCGGGCCGGTGGAGCACAGGGGTCCCACCCATATTTAGGAGGCTGATAGAGGAGGATATGAGCTCGAGGCCAGCCTCTGGGCCTGGGCGCTGTCCCTGAGCTCTTTCACTCAAGGCTGGCGCTCTACCACGTGAGCCACAGCACCACTTCTGGTTTTCTGGTGGTTCATGGGAGATCAGAGTCTCACGGACTTTCCTACCCGAGCTGGCTTTGAACCGTGATCCTCAGATCTCAGCCTCCTGAGTAGCTGGGATGACAGGCGGGAGCCACCGGTGCCCAACTAAGGTGACGATTCTTTAAAGTACATTTCTATAACTATACATAGAGAAATATATATATATATATATATATATATTAGTTTACAGTGTTTGCTCCATAGCACCTTCAAATTTCATGAGTGAAAACCTGCTTGAGATTCTGTGTTATTTTTCCCCCTCCTGTCAGCCTTGTGCTGGAGGAAAAGAAGAAAGAGAGAGAGAGAGAAGGAGGGAGGGAGGAAAGAAGGAAGGAAGGAAGGAAGGAAGGAAGGAAGGAAGGAAGGAAATAGGGAGGGAGGGAGGAAGGAAAGAAGGAAGGAAGGATAGGAGGGAAGGAAGGAAGGGAAGGAAGGAAGGAAGGAAATAGGGAGGGAGGGAAGAAGGAAAGAAGGAAGGAAGGAAGGGAAGGAAGGAAGGAAAGGA
>NW_012267297.1:1955806-1969745 GCF_000151885.1 Dipodomys ordii | reverse complement strand
AGGAAGGAAGGAAGGGAAGGAAGGAAAGGAAGGAAGGAAGGAAATAGGGAGGGAGGGAGGAAGGAAAGGAGGAAGGAAGGAAGGAAAGGAAGGAAGGAAGGAAAGAAAGAAAGACTGGCAGATGTGTTTTCATCCTAGATAATAATGATAATAATAATACTATGAATATTAAGAATAATAATTGAAGAAAAAAGAAGACATGCATTAACCACTTGGTACAAGATACAGTTATGAACAGTATCACAGCACACACGCACGCTCACGCACGCACACACACGCACACACACGCGCATGCACAAGCACACACACACATGCACGCACACACACGCACACACACATGCATGCATGCACAAGCACACACGCACATGCATGCACATGCACACACGCACATGTGCACACACACACATGCAAGCACACATGCACACGCACACACATACATGCACACACGCGCGCACAAGCACACACGCACATGCATGCACGTGCATGCACGCACGTGCATGCACACGCACATGCATGCACACACACATGCATGCACAGACACGAGCACACACACACGCATACATACACACACGCGCACACACACTGACTGTCGATCGTGTCTTGCAGGCTTTTTGGCGTCACGGGGAACTGCGCGGCCTGCAGCAAGCTCATCCCCGCCTTCGAGATGGTGATGAGGGCCAAGGACAACGTGTACCACCTGGACTGCTTTGCCTGCCAGCTCTGCAACCAGAGGTGAGCAGCCGCCAGGGTGCTTCCTGTCGGCCTCTGTCTTCACCCAAGCTGGTGGAGCACCTGTCTGTCTTTCTAGCACTCCTTGGGGGAGCACAGAGCGGTAGGAGCAGGTTTGTATACAGCGATCGGGGAGCACGTGTTTCCGTCTTCCTTGCTGCATGTGTTTCCCTGATGGTTTGTACACACACACACACACACACACACACACACGCCAGTACTGAGGATTGAACTCAGGTCCTGGGCACCACCCCTGAGCTCTGGTGCTCAATGCAATCGCTCTACCACTTGAACCACAACTCCATTTTTGGGCTTTTTGGCTGGTCCATTGGAGATCAGAGTCTCATGGACGTTCCTGCCCCGGGCTGGGTTTGAACCACGATCCTCAGATCTCAGCCTCCCGAGTAGCTGGGATGACAGGCGGGAGCCATTGACACCGGTTAGTCCTTGATTCCATGTGATTCATTTTACTCCGTCTTCCGTGCGTACTTTTCTAAGTTTCCTGAACGAATCATGAAATAAGGATCCGCGTTAGAAAAGCAACGTGGTAAATGTCACCCAGGGCCTCTGGAAACATCTGGATTCTAACCTGGCTGCGTGACCACCAGCTCCACTTTCCCATTTGCCCCGGGGGGGAGCTAAGTGGTTCGACTGAAGAACTTCATTCCACTCCAAGACTCGCTTTGTTTCCGGCGAAAATCCAGATCTTCGTAGACCACCGTAAGCTTCGTGGCCATTCTAGTTTACCAAGCACACAGACGCAGCTAGAGGAGAAAGCTTACGAACTGTAAAGGAGACAGAGCAGTATCGACCCCACCCCCTCCGGTGACTTTTCTAGAAAAAAAAAACCATTAATATTTTAGTGAACAAATCATTGGGAGTGTGTCTACGTGGGCGTGACAAGTTATACACAAAAACTACTGTACAGATTACACATAGATAGGCTCTTAAAAGAAAAATACAGCCGGGCACCAGTGGCTCCCGCCTGTCATCCCAGCTACTCAGGAGGCTGAGATCCGAGGATGGCGGTTCGAGGCCAGCCAGGGCAGGAAAGTCTGTGAGACTCTGATCTCCCATGAACCACCAGAAAACCGGAAGTGGCGCTGTGGCTCAAGGGGTAGAGCACCAGCCTTGAGTGAAAGAGCTCAGGGACAGTCCCTGGCCCTGAGTTTAAGCCCCAGGACTGACACAAGGAAGGAAGGAAGGAAGGAAGGAAGGAAGGTAGGAAGGAAGGAAGGAAGGAAGGAAGGCAGGCAGGCAGAGAGGGAGGAAGGAATGCCAAGTGCTGTTGTCCACACCTGTAGTTCCAGCACCCAGAAGGCCAAGGCAGGAGGCTCTGTCTGGGCTACTAAGGGAGGCCTTATTTCAAGCCAAATTTACAAAATAAAATGAACAGGAAGGAATCTTGATTTCTGATATCTTTTAAAAACTCTTTCCATCTGAATCAGACACCACCACCACCTCCCGATTTTAGGGGCGCAAGGTACGGGTGCACCCCCTCGCTGCTCAGCCCCAGGGGCAGGTGGTCGGCTCACTCCCTTTTTCAGTACTATTACGTGGAAAACGGCGAGGACCCACAAAGGAACTGCGGTTTGAATGGAGGACCCTGGCGGGAACTAACACCCATCCCCAATCAGCCCAGATCAACCTGTTACTCTCCTGCCAGAAAGTCACCAGACGACACACACCCACGTGACCTGATTCTTCCCCCAAGAATCCCTGCTCCACCTTGGCGTTGTTACCACGAGATGACATAGAATCCCAAGGACGCATCACATTAATGCCGTATTGTCTCTCGCATTATGTTTCTGTTACAGTGATAGAATCCTCATAGACACACACACACATATATATAATATGTATTTATATAGATAGACATGCTCGTGTATTTGAGACATCATCTCCTCCAAGCTGAGCACCACCAGAAGGAATCGGAGGTGCTGGGGGGCTCTTCACAAATCACCCATCCATTTGATTTTTCACCCCAGAAATGCACCTGGCCTCTCGCATGCAGAGCACAGGCCTGGTCCCCGCGATTCAAATGGCACCTCATATATTTTCCCTGTGTCTTCCAACGCCCGCGTGTTCTCATGGCCCTGTGGGCATTAATGCCGGTTATGCACAATTAGCACTAAGTTATTGTCTTGTCATTCGTGGGGGGGGGGAGGACGGGGAGGGGAGGCAGATCCTACAAGACCAACTTCTCCAATCAACTGAACTAGCTCATCTTTGCCAGCCAAGAAGAACAAGACAGATTCCGCACCCCTCAAGGTAGAAGACACCGAAGGTGGGGGACATAGGAGAAGTCTCTTTCTCCCATCAGGGGTGACTGGAAAAAGCTCTCCTTCTGGTCAAACCGTATTGGAAAACGATGTGCACCCAGAGACATAGTACCTGTTGTAATCCAGGTGTAACCCCTCTCTGTTCAACCACTGGAAGATGGAGAGAGCCGGTGGCTCACACCTGTCATCCTAGCTGGGGTCAGAAGATGGAGGTTGGAGGCCAACCCCACCCCCCACCCCAGGGTGGGAAAGTCTGTGAGGCTCTTAATCTAAAAAAAAAAAAAAAACCAAGCCAGAAGTAGCGCTGTGGTTCAAGTGGTAGAGCGCCCAGCCTGGAGCCAGGGAAGGGCGTTTCCGCCGGCAGCCAGCGGATGGGCAGGGAAAGGCAGCAAGGGTAAGTATGGAAGCTCTCTCCGGCACACGCCCCCTCCTCTCTCTCTCTGTTTGTCCAGTGTCCCCACCTTTGACATGTCGACATTCCCAGCAGCTCCTCACTTCACAGCACATGAAGGGTGGGGGGGGGGTCGGTGCACATGAAGGGGGGGGGTCGGTGCACATGAAGGGGGGGTCGGTGCACATGAAGGGGGGGTCGGTGCACATGAAGGGGGGGTCGGTGCACATGAAGGGTGGGGGTCGGTGCACATGAAGGGGGGGTCGGTGCACATGAAGGGGGGGGTCGGTGCACAATCTGTGCTTCACGATGGCTCCCCAACCGCAGAAAGCTACGGGATAGAGAGGCTGGAAGGACGGGTTCGTAAGGTCAATATGTGTAAGGATGAGGAGCTTCTCTGACTCGGGTCTACTGCTGCAGAAGGCCACACTGCTACCATTCAGTTATACACAATCATCCATGTTATCATATACCAATATGTTATCATACTGTACTATTGATATAATATAAATTATACACAATCATACCTGTTATCATATTATAGCAATATGATATCATACTATACTATTTATATAATATAAATTATACACAATCATACATGTTATCACATTATTACATGATAGTATCATAATGTATTATTCATGTCATATAAATTATACACAATCATATATAGTATAATATTATCATACTATACTATTTATATAATATAAATTATACACAATGATATATATTATATTATATTATCATAATATACTATTTATATAATATAAATTATAGGCAATCATATATTATAGTATCTTATTTTATCATAATGTATTATTTATATAATATAAATTATACACAATCATATATATTATAAACTTATATTATTTTATCAGAATATATTATTTATATAATATAAATTATACATAATCATATATATTATTAAATTATTATATTATTTTGTCATAATATATTATTCATATAATATAAATTATACATATGTTATTAAGTTATTATATTATTTTATCCTAATATATTATTCATTAATATAAATTGTACATAATCATATATTATATTATGTTAACATACTATATTATTTTCTCATAACATGTTATTTATATCATATAAATTATATATTATAAATTATATTATTTTCTCATAATTTAATATAGTACATAAATTATACATAATATATTATTTTCATATATATTATTTAATAATATTTATTCTATCATATATTTTATATTTTTATTATAATTATACAATCATAATATATTATAAATAGTACATATTTATATATGATAGATACATGCATATTATATATATTTAGTAATGTACTGTATATAATATGTATCTGTATATATAAAACGCATACACACACACACACACACACATATATATACAGATCTCTCCAGAATTAATTCACTGTTAAATGTACTGGAAACAGCACTGACATTTATTTCTGACCTTAATTATGTCCACAGTGTCAGCCATGGGGAAATGACACAAAAGATTTGAAGAAGAAGAGAAAAAAAAATACAAAAAGAACCCCCATTAAAACCAGAGCAATCTGGCACATTAAACAATGCTTGATGCAAATAAAAAGCCGGATTTCTGCAGGGGGGCACACTGGTTGTATTTGCCTCCTCCCCCTGTGAGGAAGCTCTCCCAACTGACTCAGCTGGAAAGCTGGGCGCGGTGGAATTTACGGTGTCAGAGTTGGTGGATTTGGTGCAGACAAAGAAGAAGCTACAGGCCAAAGCACATGACTCTTCACTGTGTTTCTTAATTCCTAGGCCCCAGGAAACATTCGAGAAAGCCTGGAATCAGAATCCGTTCTTTGGTTCATTTTAATGCTTGGGTTTTTTTTTCATTTTTTTTAACCTTCTAACCATAGCTCGTCCATAAGGAAAGCCCCAGAATAAAACCAAGGAGTAATGAGTGTTGCTTTGAAAATTTCACTTCAGGGCTGGGAAGGTGGCTCAGGGGTAGACTGCTCACCTGGCATGCGTGAGGCCCTGGGTTTGATTCCTCAACACCACATAAGCAGACAAAGCCGGAAGTGGCGCTGTGGCTCAAGTGGTAGAGCGCCAGCCTTGAGCTGAAAAGCTGAGGGACAGCGCCCAGGCCCAGAATTCAAGCCCCACGACCGACAAAAATAAAAATAAAAATTTCACTTCAGTGAGTGCAAATACAGACTGATTATTTTCTTCTTACCATTGGGGAGAGAGACAGAGACAGACAGAGATAGAGACAATGACAGAGAGACAGACAGATACAGAGACAATGACAGAGAGAGACAGAGACAGTGACAGAGACAGAAGAGAGGGGAGAGAAAGAGAGAAAAGGAAGGAAAGAGACAGAGGAGAGAGAGAGACTGGAGAAGCAGGAAGAGAGAGGAGCAAGAAAAGAAGAGATAAAAGAAGCCCCTGTCACTCGGGTCCAGTGTGTGTTCACCTTAACCGCCCCCCCATACCTGCACACCCAGGGCTTGTCCATTGCTGGCCAGCATGTTTTACCCACTGAACCAGTTGGCTGCGTTCTTGTCCTGAACATCAGTGACTTCCCTGAACCCAGCTGTTAAGACTACCTTTTGGGGGGGCGTGGGAGGGAATGGGGGGTAGCATTCCCAGGGGCCCCTTGTACAAGGAAAATAGCACCTGGGTGTGGGTACCACGCTCACACCTATGTATCTACAGCCGGTGCTTCACTGGGGCCTGGTGTGGTTTGGTTTGCAGGTTTTGTGTCGGAGACAAGTTCTTCCTGAAGAACAACATGATCCTGTGCCAGACGGACTACGAAGAAGGCTTAATGAAAGAAGGCTACGCACCCCAAGTCCGCTGACCCGCCCCCTCCGCACCCCCTCCCTCCACCAAGAACGGCTCAGCGCTGCGTTCCTTCCCTCTGTTCATGTATATAAAATTCAAAGCCAGAACCTTCTGCCTCCAGGTGGACTGGCTCCTTGGGAAAAAACCTGGACTGCACCTGTCACCCAGTGAGAAGGCCTTGATCAGAGTTGATTGATCATTAATATTATTATTATTATTATTAAAGGAAAAGAAAATGTAATGTACACATGGCTGGAATCTTTGGGTTTTTTGCCTGCCATTGGTTTGGGGTTTTGTTTTATTTTAATTTGTGCGTGTGTGTGCGTGTGCGCGCGTGTGTGTGTGTGTATCCCTTGGCATGAGATGTTTATTTTGGACTATTGTACATACTGTATTGTAATATTTGAAGCACAAATGTAATACAGTTCTATTGTGTTACCGTTGGTGTCGCTCGCTCCTTGACTGTCTTTAGGACCAACCATGTCGCACACTTCCTCCCGGGTTGGCATTCTAGAACAATCGGTGTGCACCCTTCTGTGGACTGCTTTTGACCCCTCCTGGTTCTTCTAGGTGAGCTGTAATGTTCCAATAAGGAACCGAAGGGTAGATCTCACTTAGAATACTCAGAGAAGGCACGTCTATTAATATTAAAAAAATTATCTAAAACCACTGAGAGTAAAAAAGGAAAAAGAAAAACACACACACAAAGCATTTTGTTACCACCCACCGTGATTTAAAAGTCACTCTCCCGTCAGCTATATTCAAGGGGTTAGAGGTCAGCATTAAAAATAAAAATAAATGCATTAAAAAAAATCTCATCTGGTGAAAGCGCTTTCCGTTTATGCCAACGTAAAAACAAAAAGTGCGGGTGTCAGAATCTCTTGCCAGCGTCACAGTGACTTGCTGGATATTTTTTCTCTTTCTTCTTTATCTAGGCAACAATGCTGCTTGGAATTTATTTATTTTTTTTAATTTTCCAGACACACTTCCTATTTGAGCTAGTGCCTTTGGGTATGATGTACAAAATAATAACAATAACAATAATAATAATACTCTCCCAAGAGTCTTTAAAAGAAAATCTTTAAAAGAAGAAATGTTGACCACGATAATGAGATAATTTAGTCTTGAACTCAGGGTCTTGGCACTGTTCCTAAGCTTTATCAATTATTATTATTATTATTTTGCTCAAGGCTGGCGCTCTACCACTTGAGCCACATCACCACCCCCATCTTTTGAGCACTAAGAAGAGTCTTCAAGACTTTCCTACCAACCCTGGCTTTGAACCCAGATCCTTAGACTTCAGTCTCCCAAGTAGCTAGGATTACAGGCATGAGCTGAGGAGCCCAGCCCTGATTCTTTACCCTTTCCGGCCTGCTGTGATGTAAGAGGATGAGATTTGCACATCCAAAAGAGACAAAAAAAAAGGGGGGAAAAGGAAGTGGAAGGATTCCACCCGAGGTAGGCCGCCTTGTCTCTGATACACAGGTAATGTAAATGATGGGTGTAAATTGTCTGTCTGTTTCCCTAATGATCTCCTTGCAAATGATCTTGTGCAAACATTGATTCCCCGTCTACCGAAAATTAAAAAAAAAAAAAAATCGTGTCAACCTGGAACACATTTCTCCTAAAAGCAGACCTACTTCATTCTACCTTTCTGAGCCCAATCTCACAACGCCCGCTTCCTCCTCCTGTACGTTCATTTTCGGGTTTTGTTTTTGCTTGTTTTATTAGAACAACTTGGCTTGGATGGAAGACGGAGACTGCCCATCCGTGGCGATGAGCTCCATCTCCATAAAATTATGAACTGAGACGGGAATCATTTTTCCCCTCCATCAGCTGTTCTTTTTATTCTTGTTAGCTCACTGGCCACACACACACACACACACACACCCCAAAAACTAAAACTAAAATTGGCATTTCCGGGCGGAAGGACTGAGCTGATCTAGCCCAGTCCCAGCTGACCGGACACCTCCCCCTGGAGCCTCAGTTTCTCCAACGTGACAAAGCACCTCCCCCTACCCAGACTCCTGGCCACCTCCTTCCCCTCTCTCCTCCTCCCACGGACTTATTTATTATTATTATTATTATTGTTATTACTATTATTATTACCTTTCAGTAGTTGCAACAGAAAAGTGGCCACGTTACCAAGCCATTGGGAAATACAGTGTATCGTATGTGTTGAATAGAAGGGGTAATTCTACCATTCGCCCATTTTAATTGTCCCAACTAAAAAGCACCCCTAGCAAGTGTACGTGGACAGCCCACAGGGGGAAAAAGAAAAACAAAAACAAAACAGAACAAACAGGCACACAAGAACATGGCCTTTCTAAAGACCGGAATCAAATACAGTGAAAACAGGGGTTACGCATACAAAGAAACAGAAACTCCACACCCTGCATTATAGGTACATTGACAACTATAGCAATTCCCTGATCTGCAATAACGACTGTATGTCTAGGACAAGCAGAAAAGGTCAAAGCGACGTCCGCATGACCAGCGAAGAGGATGCTAAGCGAAATGAGCCCCCAAATAGGGACACAAGAGGTTTCCATCTTTCTTCCAGGGTCATTGTTAAATCGGCCACTTATTACCTGTTGGTGGTTATACAAGGTGGTTTTCAATCCAACATGGCTCCTCTTGGAGAACACCCAATCCCTTCCATTTCCACACACAGGAAAAAAAGAAACACCTTTTGCAGTATTTAATGACGGTCCTCTCCGTAAGATGCAACTACACCCAAGAGCAAACATAGGTTCCTCAACGTCCTGGTACCCCATCAAGACGTTATTTTTCCTTTGCTTTGGATGAGCCAGGTTCGTGTAGGTTTGGGAAACGCCGAAAAGAAGGAGAAAAAGAAGAAGAAAGAAAAAACCCACGCTAAATAAAGCACACGGAATTACCAATTAAACTTTTCCCCACTCTCCTAGCGAGTCCTGATGCAGGAAGTATATAAAATAATTCTCACCGCTCCCCCGGGCACCTAAGAAACATCTGCCAGCAATGCGTAGCAGGTGTTAACAATTACACACCCTGAACTTTTAAACATGTCCTTAATTAAAAGAATTCTGGTTGTCGTGGGGGGCGGGGGAGTTCCCACCCAGGAGTGGTAGAGTTCATTCTCCACAGGGGTGTCCAGTAAGGACCACGGCTGCCTTGGTTTACCCTCTGTCTCCCCCCACCTCAGATTTCTGTGCCCCACCCCCAACCTCCCCAAAGACAGATGAATGAATGAACAAGACAGAAAGAGAAGAAAACAGAAAGAGCAACAAAGAAAACCTCTCGTTTCCATTATGCCAGGTTCTGTGGTGGTTAGGCTCAGTGGTCTGGCTCCCCAAAAAGTCTCCTCTTTGGGTGTCACCGTGAAGAATTCTGTTTTCTGAGAAGGAAAAATAAACATTAACATTAAAAAAAAAAAGGCTGCGTCAAATCTGAAGCGATTCCCGTGTCATGTGTCTTGGGTCAAAGATAATTGGGTTCTGAGTTCAGACCTTCCCACTCACACGATAAGTAAAATTCACTGACCAGTGGGTGGCTAGTCATCATGGTAAAATCGAATTCCGTGCACACCAAGCAGCCAGAGACACTGAGATAACAACAGGTAGCCAATTTTGCTTTTAGTCAGTCCTGGGACTTGAACTCAAGGTCTGGGCGCTGTCCCTCAGCTCTTCAGCTCAAGGCTGGCGCTCTACCATTTGAGCCACAGCACCACTTCTGGTTTTCTGGTGGTTCCTTGGAGATGAGAGTCTCACAGACTTTCCTGCCCGGACTGGCTTTGAACCACGATCCTCTAGATCTCAGCCTCCTGAGTGGTTGGGATGACAGGTGAGAGCCACCAGTACCTGGCTTTGTTCTAAGAGCTATAGGCACATCCTCGGCAGGTTGATTTGAGATTTCCCTCGGTGGTTGGTGTAGGAGCTCACAGCTCTAGGTTTCCCTCACAGCCCTGGCTCTGCTGTGTCTCACCAGAGCTGGTGTGTTCTGTGCTCATTCATATCGAATTCCAGGACCGTCTGCCTTTCCCTTCTCCTCTCTTCAATGGTCACCCAACAGGGATGTGTTCAGGATCCAGGATGCTGAGTGTTTTCTGCGATGGTTTTGTGCTCTGGTGCCAGTCAGCTCCAATTTTATTGCCTAGGGGGTCATTTGGGTTGGATTATTCATAAAATACATAAATAAACACAAATAGCTGGGGAAACCTGCAAAAAACAGTATGCGAAGTGAAGTAAACCAGGCCCAAAGAGACAAAGGGAATAGGTGTTCCCTCCCGTGTGGAAGCTAGATTTAGCTGACAAAGTTGGTAATACACACATGGGGCGGTGTGCCCACGTGTGCAAATGGATTCACAGAAACACCGTGGAGCCCAGGGAAAGCTCAAGAAGTGTTATTCCTTAGGAAATAATCAAAGTTTGACCAAATCAAACCCCAGGAAGCGGGGACTGGACAGAGGTGGACGGATGGAGAGGGGTGGACAGTTGGAAAGGAGAAGAGCGGGAGAAGGCAGCCAAGACTCCAGTGTGGATCCTCCAAAATGCAGAAGAGCGAGGGCAGGGGTGGGGGATGGGGAAAGGGGGACTGAATCAAGATGCATTGTGTCCATCAACTGCTCTGTCCAATGGCAGCTCCTTTGGACAACTACTTAAAGATAATTTTAAAAATTAAGAAATGTGTTACTTAATGTATTTTTTTCCAGATCCTTCTATGTCCCTGCAAGTGACATCATACCTTTCTTTCTGATGGATAAGTAAAGTTCCATGATAGATAGATAGATAGATAGATACATACATACATATATGCATAGATGTGAATATATATAGATATATATCAAAAATATGGACATATATTGATATTTACATATATATTCACATTTTCTTGATCCACTCATCCATTGTAGGGCATCTTGGCTGTTTCCATTCCTTGGCTAAGGTAAACAGCACAGCAATGAACATGGTTGTGCTGTTGGCTTTACTGTATCCTGAAATTACATGAAGTGAAGAAAGCCAGGCTCAGAGAGACAAAGGATCTACGTTTTTCCTCCCATCTGTTTAAGTTTAGAGCTAAATCACGAAATACATAGGTGCACATAGACAGGGTCACGAAGCTACAGACACAGACACGTTCGCTAAAGTATGACCTATACATAGAAGCATTCCTACATCCTTTGAACACGGGACTTAACAGTTCAGCAAAGCCAGGGCCGGGATGTCACCCGAGTCTTTAGTTTCTCCAGTAGCTTAAGTTAACTTCAGGACGATTTATTCAAACCAGGACACATTTTATTTATGAAAGCTGGGGAACATTCGTCTTTAACCTTGACTTGCCATCTCCGCGCGGTAAAACTAACGCCTCTCCCCTGTCAGGATGAATATTAGCTGGAATATTGGTATGAATATTAAGAGAGCCGCCCGAAACCCATCTAGACAGTTATTGACGGGCGAGAAGGAAACAGGCAAGAGACAGATAAACTTCACGGAAATCGACGGATATCCACCTGCCACACACCAGCCAACTCCAAATCGAGTCTTGTTTCCTGAATTACGTGTGTGGCCGTTTATTTTCTGTTTAATACTCGATGGATGATAAGGGCAACTCCTCCAGATGCAATTTACCTCCACGTTTGCCGACCGTGTAGACGGCTGACAACAAACCCTGTGCATCTAGCCATGTGGATTCAACCCTCAAAACCTTCCAATTCTTGGGACCATTTTAATTTTTTTTAAAGTCCCACATAAGTTGCATGTACTTTTTATATAAGTAAAAATCCTCACCCTGGCCCCAAAGTTATATTGAAGATATATGAGACTGTAAACAATTTATAAACTAGCCAGGCACTGGTGGCTCATGCCTTCATCCTTGCTACTCAGGAGGCTGAGATCTGAGGATTGCAGTTCCAAGCCAGCCTGGACAGGAAAGTCTGTGAGGTGAGATTTTCATCTCCAATGGACCACCAGAAAACCAGACGTGGTGCTGTGGCTCAAGTGGTAGAGCACCAGCCTTGAGCAAAAGCAGCTCAGGGAGCTGGGAAGGTGGCTCAGTGGTAGAGCGCTTGCTTTGCATGCATGAGGCCCTGAGTTCGATTCCTCAGCACCACAGAAGCAGAAAAAGCTGGAAGTGGTGCCGTGGCTCAAGTGGTAGAGCACTAGCCTTGAGCTGAAGAGCTGAGGGACAGCGACCAGGCCCAGAGTTCAGGCCCCAGGACTGACACAAACATGTGTGTGAATAGGTATATATGTATGTGTGTGTGTGAATAGGTCTATATGTGGGTGTGTTTGTACATATATATACATGCATATACAAATACAATTAATAAAAAGTAATATATATTACATATTATATTATCACATAATATTATATGTAAATATTATATAATGTCAACATATTAACACATAATATAAAACTTTTGTTGTGGTGGTTGTTTTTGCTTTTGTTTTTTTTTGCTGGTCATGGGGCTTGAACTTAATATAACTTAATATAACATAATAGTAATATCATAGATCGTATCACTTATATTTTCTTATTTAGGTTTTACCTAAGAGCATATTACCTCAACAAGGCGAGTTTGTATGGCCCTGGGTCATTGACAATAAAACGAATGAGCGTCTTTGTCAAAGAGGATATAAATGTAAGTGCTAAATGAAGCAATCATTTAACAGTTATGATGCCGTGGGTGCGAGAACCGATATTACGGTGTCCTCCCTTTCCCCCCCAGCCCAGTCTGTCTCCTTCCCGTCTCAGGAAAAAACCCCTTTTTCCTACCATGGAGCCCCAGGGTACCATTTCTATACAATACTTTCTTCCACCCTCTTTGCCTTCCCATCAAAAGATGAACATTGCGTGCATGTTACAGAGTGTCGGCCGGGGAGGAAGAGTTCCTGGCGTAAAATAATATATAAGAGTAAGCACGCAGAGAAATAGCCCGGGATTTCCAAGCCTTTCGATGGACAGATCAGAGAGACACAGAGAGGCGCTGTGCCAAGCCCAGCCCCATTGGTGCCCATTTCACCTTGAGGGGAGAAGGTCACCTGGAGACAGGTGGACACCAGATGCTCCCTGGGGAGCGTCCTCCTGGGTCGCTGCGCATGTGGACGCCTGGAGTCCCGTGTCACCCGTCCTGTCCCCGGGGCAAACAAAATAAGACCCAAGCCAGTGACCTCACCGGTCCGCTCAGGGTTTGTCTTTCTTTCTTTTTTCTCTTTAAGTCGTGGTCCAGGAGGGCGAGCATCCCACAGGACCGGCCTCTTCACCCGTGGTCCCCCCCCTCGATTTCCCCAGGCCATTGTCACATCTGGATGTGGAGGTCGAGGGCAGCGTCCCTGGCTCTGTTCTCCAGGGCCAGGAAGAAGAGGGGGGACTTTCCCGGGGATGAAAGGTCTCTGGCCAGCAAGAAGGCACCTGCTCCTGTGGGGTGCATGGCCGGCCGTGGGGTGCGGGGCTGGCCGTGGGGTGCAGGGCTGGCTGTGGGGTGCAGGGCTGGCCGTGGAGTTCAGGGCTGGCTGTGGGATTCAGGGCTGGCTGTGGGGTGCGGGACTGACCGTGGGGTTCGGGGCTGGCCGTGGGGTTTGGGGCTGGCCGTGGGGTTCGGGGCTGACTGTGGGGTGTGGGGCTGGCCATGGGATGTGGGGCTGGCCGTGGGGTGCGGGGTTGGGCGTGGGGTGTGGGGCTGGCCATGGAGTTTGGGGCTGGCCGTGGGGTGCAGGGCTAGCCAGGGGGTGCGGGGCTGGCCCTGGGGT
>NW_012267297.1:1946054-1952366 GCF_000151885.1 Dipodomys ordii | reverse complement strand
TGGTGATGATGATGATGGTGATGATGATGATGATGATGATGATGATGGTGATACCTCAGTTAGAAGAACTGGGCCCGTCTGTCTCTCTGAGTACCAGTGGCTCAGTTTCTCTTCACAGTCAGGTCTGATGGCTGGAGGGCACAGCGGAGCGAAGGCCCACGCCCACCCCCCGGGGGTGTCGGGATGGGTGAGAGCGGCCTCTCCACCGCCAGCCTCCAGATGACACCCCACGGCAGATTCTCCCCCGCGCCCCGCGGAAAGCCCAGCTCTCCTAATACGCCAGAGGCTGCTTTCCCATGGGTTATCTACTACACAGGCCCTTCAACTAGATCCTATACACAAACATATATTTATTCACATATAGTTGTGTTTGTGTTTGTGTATTTATACTTATATTCATTATATTTATAATATCAATATCAATATGATATATTTACATTTATATGTGTATATATTTATAATGTATTATATAAATATAAATTTATATTTACCTGTATTAATTTATTTAAATATATTTGTATTTGTGTTTATGTATTTATATTTATTATATTTAGATATTTGTATCTGTGTTTATGGATTTATATTTATTATATTTGTCTTTATAATATGTGTATCATAATATATATTTATATTTATATATTTTACATATTTATAATATAGATGAGTATATTTATATTTACATCTATTAATTTATTAAATATATTTGTATCTGTGTTTATAGTTATAATATGTTTATTATATTATGTTTACATTTATAATGTATTTATTATATTACATTTATATTTTATAATTATATAAATGTATATATATTTAGGGGGTGGTCCGGTCATGGGGTCTGAACTCTGGGCCTGGGTGTTGTCCCTCAGCTCTTCAGCTCAAGGCTGGTGCTCTACCACTTGAGCCACAGCACCACTTCTGGTTTTTTCTGAATATGTGGTGCTGAGGAATCGAACCCAGGGCCTCATGCATGCAAGGCAAGCACTCTACCACTGAGCCACCTGCCCAACCACGTATATTTATATTTACAATATACTATATCATATATTCCAGAACCTTCTGGACTTTACCATCTCCATACACTGACCTCAGTGAGTAATTGTTTGTGTTTTTCTTTTTCGTTTGCCAGGAAAATACAGTGTCCGTCATTTTTTCAGCGGTTTGCACAGTGCACACGAGTGTCTTCTGTGCAGCTCCGTGTCTCCATTTGCTTGGCTGCCAAGTTCCCTGTTGGGGTTTGTTTTGGTTTGTTTGTTTGTTCGTTGGTTCAGGGACTGAGTCTGTAGCAGGTGCTTGCTTGGAAGAATTAACAAAAACAGAAATATGTGACGAGCAGAAGGGCGGAAAGAGAGGAAACAAGAACTTGATATTTAAAGCCTACAAAGACCCTTTTTTAAAAAACTGCACTTAAACTGAGTGCCGGTGGCTCCCGCCTGTCATCCCAGCTACTCAGGAGGCTGAGACCTGAGGATCGCGGTTCAAAGCCAGCCTGGCAGAAAAGACCTAGGGACTCTGATCTCCAAGGAACCACCAGAAAACCGCAAGTGGCGCTGTGGCTCAAGTGGTAGAGCGCCAGCCTTGAGCTGAAGAGCTGAGGGACAGCGCCCAGGCCCTGAGTTCAAGTCCAGACACTGACTAAATAAATAAACCATTTTTAAACACCAACTGCACTTAACAACTAGAGCACAAGTAGATTGTCCTGTCTCCCATGTAATCGATCAATTAATTAATTAAATCGATTAACAGTGTGCTTTGCCCATAGGATACACTGTTTTAAATTAAGGTTTTTTTTTTTTTTAATGCTCAAACCATCATCGGTGGACTGGGAAAAACAGGCCGAGTAAGGCATCCATCAGCTCTGTGGGGACAACTGCTCACCTTATGTTCTGTGACAGGTCCGGATTTTCTGGTGAGCAACGTCCACGCAGAGACACCCACTTGGAGATGTTGGGAAACGCTTCGGCCTTAGGTGATCAGCCTTTCTGCTTTGGCGTGGGAAAGCAAGAGAGTTCACTGGAGACGGCCGAAGCAGCCTGTGCTTGCTTATTTATGTATTTGTTATACGATCAAAGCAGTGGGGGGGGGGGGAGAAAGATTACGGGCCTGTGGATAATTTCACCCTGGGAGTTCGGATGTCATTAAAAGTCAGCGTGGATCCCCAGTGATCTAGCACTCACTCCATCATCCAACAAAGGCCAACTGGGGTGTGGTCTTCCCACTTGACACAGATCCAACATGGCGGCCGGAGAAGAAAAATGGATGGTCCCAACTCTCTCTCTCTCCATTTTCCACATTTCACCACAAGAGGGTTCGAACGGCTGTTTCTATTTGGATTCAACCACTAGGCCAAAAGTGTCAGATACCTCCAGATCCATTCATTATGACAAGACAGAAAGTGTGACCCCAAGTTGGTGAGATTTCCTACCCCCCTCCCATGCCTGATAAAGACCTGCTCTAGAGCCGAGCACAGTGGCTCACGTGTATAATCCCAGCTACTCAGGAGGCTGAGAGCTGAGGATCATGGTTCATAGCCAGCCTGGTCAGGAAAGCCCATGAGACTCTTATCTTCTATGAACCACCAGAAAAACCAGAAGTGGAGCTGTGGCTCAAGTGGTAGAGCACCAGCCTTGAGTGAAAGAGCTCAGGGACAGTGCCCAGGCCCTGAGTTCAAGTCCTACCACCAACAAGAAAGAAAGAAAGAAGATAAAGTTGAAGGGATATGATCCAACCAACCCCAATTTGACATAAGAACTAAAACTCCTACTCCTTCAGCCTCAATTTCCCTGAGCAAACCTACTCTCTCCCCCTTTCCAGTCCTAAGAAGAAGTAAACTTCAGGAAACTGGAGGTCTGAACTCCGGCTCTTTCTTTTCGTCGTTTTCGTTGCTGTTGGTGAGTTCTTTGGTGGTTTTTCTTTTTATTCTTTTGTCCCTGCTGACGGGTTAACCACAAAATTCTGGTCCCCAATATTTCCGCCTAGATCCTGGTGATATTAACCCACTCTTGGGTTCATGATGTGGATGCGAATCTGGTTGGTTGTTTTTTTATTGCCGTGTTCAACTCAGGCATTGTGCTGCAGTGTAGAAAATTTATTTCTCCATTTTTCCCCCTCTCTGGTGCTTACCCGTCTTAATCTCTCACACTAGCTCATCAAATCCCAACACGTTTCTTCCAAGTTGGGTGGATAGATTCCCTCAGAACGACTTTGGCATTCTGAATGGAGGGAAAGAATTGAAATGTGTAGACGCAAATACTGGAAGATTAATAATACTGCACAAGGAACCCCACGAAGAATTTATACCTTTGCAGGACCAAAAAAAAAAAAAACGAATGCTGTGGGTCTATAAGGAAATAAAACTGACGGAGGAAATCCTTCAACTCCGCCGCGTAAGGAACGGATCAATAATTATACCAATAATTGGATAAATTACTCTTCTCTGGCGTCTCCCGATTCTCGGCTGATCCTGATGCATTTTTGCTATCGCCCTCTCTCCGGAGATTGCTTTCCTGGTTAGTAAGTTTAGATTCTGTCAGATTTACCTGGTGACATTTTGCTTCTACTCTGTTCTATTCGCCCCTTCCCTTGTTTCGTTCTTGGTGCCAGTCTTGAGGCTTGAACTCAGGACCTGGGCGCTGTCCCTGAGCATCTTTGGCTCGCGCGAGACTGGCGCTCTACCACGTGAGCCACAGCTCCACTTCTGGCTTTTTGTTGTTGTTGCTCATTGGAGATCAGAGTCTCATGGACTTTCCTGCCCAGGCTGGCCTTGAACCTCGATCCTCAGCTCTCAGCCTCCTGAGTAGCTGGGATGACAGGCGGGAGCCACTGTACCTGGTGGAGGCAAGTTTTTAAGACCAGAAATCACCTCTCCCTCCCCTGTACCCACACAACAAGCAGCGGTCCGGGCACGGTCGCGCCTTTCATTAATGCTTTGGAGGTGGAGGTGAGCTGCCCTCTCTCTCTCTCCCTCTCTCTCTCTCTCTCTCTGTAAGCAGAAGAGGGGTTGGTTCTTGGCCCGTGGACAGGCTGGTTAAGTATGTCCCTTGGCAGTTGATCAGGGGACAACTTAGACAGGATGCTTTGAACAGACCTGATTTCCTTTGACCTCTCGGATTGGACTCATGAGGAAACAGCCGATGAACCCCGAGGAATTTCTGGAGAAATTTCCAACTGGTTGGAAGAGACGAGTGTCACCAAGAACTGGTTCCAAAAAACGCATTCCGGATGCAATACACCATCCAGGGCGGGTGCCGTGGCTCACTCCTGCTGTTCCGGCTACTTAGAAGGCAGAGATCCTAAGGATTCGGGTTTGAAACAAAGCAGGACAATACCTCCCTCCCTTCCAGGCATAAGTGAATCGTCCTGGTGACTCGTGAATATAATAATTTGGAAGAATTGTGGGCCAGGCCAAACTAGGGGAACATGCAACTCTCCTGGGGGGGTGGAAAATAGGCTGGAGGCCTGGTTCAAGGGGTAAAGCAAGCAAGAGGGAAGAAAACAAGTGCGTGTGGGAGTTGAGGTGTGGACCTGGATCATCTCATTTGCCGAATTAACAGGACCGCGGTCCACGTGGAAATCTAGAGGTCTGTTCCATTAGTGTCTTTGGTGGCCAAATTCATTTTTCAAAGATGTCAAAATGACTTTTAAATGACAAATGAAAGGACCTTCCTCGTTTTAGTCGGTCCTAATTCATGACGACAACGCTTATGGAATTTTTATAGAATGATAACCAAAGGGTAAGATCGCCAGGGTGGAGAAATATCCGGGAATACCAAAGACATACTAGTTTGATTGCTGGGGGGGGTTGTTATTATTATTGTTATTGTTATTATTATTATTATTTTAAGAGTTTTAGAAGGCCAACGTTCTCTGGGTGAAAAATATTTTTCTTCCAGCCATCAACACCTTCACGATATTTCTCTTCTTATGGCAATATATATATATATATACATATATAAGTATATATATAGATATATAGGTATATAGATATAGATATATCTCTATATATAAGCATATATAGGGCTATAGATATAGATATCTATATATATAAGTATATATAGATATAGATATAAGTATATATAGGGATATAGATATCTATATATATATAAGTATATATAGATATAGATATATATAAGTATATATGTAGATATATATATAGAGAGAGAGTTGAAGCTTTGAAAACCTCACATTGCTATTAAGAACCCCAACTATTGAGCCAGACGGTGCATTTCTCAGGGAAAATAATAATAATTCCCTCAGTCAGTGTGATGCTTGTGAGACTTGAGGTAAGGTGTTCAAATACCCCAGCACTTCATCAACCCCAGAGAGGTAAGAACAAGGGAAGAAAAGTCAGGATAATAACGATGGTAAATAATGATTTCTCTCGAGGTGAGCTGATCTATGGCCACGAGCAAAGGAGGGAAAAAAATAAATAAGAAAGCTAGAAAGTAGCATGGCATTACCCTAGAGTACTTAGCTGAGTCAAAGGCAGTAACCTCGTGTCAAAAGGAAAAAGAGAAAAAAAAAACACACACCACCACCACCGACGAACCTTCATCCTGCTCATTTTTTAGGGAAGAGGAGAAAAAGAAATAGAAAATAAAAAAAAAAAGGAGTCAGGTGCAATGCACCGGAGGGGAAGACCAAGTCCACATTTGAAATTAAACAGCTGAAAGGTATGATTTAACAATGTTCCCAACTCAATAAGCCAAAGATAAACAGCAAATTAGATGACTCAAATGTCAGGAGGAAAGAGAGAGAGAGGGAGGGAGGGAGGGAGGGGGGAGAACACACAACCAACATCTTCCATCGATCTGCACACCGTCAAAAATTAATCTGCCTCCCGATGCCCTTTGCTCCTACCTCTGTCCTGATGAAGAGGAGAGAAATGGAGTAAAAGCTATGTACACGCATTTCACCTCCCGGCTACCGTCTGATTACAATGTCCTGAGAGACAGCCCTGCGTGGATTTCCCTCATGTTGGGACTGCGAAATTAAATTGCGATCAATACTTTACAAAAATAATTGGGGGGAAAATGTTCACAAGCCAGAGAGATGCTCCGTGGCCACAAACATGAGAGACTTAGCCTCCCCCCCTCCTCTCCCTTTACCTATCCAGAGGTGAGTCTTCAAGATGGAGAAGTTCAAAGGTGTCTCTTGACAATTCCACTCGTGGACTTGGCTGGCTGCTGACCTTGTTAGGGGCTTTGAGAAGCCAAAGAAATGCTCCATGTTGCTTTTCCCAGCAAGGCCTGTTCCCCCCCCCTCCTCCTCCTCCTCCTCCCCCTCCTCCTCCTCTTCCTCCTCCTCCTCCTCCTT
>NW_012267297.1:1945583-1946004 GCF_000151885.1 Dipodomys ordii | reverse complement strand
GAATGGAATAGAATAGAATGGAATAGAATAGAATGGAATGGAATGGAAAGGAACAGAATGGAATGGAACAGATTACAATACAATACAATAGAACAGAACACAATAGAACAGAATAGAATAGAACAGAACAGAACAGAATACAATAGAACAGAATGGATTGGAACGGAAGGGAAGGGAAGCGCGAGCGGAGGTCTGGGCAGCCTCAGCCCTGCGAGGTGCGAGTTTGCCCGGTGAACAGAGGAGCATGGACCCATCACCTCCAGGACCCGTGGGCTCAGGGCTGTGGGGCCCGAGGCTGTGACGGCAAAGAAGCCGTGAACACTGCAACCAGCGAGGCTCACGAGGCTGCACCGAGGAGAGAAGGAGGAAGGGGAGGAAGGGAGGAAGGAAGGAAGGAAGGAAGGAAGGAAGGAAGGAAGGA
>NW_012267297.1:1944809-1945333 GCF_000151885.1 Dipodomys ordii | reverse complement strand
CTCCTCCTCCTCCTCCATGCATCAGTTTGTCCATCCATTCAGTTGTTCTGTCTCTCCTGGCTTCGAGCATCATGTAGACATGTCCTTAAACAAATGCTCATCGCTCATTAGGAAAGACAACAAGTGCAAAAAAAAATGAAATACAATGTTAGGTAGCAATGGGAAAACTGCACACGCACACACACGCACGCACACGCACACGCACACTCACGCACACACTATTTAAGTCTGAAGTCTGTGGTTACATTGACACGTGCCCAGTCGAACCCTTTACTCGTTCAAGATAAAGAAAAGCCCCCATCCCGCCTGGCCGTCCTGTCTGCGGATGGAGCGCCGCTGCTGGGTTGTGGTGGGTTGGTTTGGGGAGTTTCGGGGGGGCTGTTTACACTGAGCTTTTTAAAATCCATAACATGGAGGGGACGGTGAGGAGTCTGTCTCTTAGTGAGACTCTGGCCTCGTTACAGAGGGCCCGGGTGATCCGTGCAGAGCTGGAGTCCCGGGCCCTGGCCGGGCTCTGGCCGGGC
>NW_012267297.1:1943430-1944759 GCF_000151885.1 Dipodomys ordii | reverse complement strand
GGAAGGGAGGAAGGAAGGAAGGGAGGAAGGGAGGGAAGGAGGGAGGGAGGGAGGAAGGAAGGAAGGAAGGAAGGAGGAGGAGGAGGAAGACCATCATCATCTGTCTATGGCTCTGGTGTTTTTTTATAGCTCTCCCTTCCTCTTCTCTCTTTCTCTGCCTAAAGAATACAAAACCCGCCACCAGGCCCCGCATGAACAAACACAGATGCAAACGACCTCTGGTCTCAAGAACGACCCTTTTTACCTCCATTCCTGGCAGAGAGAGACTTCCACTAGAGACCCCGAGAGGGTAGAAGGGCCCCACGGGGCTGCCCGTGTTCATTCCTGCTCAGATAGATCCACCCGTACACGTGTGTATTTATATACCTATATCTCTATTAATTTATATGACTTATTATTTATATTTATATTTATTTCCATGTATATATATTTTTTGCCCCAACAAACCAAGAAGAACAAGATCACGGTAGACCTGAGAGTGGCAGGGAGGGTTTCTTCCCCCCACCACCTTTCCATCCCCTCCCCATCCACCCCCCCCAAGAACCTTCTGGAAGGGAAACCCACCTCAGAGATAAGATCGGTCTTAGGGAAAGAGCAGCTGAGCCTCTGTGTTCTCCCAGAAGCATCTGATGCCCGGCTTCCTCCACCTACCCCACCCCCCCGCCCCAGGGCCCCCGTGGATCGCAGGTACAAAACCCACAAACCACCAAGGAAAGAGAAGGAAGGGACGGGCGCTGAGAAGTCTCTGGATTCTGGCAGAAATAGGAATGATGATACGGCCTCTGCCGTGCGCAGAAAGTAGATCCAGGGGGAAAATCAGAGAGAAGGAAGGGGTAACACTGTCCACCAAGAGCTGTACGTGTTATCAGACCTGCCACTGTCTGTACACCACCTTTAGAACAACAGCCAAGTAGAAAACAAGGTGAGCAAATACCACTACTACTATTGATGATGATGGTGATGATGATGGTGATGATGATGGTGATGGTGGTGATGATGATGGTGATGATGATGATGATGGTGATAATGATGATGATGGTGATGATGATGATGGAGATGATGATGGTGATGATGATGATGATGATGATGATGATGATGATGATGATGGTGATGATGATGGTGATGGTGGTGATGATGATGGTGATGATGATGATGGTGGTGATGATGATGATGATGGTGATGATGATGATGGAGATGATGATGGTGATGATGATGATGATGGTGATGATGATGATGATGATGGTGATGATGATGATGGTGATGATGATGATGGTGATGATGATGGTGATGATGATGATGATGATGATGGTGATGATGATGATGGTGATG
>NW_012267297.1:1924385-1930195 GCF_000151885.1 Dipodomys ordii | reverse complement strand
GACTGTCCATTGGGGAAACTGTCTCTGTCTCTGCGTCTGTCTGTCCATCTTGTCTATCTCTGTCTGCCTTTATCTCTATCTCTGTGTCTGTCTGTCTGTCTCTGTCTCTCTGTCTCTCTCTCTGTCTTTCTCTGTCTGTCTGTCTGTCTCTGTCTCTCTCTCTCTCTCTCTCTGTCTCTCTCTCTCTGTCTTTCTCTGTCTCTGTCTGTCTGTCTCTGTCTGTCTGTCTCCCCCCGCCCCCCTCCCCAACTCAACCCTCAGGAATCCAAGCCAACACTACAACATGCTGCTTTGGCCGTTTTCCTTCATTAACTCCTCCAAGAAAATCCTCCTCCCTTGCACCTTGTGTGTGTGTGTGTGTGTGTGTGTGTGTGTGTGTGTCACGTGATTGTGCACGTGCCTCGCTGGCCCAGGGAGCCATGGTGACTCCGTGTGTGCATCTGTCTTCTGGGAACGCGTCTCCATCTTGCACGGGGCTGAGATCTGGGGAGGGAAGGATGACCCCACCGCCTTCCCTCAGCTCCCAGGAAGCGGCTTCGAGACCCGGTCCTCCGACAGAGCCTGGAGACACCTTCTGCACTTCCTTCCCCTGCTCTGGAATCTTCCATCTCAGAACCTGTCCAAGGCCTTCAGTTCTGCTGACTGCGGTCAGCCAACATGGCAGCCCTGGGGCCTCACCCCCCATTCTCCTCCTGTAAGACACACCCGCGGCTCCCGCCTGGCATCCCAGCTCCTCGGGAGGCTGAGATCTAGAGGATCGTGGTTCGAAGCCAGCCCGGGGCAGGACATGTCTGTGAGACTCTCATCTCCCAGGAACCACCCAAAAAAGCTAGAAGTTGGAGCAGTGGCTCAAGTGGTAGAGCGCCAGCCTTGAACACAAAAAGCTCAGGGACAACGCCCAGGCCCTGGGTTCAAGTCTCAGCCCCCTCACACACACACACACACACACACACATACACACACACGAAATTAAATTCAATCAATGAAAGCTGATTCATAAGAAAAAGCAAGAGACCCAGAAAGCCAGATAAGTAAGAACTACCAAATAATAGTGCTTATTTTAACTTCTTTATCAAATGTCGCTTTTTCTCTCTTAATAATAACAATTCTATTTCAACTCTGTACTTTTTAATAATAATTTCAATTTCAGCAACAATTCTTCTAATTCAATTCACCTAGCTGAATAATAATAATAATAAAACAACTCTGACCCGGAACTGAAGGAAAGCCTTGGAAATCCAAGTGGCTTTTCATTGTCTCTAACTAGCAATTCAAGAGGCCATAAACACTCATGTGGCCCCCGGGTACAGCCTGGCGGCAGGTTAAATACATTTGGTCCTGCAGGCTGCAGTTCACTGCGGACAGATTAACATTAAAAAAGAGAGAGAGAGAGGAATACATTTTGGCGATCTCAGCTAGTCCTGGTTCTGCGTATTAACACAGACCCCCCCCAAGGTCGCCCCAGATGCAACCCTGTTTGTACTCTGAGCATCAACCGTGTACGTGGAGAAGGAGGTGGGGGGGAATAGAATGGGGGGGAAAGGAAAGGAAATCAGGATGCACCCCGTGGCATTAGCACGGACACACTGGGACACAGCTCAAACGTCTCTTTGCATTCACTCATAGTTCAAAGAGCAAGCCCAGAGAATCACCCCTGGGAAATTCTCTCTCTCTCTCTCTCTCTCTCCTTCCCTCCCTCCATTTTCTCTACTATTTCTGATAGGTGGACACTAGCAGGAGAAAATAAGAAAGATGTCAACCCGTTTGGGTGTGGTGTTTGTCCAGTTAAAAAAAAAAAAATCAGCCCCAATCATCACGATGGCTGCGTTTAGCTTCTTGCAATGCTGAAGAGGAAAAGAGGAGAAAATCAGCATGGCCAAGGAAGGAGGGGGAAATTGGAATCCTTCAGGAGTCCAAGGAAATCTATGTTTCTGTTAAATACAGGAGAAATCAGAGAGAGAGAGAGAGGAGAGAGAGAACGCACCAAGTCCTAAGCCCCACAGGACCTAGTTAGCTGACTCAAATTCAAGGCCATAGAAAAGATGTCTGACTTGGTTGCTAGCAACTAATTTCATCAATGAGTATCAGGAGAATAAAAAAGAAGAAGAAAGAGAGGGAAAAAAACCCAGTCTGCTCAGTTCCGGGTCTCTTTTTGCATCCTGTATCCCTTTTAGCTGGGTCATGACGCTTTCCAATATAAATGTATATAAGTATATACTTTTCTCTATATTTATACTTATCTATGAAATTGGAAGCAATTTTAAAATCAAATCAACTTTGAATATGAACTTATCTCTCTATGAACTGTTATCCAAACATGACATTTGCAATATATAACTGTATACATATATATATATTTCCTTCCCAGGTAGAACTCATAAATTCATATTTATTGCAAGTTAGGATCTACTTTTATTTCTTTCTTCTTCAGAGTTCCTACAGTGGGTGGGGTTTTTTTCTCTTTTTTTCATAGTAACATTTTCTGTTACAAAATATAATAAAGGGGGAGACGCTTATAAATGTCATATTAACTAATCGCGAGCGTTTTCGCTGTCTGGGGGGGGTTTGCTTCCTCCTTGGTTTCCCTACATGGCGTCATTCGACCAATAGAGCCTCCACTTTTCCCCAGTCATCCCTCCCTCCGGGAAGAGCTAAACAGTCCCTGAGACTCGGTTTCTCTGCCACCACGGAGGTTCAGTTCTCGTTGCTTTTGTAGGAGGAGGGGTAAAGGCTGTTTTGTGGAGGGCGGCGGGACGGGAGATGTAGCATACCCCTTGAGCCACGGGCCGCTCGTCCTCACAGTGAGTGTCAGGAGCTGGCCAGGAGCAAACATCTCCTTCCTCCCTCCCTCCTCCCCTCCTCCCTCCTTCCCTTCCTTCCCCTTTCCCTCCCCCTTTCCCTCCTCCCTCCTCCCTCCTCCCTATTTCCTCTCCTCCCTCCTCCCTTCTTCCTCCTTTCCCTCCTATTTCCCCTCCTCCCTATTTCCTCTCCTCCCTCCTTCCCCTCCTCCCTCCTCCCTCCTTCCCCTCCTCCCTCCTTCCCCTCCTCCCTCCTCCCTCCTCCCTCCTTCCCCTCCTCCTTCCTCCTCTCCTCTCCCCAGCTCCCTTGAAACCCTAATGTCACCGGCCCCTCTACCATGTGCTCCCAAACGTCCTGCACACACGTAGACCACCCCGTGCCTGCTCCGAAACCTTCACCCCCCCGCCCAGGGCAGAGCCGCGGTGGAAGGGGCCTGGAAGGGGCCTCTCCACTGGGCCGGAGGTGGCGATGGTTAGCTAGCTCAGGCCTGTCACCCACGCTGCTCAGGAAGCCCAGATCTGAGGGTCACAGCTCATCAGCAAACAGGTCCGACAAGTCAGAAAGACTCTTGTTTCCTACCCACCAGCCAACAAGGAAGGCAGAGCTAGAGGCGTGGTTCAAGTGGTAGAGCACCAGCTTCAGACAGAAAAGGTGGCCCTGAGTTCAAGTCCCAGGACGGGGGGCCGGGTGGGGGGGCACAAGTTTAAATTGATCAATTGATATCAGTCCTCATAATGAAGATTCCCCTGTTTCTTGTTTGTTGTTTGCTTGTTTGTTTTGGTGATGACTCTGAGCTTAGAACTCAGGCCCTGAGCTTTATCCCTGAGCTTATCCACTTACGGCTGGTGCTCTACCACGTGAGCCACAGCACCACTTCCATTTTTCGGGTGGTTCATGGGAGATCAGAGTCTCACGGACTTTCCTGCCCAGGCTGGCTTTGAACCGTGATCCTCAGACCTCAGCCTCCTGAGTAGCTGGAATGACAGGCGGGAGCCACCGGTGCTTAGCTCAAGATTTACTTCCTGTGACCCAAGTTTGGCCTACAAATATCTGTCGGTTGTGGGGTTTGAACTCTGGGCCTGGGCACTGTCCCTCAGCTCTTCAGCTCAAGGCTGGTGCTCTACCACTTGAGCCACAGCACCACATCCAGCTTTTTCTGCTGATGTGGTACTGAGGAATCGAACCCAGGGCTTCATGCATGCCAGGCGAGCGCTCTACCACGGAGCCACCTTCCCAGCCCCGGCCCATAAATATCCCTCAACCATTTCCCCCTCCAGTGTCTCCAGGTTGAGAAGTATCAAGAGCAGCCATGGAACCTGTGGGAAGTGAGTTCTATCTGGTTTTATTAGGGAGAGGGAGCTGGCGGGAATGGAGGCCAAGAACCAGGCCATCCTGGAAGACGGTGTTTCGCAGGGAGAGATGTGTAAGAGCAGCAGGTGAGCACCATGGGTACCTTTTCCCTTCAACTCAGAGATTCGTGATGGTGGCCGCCGTTGGGGTCCACTCGACTCTAACATCTCCCACAGACCAGAAATGGCTCCCGCCTGTCATCCCAGCCACTCAGGAGGCTGAGATCTAGAGGATCACGGTTGGAGGCCAAGCCCAGGCAGGAAAATCCCTGAGACTCTGATCTCCCAATGAACCACCAGAAAACTGGACGTGGAGCTGTGGCTCAAGTGGTAGAGCACCAGCCTTGAACTGAAGAGCTCAGGGACAGCGCCCAGGCCCTGAGTTCAAGTCCCAGGGCTGACCAAGAAGAAAAAGGGAAATCAAAACACAGGCAGCATCCGGCTTTCATTGTGCTGTGGGTTCTTCGCTTCGTCTGTAACAGAAGCAATGGTGTTTAGCCAAATGGCTTTAAGGAAGCCGTCGACGACAGCTACAAAAATAGCTTCAATAATTCATATTAATTCAAGTCTGGGGTTAATGAGGCGGGCAGAGAGCTCTGGGCGGGGAGGGAAGGAAGCGGCCGTGTTGAGCATCGCCAAACCACCGCTGGCTACAGGACTCCCGAGGTTCAAACCCCGCCAGCCAGCGGCTGCTCAGGCCACACCGAAGACCGGCTGACCAGCGCTGACTTTACACACAGCGCCGCGCTCACCACCCACCAGCCCGGCCCACGGGTCCCCTCCAGTATCTCCCCGCATCCATCTGCCGGAGCATGTTCACTGCACTAAGCACGGACTCAACAGACTGGGCGATGGGAAGGAGGAGGAGGAGGAGGAGGAGGGGGAGGGGGGTGGGGAGGAGGGGGAAGAGAAAGCCTTGTATATTTTTGGTGGCTATTTCAGGGCTCAGTGCAGTGATACGGACAAGTAGCAGTATTGGACACGGACTATTTCTGGTAAAGAAGGAATGATTATGTTTTTTCTTTTGAAAACGTCCACCGAGCTGAATGTGATAGTGTACCCCAATGATCTCAACTACTGAGGAGGTGAGCTCAAGGCCAGCCTAGGACATGTTAGTCTTTTTTTTCTCCCCAGTTGTGGGGCTTGAACTCAAGGCCTAGGTGCTGTCCCTGAGCTCTTTTGCTCGAGGCTAACACTCTAATTATGTTTTTATTGTAAAAATATTGTACAGAGGGGTTACAGTTACATGAGCAAGGTAATGAGTCTATTTCCTATCGAGCATTGTTGCCTCTCCTTTGTTTTTCGCCTTCCATCCCTTCACTCCCACCTCTACAACTACTCTCCTCCCCGCCACCCCCCGCCAGAGTTGTAAAATTAGTTTTAACATAGTGTCTTTTTTTCTCTTAATAATATATATGTGTACACACACACACACACACACACACACACACACACACACACACACACACACACACCGTATTTTCACATTTTCTTGATCCATTCATTTACTAAGGAGCATCTGGGTTGGTTCCATATCTTAGCTACAGTAAATAATGCTGCAATAAACATAGTTGTGCTGGTAGCCTTAGTGTGGCCTTGTTTGTGATCATTTGGGTAAATGCCCCAAAGTGGGATTGCTGGGTCATAGGGGAGCTCTATGTG
>NW_012267297.1:1916980-1922901 GCF_000151885.1 Dipodomys ordii | reverse complement strand
GGGAGGGGAGGGGAGGGGAGGGTCACCTCCATCAACACGCGTGGTGGGAAGTGGCCCTGTGTCTCAATGTGGTCAAAAGAGGCTCAGGGACAGCGTGCGGGCCCTGAGTTCAAATCCCGCCGCGCTCACAAACTGCTTTGTGGAAAGACACTCAAATAACATTAAAAACAAAAGCCTCACGGTTCAGTGAGCGATGGTTATTCTTTCTTCTGCTGCTTTGTTATCTATCAGCACGCGTTGTTATTGATGATCGTGAAGTTTTCCATCCAAGACGCCCTAACAGGGTTCGTGTGGGTGATCAACGCCTCCTTTGAAGATATCCCGACTTCTTGCAGACATTCTAGCGTGTTCACCCCCCTCCCTAACGCATTCTCCGGGCTCAATTTCCCCCAGACTTGCATCCGAAAGTTCTGGAACTGACTGGAAAGAGAACTCAGGGCACTTTACGCCACGGGTGCTGTACCGTGTGGGCCAAGCCTCCTTCCCACCCAACTCCAGCTCTTCTGTCTTTAGTGACTTTATGGCTCAGCTCCCCACCCTGGGGCCCTGAGTACGACCAGACTATTACTGATAGCTCCTTTCCAGCCAGGGTGACAGACACACCTCCTGGTGCTCAGCCTGGGGCTGGTGTGCGCGTTGGGGCGACACAAAACAAATCGGGTGGCTTGGGGCAAGTTCTTTCCAGAAATCCCAGCGCCAGAGAGCATCGGCCGTTCAGACAGACCAAAGGACGGACGGACAGTTCTAATGCCAGCAAGAAAGAGCAGGGAGTTTCCTTTTCCCGTCCCCCTGCTCTTCCTTCCCACATCCAAGAGCATCAAGGAGGAGGGAAAGACGGCGGAAGGGCTGCCTTTGGTTTGCAGCCTGGGACTTGAACTCGGGGCCTGGGCGCTGTCCTTGAGTCTGGCGCTCTACCACCTGAGCCACGGCGCCACCTCCGGCTTTTTCTGCGTCTGTGGTGCTGATCTTCTCCTCCTCAAACGCACACACATCATTCCCTGGAGGGAACACCCCCCAGGCTAGAAGCGAAAGACATTCCATCTCCTTCTAGAATCTTCTAGAAAGAGCTTCTAGAACCCACAGCCGGGATTCAAAAAGGGAGGGACCGTGTGCTCACCATAGCCTGAATGAAGGTCAGATTCTCAGGTCCTGACTGCTCGAGTCCTACCAGCCCTGACCTCAGTTCTTGGCCCAGAGTCTGCACAAGCCGTCCCCCGGCATGTGGCTAAAATGGAGTAGAACAGGGAGAAACAGGGAAGAGAAAGAAGGGAGACAGTGGCTTCTATTTCAAGAGCTTCAGCTTTTGGTTGTTGGTGGTGATGGTGGGTCTTGAACTCACGGCCTGGGCGCTGTCCCTGAGCTCTTCTGCTCAAGGCTGGTGCTCTACCATGTGAGCCACAGCGCCACTTCTGGTTTTCTGGTGGTTTGTTGGAGGTGAGAGTCTCACAGACTTTCCTGCCCGGGCTGGCTTTGAACCTGGATCCTCAGATCTCAGCCTCCTGAGCAGCTGGGATGACAGGCGTGAACCATGGCGCCCGGCTTTTTATTAAATTCTGCCCCACCTACTTTCTCTCTCTTGGTGCATCAACTCTCCTTCAGCCATTTTCTTGCTATTCTTTTTGTTGTTGTTGTTGTTGAATTGACTTGTTTCATCTCATCTTTCCCATGTTTGCTCAGTGCAGAGTGAGTGTGACCTTTTTAAACACTCCTCATGAACACACTTATATGTATACACACACACACACACACACATATATACATATATAACCATTATTAAATCATTGTGCCAAGAGCTTACCAGTCCAGAAATCCGCACTAATGAAGCAAAACATCATTATTTCTGCACACCGACTTAAAATATGACATTTCACACCCCGGTACCGCTGAGGGTTACCTCCATAACCCCCGGCTACTCCCGAGGCTGAGATTGGAAGGGATGAGGGGCGTTCAAGACCAGTGTGGGGCGAAAACACACCTGCCGTGGTCCTGAGTTCAAATCCCGGTACAGTAAGCGAAGAACGGGTAGCATCTCAGTAAAGTGCCGCTGGAATTAGCTCCCCTGAGGAGCTCGTTCTGGGTCCGTGAGGGCTGGAGCAACGCACGGTGGTTCAAGTGCCTCAGGTTTGGTTATATTTTGATTTCCACAAACACTATTCTTTTAAAAAAGATAGAAGATGCTATTCTTCCCAGCCTGTCATCCCAGCAACTCAGGAGGCTGAGATCGGAGGATCAGGGTTCAAGGCCAGCCTGGGCAGGAAAGTCCATGAGATTCTGATCTCCAGTGAACCAGCAGAAAACCAGAAGTGGCGCTGTGGTTCAAGTGGTAGAGCGCCAGCCTTGGGGCACAAACAGGCTCAGGGACAGCGCCCAGGCCCTGAGTTCAAGCCCCAGGACCAGCCATTAAAATGAGAGATGAGGAGAGAGAGAGAGAGAGGGAGAGAGAGAGAGAGAGAGACTCTATCTGTGAGGTATATTTAAGCTCATTGCAGAATTCGCAGCAAATGGTGTTTCTACCCGGGAGAGAGAAATTCAAATGAGATCTGGTCATCATGAGGATTTGAAAAAGGTTGCTAATTCTGTGCAATTAGTCTCTAAAAGATGAGTGGCTCAGAGCTTTCGCTCGCCGTTAAACCTCTTCCCAGCTCGAGAGGAGAGTTAAGAATCCGTGTGCACAGAGTCTTGGTGTGTGGTTTGTTGCTTTTTGTTGGTTTTGTTTTTTTAATAATCTGTGTGTCTTAGAACCAGTTTGTCTCCCACAATCCTATAAAATAATCAGTAACGCATGGAGTTTCTTTTCTTTATGTATTCGGATTGAGCTGCAGACATGGCCCCTCTGTATATTCAATAAGTTCTTTAATTCACAGCTGTTTAAATATTGATGGCGTTTATTATTTGTACTTCAGACTCTTCCATAACCGAGCATAATTTAGATAATTAATAGAGGGGGGTTTTTGATGCATTTTAGAATAATTTAAATTAATATTTAATCCACACATCCGTTCGATACCCTGTAAAGTAATGACAAACACAAGTATCTGTGCATCCCGTAATTCTTTAATAGCCTTCTCTTAGGGAGATAAAAATGTTTAAATATTAATTAATTTCGTGCTGTTGGAATTGCATCGTTAGCGGGCATTTTCCAAACTTGGAAACATGTTCATTACCTTGCTGCGTGAAGTAGGTTTTAGTAGAAGTGCAGAGTTTTTCCTCTACATAATTATGTATATATGTATGTGTCATACATTATACATAATTACATGATATATAGCTACAATAGAAAAATGCTGACTTTTTTCCATATATATGATATATATATGTATGTGTCATATATATAATTACAGGCTCTAGATCTACAATAGAAGATATGTTGATTTTTCACCATATTGTATTATATGTATGTGTGTATCATATATATTATATATAATTATATAACATATATCTACAATAGTGGATGTGCTGATTTTCTCCATATTATAATATATAATGTGTTGGTTATATATTATAGTTAATTATATGATCCATATCTACCATGATAAATGCGTTGATTTTTCTCCATGCAAAATCATACATACATATATTTGTCATCTATTACATATAATTATATGATCCATATCTACAATACTAGATGTGTTGATTTTTCTCCATACAGAATCATATATGTGTATGGATGGTACATCATTTTATATTTCTACAATAGATACGTTGATTTTTTTCTCCATATATTATCATATATAGGTATGTGTCATGTATTATATAATTATATGATATTTGTCTACAACAGTGGATGTATTGATTTTCCTCCTATATTATATATATATATGTATGTATGTAATAAGACTGATCAAAGCAGGTTCAAAGAGAAGGAAGAAGCATAGAGGAGTAATGGCCGAGGCGAATTAATCCAAGCGGGTCAAACCCACGTCGTGCATATCAGGACGTAACGCTTCTAGGAAGTGAACTTCCATGACTGTCCAAACACTTTTATTACCCCTTCATTCTTTAATAGAATTATATTCTTTTAACTTTTCAACCTGAACCATTAAAAAGGAAAATATAAACTCTCTGGACTACTGAAGTGCAGGTGCACTAAGCTCAATCTCTCTCTCTCTCTCTCTCTCTCTCTCTTTGGGTCTGCCTTCAGAAGAACATTCCAGGTCGTGGCTCCGTCTGCCCGCCTCCCCACAGCCAGGAAAAAGTGGCATCCGATGTCCACACCACCATCTTCCAGAAGAGAGAGAGAGAGAGATAGAAGGGGGAAACTGAACCCCAGGAACCAAAAAACGAGATATCCCTTCCCCCCAGCCTCCCTGGACGTTGATTGGAAGGGAAGAAGCCCAGGGAAAGACAAGCCGAGATCGCAATAATACCCAGAACCGCCACCCAGCGCTCCTTGGACCGCAGCCTTGGCCAACACAATGGCTCTCCTTGTGTCCCGGCCCGGCGCTGGGGTGGAGGGGGAGAGGGCCCAGAGGATCTGGGGGAGACCAGGCCCCCAGAGACTTCCCCTCCTGAATCAGACAGAGCCCCCTGAGGGACACAAGGTGGATCCAATTCACCTGCAGTTATCTCTGAGGAAGCGGGGAGGGTGGGGGCTGGAATGGAATATTCTTTTAGGGAGAGGAGATAAGGACGGGGAATGTGGGGTACACCCGGAGCGGACACAGAGTTGGGATGGACGCGGGCGCTGGGCTGATGGGCAGAGGCCTGGCTTCAAAGATAAGGCTGGAAATGGAAAAGATTTCGAGGGGCTCACGCACCAGAGACTGCTGGGGAACCCACTCATGTCTCCTACAAGCCTCCCCCCCCTTCCCTCCTCCCTGGAAATGCAAGGGTTAGAAGGCTTCTTCGAGGTGTCTTTAGCTAGGTCAGAACTCCTTGCTGCATTTCTGATACCATTGGTATCTTTCAGGGGTGTGTGTGTGTGTGTGTGTGTGTGTGTGTGTGTGTGTGTGTGTGTCGGTCCCTGGACTTGAACTCAGGGCCTGGGCACTGTCCCTCAGCTCTTCAGCTCAAGGCTGGTGCTCTGCCACTTGAGCCACAGCACCACGTCTGGTTTTCTGGTGGTTCATGGGAGATCAGAGTCTCACCCACTTTCCTGCCCTGGGCTGGCTTTGAACCGTGATCCTCTAGATCTCAGCCTCCTGAGTCGCTGGGATGACAGGCGGGAGCCACTGGTGCCTGGTGACCTTTCCTATCTTAATACGACCCATGTTTTTCCTTGTGTCGGGACCTTTGTTGTTGTTGTGTGGGTAGGACTGGGGTGTGGATTTAGGAGGCGGGCGCTCTACTCTCTGAGCCAGCCCTCCCGCCCCAAGCCCATTTTGTGCTTTAGGTTTTTTGGTTTGTTTGTTTGTTTCCCAGTGAGTCTCTTAAACTTTTCTTGCCCAGACTGGACCCCAACAGTCATCCTCTACCTTCAGCCTCCACTCCAGCTAGACGTACAGGTGTGCACCACCGCACATGGCTTGTGTCTTGAAACAGGGTCTCTGTCCTCAAACTACCCCCTGAGGAGCTGGGATTATACGAATGAGCCACAGCACCCAGGCCCTTGGACTGTTTCCTAAGTGAGTCTACCCAACTTGGGGGTTTTCTATTTTGTTTTTGCCAGTCCTGGGGCTTGAACTCAGGGCCTGGGTGCTGTCTCTGAGCTTTATTATTATTATTCATTATTATTTCTTTTTTCTCAAGGCTGGCGCTCTACCGCTTGAGCCACAGCTCCACTTCTGGTCTTTTTTTTTGGTGGTTCACTGGAGATCAGAGTCTCATGGACTTTCCTACCCCGGCTGGCTTTGAACCCCGATCCTCAGATCTCAGCCTTAAGAGGAAGTGTGTAAGTGAACGGCTACTGCGGTTCAAGCCCCTGGACTGGCACCAAACAAAAGAAAGACAGAAGGAAGGAAGGAAGGAAGGAAGGAAGGAAG
>NW_012267297.1:1910372-1915372 GCF_000151885.1 Dipodomys ordii | reverse complement strand
GAGGCCCTTGGTCTGCCGTGTATACCCGAGAGCTTAATGAAGTCTTCTGTGGGCGTTAGCTTGGAGTTGGTCGACTTGGTGGTGGTGGTGGTGGTTTTGGCACGCGTGGTCGGGTAATTTGGAATTTGGGGGCCAGAATTTGGGCAACTTGGACCGTTGTCGGTATTTGCGATTGCTGTCGAAACTCTCCCCCAAAGGCCGGATTGTGGTGGATTCATCTCCAGTCAACTGGCAGGAAAAATAAATGGAGCCGTGGTTCAAGCGGTAGAGCACCAAGAGGGAAATAATAAACTAAGGGAGAGCATCTAGGCCTTCAGTTCGAGCCCCAGGACCAGCACAGACACACACACACACACACACACACACACACACACACACACACTCCAAAAGCCCAATAAAAGAATCACAAGCATGAGCTAGACCTAAAGCCACGCGTGCACGGAGACACGTGTGTACACAACACGCCCCCACGTGTAGTCACCAGCCGCCCTCTGTGCTGCCCACCTGACACACGCGTGTGCATCCCTGCTCACCATTGGTGGAAGAGCATCGGTTCCCAGTGTGTGTGCCAGTCCTGGGACTTGAGTTCAGGTCCTAGCCACTTGTGCCTGAGATTCTTTTTCTTCTCTTTTTCTCTACCACATGAGCCGTACTTGTACATCTGGCTTTTGCGTGCTTCATGAAAGATCAGAGTCTCACAGATGCTCCTGCCCGGGCTGGCTTTGAACCACGATCCTCAGATCTCAGCCTCCTGAGTGCTGTGAGCCACGGCACCCGGCCTGTCTCATTTTTTACACGACGCATCTGGCCTGACAGTTTGGGGAGTGATAGTATATGTTTCCCTCCTCATAAGACAAAGCCTGTGAGCCTCTGATCTCCAATGAACCAGCCAAAAGCCGGAAGTGGAGCTGTGGTTCAAGTGGTAGAGCGCCAGCCTCGAGCAAAAGAAGCTCAGGGACAGCGCCCAGGCCCTGAGATCAAGCTTCAGGGATTCACACACACACACACACACACACACACACACACACACACACACCCTGTTTGATGACGTTTCTGATACCTGAAAGCAGGTATTGCTCCAAACTGTCTTTTACAAGTTGCCCAGAGCTGGGATTGTTGGGAGACACGAGGACTTCTCAGTGGTTGGCGAACTGTGGAAAATGTGAAATATTCCGAGAGAGAGAGAGAGAAAGAGCGGAAATGCCAAGCGCAGAATGGTGAAGGTTTCCGAATGAGCGTGTCATCTCGTGTCTGACATGAGGGAGAAAGTATGCTAAGAGCAAGAAATTAGAGAGTGAATTATTTAAGCTCCTGATTTATCTTCGCTCCTGGTTTGCATCCAGACGGAAGAGGAATCTCGCTAGGATGTGTGCGGGTTCTGCAGCTGTCCCTCTCCATAGATTCCCGCTCTCTCCCTCTCTGTCTCTGTCTCTCTGTCTCTCTGTCTCTGTCTCTGTCTGTCTCTGTCTGTCTCTGTCTCTCTCTCTGTCTCTCTCTCTGTGTCTCTCTGTCTCTGTCTCTGTCTGTCTGTCTCTCTGTCTCTGTCTCTGTCTGTCTCTGTCTCTCTCTGTCTCTCTCTGTCTCTCTGTCTCTCTCTGTTTCTCTCTCTCTGCCAGATAGGCTGTAGAACTTCTCTAACAATCTCTGAACACAGAGATTTCCAAATGTGCTTAACTTGGGCAGCGACGAAACCTGGCGTCTCCTAAAGAGGAATAAGAACCCCAGATTCCCACAGGGCGGGTGGTTCCGTGGTAGAGCGCTTGCCTCGCATGCATGAGGCCCTGGGTTCGATTCCCCAGCACCCCATAAGCAGAAAAAGCCAGAAGTGGAGCCGTGGCTCAAGTGGTAGCGCACCAGCCTTGAGCTGAAGAGCTGAGGGGCAGCGCCCAGGCCCTGAGTTCAAGCCCCATGAAAGACCAAAAGAAAAAAGAAGAATAAAAAGAATTCTAGCTTTACTGCAAAGGATCAGACCCCTGTGTGGACAGGGGGGACTAATCCTGGTGGAAAAATCCAAAGATTTGGCCTCCATCATCACACACACACACACACACACACACACACACACACACACACACGGGGGCAGGTCTGTTCATGGATCTAGTTTATGGTGAGTGTGACTGACTGTTTATTGATCCTTGCAGGGACCAAGCCAGGGCTGGAGTGAACAATTTCGGGGGGCGGGGGCGGGGAGAAGGACTCCAGGGCCCCAACGTCGACGCTCAATTACAACTTTCAGAAGGGGAGATCGATAAAATTTAAATTGCTTATGGTAATCACGACTTCAAATCATGGCCATCAGCATAAGCTCTCTGCTGACCCCAGCAAGGCCCCTCACGTGGACGCTGGTAATGAGTGGTCATTTACTGGAGATCTATTCCTATTATTCTAGAAGCAGGTGATCAACCATTCCAGATAGAGCTGCTCTGCACAATATTCCAGCTTGATTCCCCGAGTCTTCATAAGCGCTCACGCCCAGGTTCACGCTGGGGTTTTTTTTTTTTTTGCACTTCTTTAATGGGTATTCTGTATGAATAAGCAATTATATTTTCTATTAAACAATTTCAGGGTAATTGAATTAGCAGCTATAATATTGCTAGGGCAAGCAAAAGCTTTCCTAAGGAAAAAAAATTAAGTGATATCGGGTCGTGCAAATTAATTTATAGAACTGAAAAATGTTACCAATTAAAGGGAATTGCCTCTGCCCCCCCGTCCCCTCCAAAATACAATTAAGCCGTGCATTGTTTCAAAGAATATGTTCCCGAGCCGTTTGTTTTCCCTCTTCGCCGCCGCTCGCTCGCTTTTCTTTTTCATTCATTAGGAAAAGCTGTTGGTTATCAGGAACATTTCAGAGGCCTCTTCTCCCCGACAACGCAGCCTGCTCAGCCCCGCCCAGACCCCGAGTCACCCCAAGAGTCACATTTTCATAAATCATCGGAAATAAATCTTCTGCATCCCGGGCCCGAAAGGTTTGCAGAAAGAAGCAGCGAATGGAGGGAAAGTGATCCATGGAAATCGCCCGCTGCCCGTAGACGGATCAAACGTGAAGACAGAGAGTATGACACACACAGGTGCACGCGCGTGCATGCACACACACACACACACACAGCCAGAAAGAAAAATGTGAAATAAATATCCCGGAAGTCAACTGTCACCAATGAGACTTGAGTAATAACACCCCGCCCTCCATTCATCACTTCTGCGCTACCTGCTCCGAACCCCAGCGTGAATGATAAAGTAAGGCTCCCAGGCCACGGCGTGTGCAGCCTAATAAGAGGAAGACGGCCACAGGTGTCGTAGCAAGGACGCCAGCCCCTTTCCAAGAGCCACAGGATGGAAAAACGTTGTACAGCACACAGCCAAACCCAAGCGACACGATCGTGCGTGTGTAGCTACGCAGAGTTCGGCGTAGGTATACAAAACCAATGTGCACACGCACGATCGTGTGTGTACAGGAATATCCGTAAGTGTTTGTGACAAATGTCCGTACACATCTGTACATGTGTGCCCACAGACACATGAATATACACATAGAGGCCGGTCAAAAGGTGTATCTACACATATATGTGCATGTGTGTGAGTACATGCATATACACACATGATAGCATGGGGTTATGTAAATATACATGCATGTACAGATATGTGTGGCTATGAACACATGTGTGTGACAACATGCATGTGTGTGCACACAAATACATATTCATGCATGCCAACATGTGTGCGGATGTAAGTATGTATGTGTGCATGTGTGGGGTACCCAAGTACACACATGACCGCATGTGTATGTGTAAATGTGCATGTGCACACATGTGTGCATGTTCGTGATGGCATGTGCACATGCAAGTATGCATGCATCCACACATGTGCATCTATGTATACACACTTGGCAAGTGTGCGTGTGAATACATATGGTCATGTGTGTAGATGCATACAGACACATGACAACCGATAAATACACATCCATACACGTATGTGTGTCTATACATAAGCATCATGACAACGTGTATGTACATACGCATGCATACACATATATAAGCATGGATATACGTATGCACACGTAGTGGCGTGCGTGTACATGCACGTCAACATGTGTGCCTATAAATATAAAGCTATACATGCATGTGGATAGACGTGTGCACACATGACAGCCCAGGTGTGTGTGAATATGTGTGTATGCATGGATGTGGGTATGTGCATAAACGTATGCCAACATGCATACGTGTAAGTGTCCAAATACACACGTGTGTGTACACATCGATCTTTACGACACACGCATATCTTCCCAAAAGGAGCTGGAGATTCTTCCTAGAGCATTTTTAAGCATGTCATAGGTAAGCAGGAGGGAGGGCTTGGCCGTGGGTGCTGTGTGTGGAACTTACGCTGCTCCACTCTCTCCTCAGGAAAGCCACGCATGCCTGGCCCCCTGTGTTCTGCAGGGCAGAGGTGTGAATTCGGGGCCTCTGCGCTGGGGAGATGGGCCGGGCCGAGCGCAGAGGAGTCGGCTGGGCTGGAGCTGCGGAGACACGGCCAGTGTTCAGCCCACAATGTCAGGATCAAGGATGTAGCCGGGCGCCGGTGCTCACGCCTGCCATCCCAGCCACTCGGGAGGCTGAGGTCTGAGGATCACGGTTCAAGGCCAGCCCAGACAGGACAGTCTGTGAGACTCTGATCTCCTAGGAACCACCAGAAAACCAGAAGTGGCGCTGTGGCTCAAGTTCAAGATCCAGGATCAGCATGCACATACGCACACACACACACACACACATGCACATATGTGGGGTTATGGATCCCAAATGTCGGGGTGCCATCTGTGACACAATCACCACGGGCTTCCTAGTAGTGGGGGGAAAAGTGGGAGACACGCATGGGCACCAAGAAATGCCACGGGGGACAGGAGACCCGAAAGGGAGCAGAGGGGGCAGAGCTGGAGGGGGAACCCCGGGAATGACCCAGCCAGCGTGGGCCGACCCCCCCACCCCACCCCAGTGTGGGGCGACCCCCCC
>NW_012267297.1:1901740-1909576 GCF_000151885.1 Dipodomys ordii | reverse complement strand
AGCCGACCCCCCACGGCAGGTCGTGAACTGACCACCAACCTGCGGATTCGGCAGCTCGTCCTGTTACAGCAGCTGCAGGAAACCAACACTTCCCATCCCGCCAGAAACTTCCAGAACCTGCACGTCCACTGTGTGTGTGTGTGACACATGGAACACGCACATGCATTTGCACATATAACGTAGCTACAGCGCTGACCTTCCGTTACGTGTGCATTTCCTATAGCATGTACACGCATTCATATACTTATTTATACATTTATATATAAACACTGAATCTCCATTGTATGTACATTACATATATATTTTATACATAGGCTTCTATAATGTCGAACTGCCATTATATGTACACTTTATATATTTTATATATAACATTTATATATACTTAGATATAAAATGTTGAACTTCCTTTGTATGTACATTATATATAGAAATATGTATGGCAATATATGTAAAATAAATAATATGCATTATACTATATAATGTATTATATACTATAAATTATTTAATACATACTTGTGTAATATAGTTATAATACTTATATAATACATAACATATATAATGTGTATATAACTATATGTATATATGAGATATTATAGTATATATAATTATATAAGATGTAATGTATATGATTATATAACATATAATTATAATAATTAGGTAATCCATATTATAGTTATAAATCTATTATTTAATTGTGCATTATCACGTTTAATTAATTATATTTTACAATTATACGTGATAATATATCATTATTGATTATATTAGATAATGTATATCGCCACAAATGTTTAACCCCTGTAAAACCTGCCACCAAAGTGTTCCTCGCGTTGATTGGTTGTATCAAGTACATCGCTGGTTGAAATCTGAAGTGATCACCCGTTCAAAGTGATCCCCAGGTTTTAGTCTCAAATTGAGAATGCACACATTTTATGGACAAGTTCAGCCAGTTTTTATATCCAGAAATAGTCCCTAAATACCTGTTCCTTCTCTCTGAAACCAGAGAGGAAAAGCAGTCTCTAACTTGCCATTCACAGATGCGCACACGTGCGTGAATGTGTGTGTGTGTGCACACGTGTCAGTCCTGGGGCCTGAACTCAGGGCCTGGGCGCTGTCCCTGAGCTCTTTCGCTCCAGGCTGGTGCTCTACCACTTGAGCCACAGCCTGATTTCCAGCTCTTTTTTTGCTGGCTCATTGGAGATAATCTCACAGCTTTTTCCTGCCTTGGGCTGGCTTTGAACCGTGATCCTCAGATCTCAGCCTCCTGAGTAGCTGGGATGAGAGGCGGGAGCCACCGGCATTCGGCTAGGAAAGAAAGGGCGTGTTTGGTCAGGTGGACAGACCGAAGCCCTTCCCCAGCTTCCGTTTCTATTTGGGCACGCCTCCCCGACACCCCACAAACTTGAGCCTCTGAACACTAAAACGTGTTTGGGGGAAACACTAATTAATAATTAATTCTGTGTGGCGCTTACGGCCTACACAGAGACAGAGTCTCCTCATGGACTGAGCCATACTGCTTTCCAAAGTGGGTGAACAATTTTACACTCCCACCAACAATGCAGTAAGGTTCCCTTCTGTCCACATCCCCTCCAGCATCTGTTGTGGTTAGAGTTCTTGATTTTTGCCATTCTAACTGGGGTGAGGTGATATCTCCATGTTGTTTTGATTTGCATTTCTTTTATGGCTAGGGAGGTTGAGCATTTCTTCATGTGTCTATTGGCTATTCTTCTTTCCTCTTCAGAGAAGTTTCTCTTGAAGTCTTTAGCCCACTTATTTATTGGGCGGTTGTTTCTTTGAGGATTTGTGGTTGGGGATTTAATTTTTTGAGTTCTAAAGCTACCAGCACAACTATGTTTATTGCAGCATTATTTACCATAGCTAAGATATGGAACCAACCCAGATGCCCCTCAGTAGATGAATGGATCAAGAAAATGTGGTATATATACACAATGGAATTCTATGCCTCCATCAGAAAGAATGACATTGCCCCATTTGTTAGGAAATGGAAAGACTTGGAACAAATTATATTAAGTGAAGTAAGCCAGGCCCAAAGAAACATAGGTCCCATGGTTTCCCTTATTTGCAATATCTAGTATATGTCTGAGTCAAGCAGAAAAGGTCAAAAGCTATGTACATATGACCAGATAAGATGATGCTAAGCAAAATGAACCCCAAGATAGGAACACAAGAGGTTTTTCTCTCTCTGCTGCTATTGTTTTTAATGTACTTATAATGCATTGCGTGATTTTCTTTTGTTTCTTTTGTATGTTCCTCCCCCACGGTATTACTGCTGTTTTCACTGTATTTGATTCCGGTGCCCTGCATCTTGCTGATTCCTTTTTCTAATTTGGGGAGAGGAAGGGAAAAAACAAAACACTAAAATAAGGATACAGGTTGACCCATTGTAACCATGAGACGTATACCAGACGCTCTGTTGACAATGGACTTTACAACTTGGGGGACGGGGGAGGGAGAAGTTGGGGAGGTGGAGAGGGAAGGGATGGTAGGGGCAAAACAAAGAGGAGGTTAACCAGGCTCAACAGGAAATGGACTCATTACCTTACTCATGTAACTGCAGCCCTCTGTACAGTATCTTTACAATAAAACACACACATCTATATATAAAGAAATAGATAGAAACCCTACACACTCCCTCTGACCAGATCACCCCGTCCAAAAGTGAACTAAAAACTTTCCCCATCATCGAGACTCTACACACGACCCCCATTTAATACCTCTGCCAGGCCTGTCATTTTATGTGTAATATAATACTGGTTAAGGTTATCCATCTTTAAAAGAAGGAAAAGAAGCATACTATCCCAGTGCTTTGTGGCCATTCCCGCATTCCAATACAAATGACATAATTACTGTTGCTCGCTAGAGGGGTTCGGGCTCTCTCTCCTTCATTTTTTAAATGCAAATCTTATTAAGTATTTTATCCTAAAATGGGGAATGCAAAAAGGGCACCCGGAGACCATGATAAATAGCGCGCCTACAAAATAAATACGAGGCGAGTAATGAAACCTGAATTAAATCAGCATCCTGGAAACCAAATCGATTACTTATTGAAATATGTTAACAGGGGGTAATGCCTAACTGCCAACGTCAGAAATAGAAAAATATTACATAGATCACTGTCGGGCGGTGGGAAGGGTTCACAAAACCACGGAGACGTCGGGCCGCCTTTTCCCTCCCCAAATCTTGCAGGTACAGAGGAGAAAAGAAAAAGAGAAGAAAAAAATATCACAGATAGACTGATGATTTGGGGTTTGTTTGTTGTTTTTTTTTTTTTTACATTATAGAGTCCAATGTAAAAGAGCCTGTGGTGTAGGATGGGGTCTTTTTTTTTTTAATTCTAATTATTCTTCAAAATTCATCTATTTCTCCTCACCTAGGGTAACGGGCATTCTTGCTATAAAAGGTTGCCAGAAACTTTTTGGAGGAGAAAAAGAAAAAAACGAATGTCAAATGCATCCTCTCGGCTCGATGCACTGTGGGATTGCAACTGTGGAACAAAGTGTTTCTGAACGCTGTGTTTAAATGAGTATATATACATATATACATTATATATGCATGCATGCTTTGAGTGTTGTGTGTGCATACCGTATTGTATGGATAAAAGTACAGGAAAACAGCCGGATGCTGGTGGCTCACGCCTATCATCCCAGCTACTCAGGAGAGGCTTGAGATCTGAGGATCGCGGTTCAAAGCCAGCCCAGGGCAGGAAAAGTCCGTGAGAATCTGCTCTCCAACTGATCAACCCCAAGGAAAAAGAGCCGAAAGTGGAGCTGTAGATTGCTTCAAAAATGTACATTTCCAGAGCGCAGTTGCTACCATTTGCAAATTGATCTTCAAGGTTCAGATGTAACCACAAAAAGGTGTTGGGCGGCTTGCTTGCTTGTGTCATTTAATTTCATTTTTTTCCCTAATTCTCCAAGTGCCTTTGTCAGCCTCAAAGATCCAATTTATCCATCCCAGACATTGAACCAGCGGTGGGAAAGGAGGGTCCAACCCCCCCAATTCTCCTCCCTGAGCCACCTTTGGCCTTTAAACCCGCATGATCTGTGCCTCCGTTTCCCGCTGGCTTGTACCCAAAGGAGATCCTCACCAACTCCCAGATGGACAAGATAATTAACCCTGAATGATCAAAGGGAAGTTCACACTGCGTGTGAGAAGCCCAGGAATGCACACACTCACACACACACACACTCACACATGCACATGCACACACACGCTGCTGGGGAGAAAGTGGTTCCATTAACACCTCCATCCACTTCGAGACTGTGTTAAACTGTGTGAGTAATTTGGTTAAAACTTGTCTCCTCACGCCGAAGGGGGTGACCCTGGGCGAGGAGTTTCTGGGGTGGCTTTTCTCGGTTTAGTTTTGTGCCTGGTGCAGCGTTTTCTCACTCCTCCCCAAACATCTCTTATACTTAAACACAAAACAACAACGACGACGGCACATCAACCCCCTGAGCAGCTGGTTCTTACCGAAGCTCATTTTTCCAAAGCTAGGAACTGTTTCTTTGTATTTTGTCTTCCGGGCGATGCTTGGCTTTTCCCCTTCAAGACCAATGCAAACTTGGTGCTCGGAGAGACACAAGCACCGGGCAAAAGCACTAAGCAATCACCATGCAAAAGCACCAAGCAAGCACCATGCAAGCACTGTGGAAAGCACTAAGCAAGCACCGTGCAAAAGAACTAAGCAATCACCATGCAAAAGCACCAAGCAAACACCATGCAAGCACCATGCAAAAGAACTAAGCAATCACCATGCAAAAGCACCAAGCAAACACCATGCAAGCACCATGCAAAAGCACCAAGCAAACACCATGCAAGCACTGTGGAAAGCACTAAGCAAGCACCATGCAAGCACCATGCAAAAGAACTAAGCAATCACCACCATGCAAAAGCACCAAGCAAGCACCATGCAAGCAAGCACCGTGGAAAGCACTAAGCAAGCACCGTGCAAAAGAACTAAGCAATCACCATGCAAAAGCACCAAGCAAACACCATGCAAGCACCATGCAAAAGAACTGCAATCACCATGCAAAAGCACCAAGCAAGCACTATGCAAGCACCGTGGAAAGAACTAAGCAATCACCATGCAAAAGCACCAAGCAAACACCATGCAAGCACCATGCAAAAGAACTAAGCAATCACCATGCAAAAGCACCAAGCAAGCACTATGCAAGCACCGTGGAAAGCACTAAGCAAGCACCATGCAAGCACCATGCAAAATAACTAAGCAATCACCATGCAAAAGCACCAAGCAAGCATTGTGCAACCCCAGGCAGGAAGGTCTGTGAGACTCTTCATCTCCAATAAACCAGCAAAAAGCTGGAAGTTGAGCTGTGGCTCAAGGGGTAGAGCACCAGCCTTGAGCAAAAAAAAAAAAAAAACCCACACAACTCAAAGACAAGCACCCAGGCTATGAGTTCAAGCCCAGAACAAGCACCAAAGGAGACAGCAAAGATTCCAGAATGGTATTGGCAAGAGTGGCAAGAATCCAATTCTCTTCTTCTTTCCTTATGATTATTATTATTCTTTCACTAATTATTTGTTGTTGTTGTTGTTTTAGCTCATGCGCAGGTGAAGCCAGTTGAAGAGCAAAGCCTGAGTTCTGAGTCACACACACACACACACACACACACACACACACTGAGGACAGAGGCTCTGACAGCCAGGCTGGGTTTGTTGGTGGAGACAGAATCCTGACCGGCCTCCAGTCAGAATCCTCCCAATGTCAGCCTCCCAAGCGGCCGGGATTACAGGCCATAATTCCTTGACACCATAATTCCATTACACCATAATTCCTCCCAGTGGACAAATCAATAAACCTCAGAACTCACTCATCAACGAGTCTCACCGTTTAGATGGATGGAGGAAAACGGGGAAGAAAAGGAGATGAGGGAGACTCCCAAGTCCTCCTTAATTATCCTGAAATCCTTATGCTCTGTGTGTGTGTGTGTGTGTGTGTGTGTGTGTGTGTGTGTGTGTATACACACCCGTCCTGGGATTGAACCCAGGCTCTGTTGAGTCTCCCTTGGCTTTTTCACTCCAGGGTGATTTGAGGGCCTCTAACCATGAGCCTCTGAATCGCAGCCTCCTGAAGAATTATTACCGGCCTGAGCCTAAAAAAATGTTGAGTTTGGGGGAGGGGGGGAATCAAAGGAATTTTGAATGATGTTTGTGTGGTTGGAAGCAAAAGAAGAAAAATCTCAAGTGAACCCTTCCCTCGCCTTTCTTTTTAATTTTTAGGGTATATACCGACTTTATTTTTTGCCATTTAACAAAGCAATTTATGTGCGCGATGTCTCTCACTTATTCCGTTAGGCTTGGGTTTCATTTTCTAAAGAATTATACTAATTAAGCTGGGCACCCGTGGCTCAAGCCTGACATCCCAGCTGCTCGGGAGGCTGAGATCTGAGGATCGCGGTTCAAGGCCAGCCCAGGCAGGAAAGTCTGTGAGACTCTGATCTCCAATGAACCACCAAAAAGGAAAAAAATAATTAAAAAGTCAGAAGTGGAGCTGTGGCTCAAGCGGTAGAGCACCAGCCTTGAGCACAAAAGATCAGGTACTGAGTTCAAGTCCCAGTCTCACACCTAAAAACAAAGAAAAAAAAACAAAGAAAAGATCACGTATTTCCATACTATAATTTATACCAACAACCTGGGGGCCATCTCTGAGTTTCTATACTCAGAGTGAACGCTCTACCACTTGAACCAGACCTCCGCTTTTGGAATATTTTTCGCTGGTTCATTGCAGAGAAGGCTTTGAGCCTCGATCCTCAGATCTCAGCCTCCTGAGCAGCTGGGATGACAGGCGTGAGCCATTGGTGCCCGGCTCACAGAGTGTGTGTATGTGTGTGTGTGTGTATGCGTGTTGTTGTTGTTTAATCTCTACGTTGTACATAGCGCTGTGGGTTTTCCTAGGGAATAAATCCTTTTGTCTTCTTTGAGATGCTAACCGCCATTGATTAATCCTTGCTAAGATCCATTCCCTCATTAGGTGCTGAAGAGATAAATTATTTATTCAATTATGAGCCCTCTGGTCCGCGCTGGCTCCTGCAGAACTAAATGCAGGCAGCTGGGAGGAAGGCGGAGAGGAGCGGTTTGGTTTTAAAGTTTTCAAAAACCAAGAAGATCCCTGAGGCCAGGCCGGTGGCTCACGCCGGTCATCTCAGCTACTGAGGGAGCCCAGATCTGAGGGTGTGGATTCAAAGCCAGCCCAGGCAGAAAAAAAAATGTCTGTGGGACTCTGATTTCCAGTGCACCACCAAAAAAAACCTGGAAGGCGGTTGTGTGGTTCAAGCAGCACAGCGCCAACCTTAAGAGGAAAAAAAAACTACAGAGATTACTGCTTAGGACTGACACCTAGACAGACAGATGGATGGATGCTGGGTGGATGGGTGAGTGGATGGATGGGTGGATGGATGGGTGGATGGATGGGTGGATGGATAGATGATGGGTGGATGGATGGATGGATGGATGGATGGGTGGATGGATGGATGGATGGATGGGTGGATGGATGGGTGGATGGATGAATGGGTAGATGGATGGATGGATGGATGAGTGGGTGGATGTGTGGATGAATGGGTGGGTGGGTGGATGAATAGATGGTGGATGAATAGATGGTGGATGGATGAGTGGGTAGATGGATGGGTGGATGGATGGATGGGTGGATGGGTGGATGGATGGATGGATGAGTGGGTGGGTAGGTTGTGGATGGATGGATGGGCAGGTGGGTAGGTCGTGAATGGATGGATGGATGGGTGGATGGATAGATGGATGGGTGGATGGATGGATGGGTGGGTGGATGGATGGATGGATGGGTGG
>NW_012267297.1:1895488-1900008 GCF_000151885.1 Dipodomys ordii | reverse complement strand
ACATGCACACCTGCACACCTGCGCACATGCACACCTGCACACCTGCGCACATGCACACCTGCACACCTGCGCACATGCACACCTGCGCACATGCACACCTGCACACCTGCGCACATGCACACCTGCACACCTGCGCACATGCACACCTGCGCAATGCACACCTGCATGCATGCACACCTGCGCACCTGCGCACATGCAAACACACACCTGCACACATGCAAACACACCTGCACACATGCACACCTGCACACCTGCGCACATGCACACACCTGCGCACATGCAAACACACACCTCCACGCATGCACACCTGCGCGCATGCACACCTGCGTGCATGCAAACACACCTGCACACATGCACACCTGCGCGCATGCACTCCTGCGCATATGCACACCTGCACACCTGTGTGCATGCAAACACACCTGCACACAAGCAAACACACCTGCACGTAAACACACCTGCACACATGCAAACACACACCTGCATGCATGCACACCTGCACGAATGCAAACACACACCTGCACGTAAGCAAACACCTGCGCGCATGTACACCTGCGCACATGCAAACACACCTGCGTGCATGCACACCTGCACACCTGTGCACATGCACACATCTGCACGCATGCACACATGCACACCTGTGTGCATGCAAACACACCTGCATGAGTGTGTGCCTGTGCGCATGCACATCTGCATGCACACATGCTTACACGCCTGCATGTGTGCACACACCTGTATGCATGAACACATGCATACCTGCACGCATGCAGACGCACCTGCATGCAATGCACGGATACACACTTGCACGCGTGCATACACACATGTACATCCGCACACATGTGCACCTACATGTGTGCGTACACATCTGCACACATGTGCAGCTACATGTGTGCATACACGCATGCACACCTGTGTGCACACACCTGTACATGTGCATGCCTACAAGTGGGCACACTTGCATGCACACATGCATGTATATGTTCACACCTGCACATAGACACTGCAGACATGGACGAATACACCTCTGCATACGCACTGCTATATGCACACCTGCTCGTGCACACACACGCATACATATGTGCATACTGAACACATGCATGCACATACACACATGTGAAAAGTGTATATATATTTTTTGTCTGCTCTGGGCCTTGAACTCAGGGCCTGGGCGCTGTCCCTGAGCTCTTTCACTCAAGGCTGGTGCTCTACCACTTGAGCCACAGCTCCACTTCTGGTTTTCTGGTGGTTCCTGGGAGATCAGAGTCTCATGGACTTTCCTGCCCAGGCTGGCTTTGAACTGTGATCCTCAGATCTCAGCCTCCTGAGTCGCTGGGATGACAGGTGTGAGCCACCGGTGCGCGGCTATATAAATTCTTCCACACGTGTAAATCCCTCTCTGCAGAGGAATTCCTCTCATATACAAAGTCATATAGATACGTACAAATCCTTCTGAAGGTGCAAGGCTTGTGTGCGCATGAAGTCCTCTCTCCGCATAGAAATTCTTCCCCATGCAGCTCTGGCCTCAACCCTTGACCCTGTGACCCCCTTTTTGTCCCCCTCAAGTCAGTTCCTTCTCCTGTTCCTCCTCTCCCCACGTCTCAGCCCCAAGAGGCTTTTGGGGGGTGGGGAGGGGGTTCCCTTCACTCCCTCCCCTCCCCTGCCCTGTCTTTCCGCTTCTGTTATCCTGGTGGGTTAAAAAGAATCAGGATAAAACAGGAGACACGTGATGTGGCCCTGCCCAGAATCCACGGGAGGCCCGGGGCCGCCGCGTGCGTGGTGACCCTGTCATTTATATTATCACGACTCTCTTCCTATCACTCGATACGTCATCCTCGCACCCGGCTCTGGAGTGATCCGTTCTGGGTGCGGCCTCTCCTCCGCTCATGTCAGATGAGTTCTAGAACACGTGTCGGGAAAAGAAGGGGGGATTCTGGGGAGAGTCTGCGAAAAGCAGCCCCACGAAGGCGGTGGCTGCGAACTTCCCACCCGGAGGTGCAAAGGCCAGTGCACAAACGTGCATTCGCCATGTGGCCGGTGGCCCACGCCTGTCATCCCAGCTACCCAAGAGGCCGAGCGGCGAGGATCGCGGTTCAAAGCCAGCCCTGGGCAAACATAAAGTCCCTGAGCCTCTGATCTCCCATGAACCACCAGAAAACCAGAAGTGGAGCTGTGGCTCAAGGGGTAGAGCACCAGCCTTGAGCGAAAAAGAGCTCAGAGACAGCGCCCGGGCCCTGAGTTCAAACCCTAGGACCAGCACACACACACACACACACACACACACACACACACACACACGTGTAAATGTAATGTCTATATGCGAATACAACATGCGTATGAATATAATACATGCACACACGAGCACATGCGTGCACACATGTGTGCACACAGCCCATGTGACTATAACTTGTGCAAACATGTGTGATAGGCCCGCGTGTAAACACGTGTGTGCATCAAACCTGCACGCAGGCTTGCATGCATGCACGCACGCACAGGCACACATCTGAAGACCGCGTATCTGTGCGTGTGCATATATGCAGTCCGCCCCTGTATTTGCCTTGCACACGTGAGCGTGCATGCAACTATAGCGCGCGCGCGCGTGTGTGCGTGTGTCACACATGCCCTGCGCTGGTGGGAAAGCCTCCATGTTGCAGTACCCGCGTGTGGGCAGCAGGGGGCGCTGCGTGCACGGCCGCTGCACCCTGGAGTCTAGCAAAATCCCTGCAAACGTTTGCATGCATGCATGCAGATTCCTGCACAACGGGGGGGCAGGAGAGGAGGGGGACCCCCCCACATCCAGAGTCCCCAAATTATACCCCTGGTGTCAGGAGACTTGACCCCAGGCCTCCCCCCCCAAACCCCCGGCCACCTTGCCAAAGCCCCTGAGCTTTGAACTCTGGTCCTGGGCACCGTGTTGAACATAGGACCCAGCACCTGCTCTGACAAGGAAGCCCATTAAAGGGGCTTGCCCACGGGGGGGAGGGGGAGGGGGAGGGTTCCTGATCTCCCCCACCCCCTTTCCTCCACTCGGCTCTATTCTGTCTTTTCATTTGATTATCTTTTCACCCCAGTGAGATTTTTTTTTAGCTATCTGTCAGTTGAGTTCTGTTTTTGTGTGTTCATTCTAACACCTTCCTGTCCGGTCTGTATGTAGCACGCTTTTCTTCTCAGGGTACCAACGCCCCCAGGTTGATCAGAGCTTGGGAACCCAAACTCTTTCCCTGTATCAGCCCCAGACTGACTTTTCTCCGAGCACCGGTGAAATGCCATGATGAAGGGCAGGGTCGGAACCCGGGAGGAGAGGCAAAGCTCAGACTACTGTGGGGGACAGCAAATACAGGGCCAGCCCCACACCGACCCCTGGAGGACACCGAGTCCCGACCGTGCTGCCTGGGGGCTTGAACTCTGGGCCTGGGCGCTGTCCCTCAGCTCTTCAGCTCAAGGCTGGCGCTCTACCCCTTGAGCCACAGCGCCACTTCTGCCACTTTCTGGTGGTTCATGGGAGATCAGAGTCTCACAGACTTTCCTGCCTGGCTGGCCTCGAACCACGATCCTCAGATCTCAGCCTCCTGAGTAGCCAGGACGGCAGGCGTGAACACCGGCGCCGGGCCTGGCCAGAATGAAGACTGACTGCTCACCTCCGCACACGCTCCACGCTGTCGTCCGTCCGAAGATACTTCTTGGTGTTCTCTCCCTTGCCGAAACTCGCACAGTCTTCTGGGTTGGCAAACACCTGACCCCGAATACCAGAGGGGGGGAGGAGAGGAATACGACAAATTATATACTAAATATACATCATGTATCAAATATATATATATATTAAAGCTGCTGGTCTTGGTGATCAAGGACATGTAGAGCAATGAATCCAAGGTGGGATAAGAGGAAGAACTTCCCACCCTTGTTCCCAGCAGAGGTAGAGATTCTCTGAAGACCAGGCGTGGGGGAAGGGGGCGGTACGTGGCTCCTCCTCATGAAAAGGCCACCAACACAATCCTCCTTCGAGTCTGGTGTCGCGGCTCCCGCCTGCCATCCCAGCGACTCAGGAGGCTGAGACCTGAGGATCACGGTTCAAGGCCAGCCTGGGCAGGAAAGTCCGTGAGACTCTTATCTCCCATGAACCACCAGAAAACGGGAAGTGGAGCTGTGGCTCATGTGGTAGAGCGCCAGCCTGGAGTGAAAGAGCTCAGGGACAGAGCCCAGGCCCTGAGTTCAAGACCCACTACCGACAAAAAATAAAAATGTGAATGTGTCCTATTGCTTGTTAATTTAGAATAATGAATGACGATGTCGTGAATAGGTGTGATCCGGTGGTGATGCATTCATGTGAAATGATAGCTAATTGTCCATTGTGATTTTTCATGAATTAATTATTGGAGTACAATGACAATGAATTAACTTATACTGAAACGCGGGTTTCCAATGAGTCTCGACGGAAGCCAGGAAAACTCATCCAGGTTACGCCGCTGCTAGCTTTGATGAACTCATTGTTTAAGCCTTTATGGTGGGGGAGGAGGGGGAGGAGGAGG
>NW_012267297.1:1891966-1894975 GCF_000151885.1 Dipodomys ordii | reverse complement strand
GGAGGAGGAAGGAAGGAAGGAAGGAAGGAAGGAAGGAAGGAAGGAAGGAAGGAAGGAAACAAAGGGCAGGTAGCTCTGTAATACCCAAGATAACTCAGCCGCTCAACCTGAACCCCGCTCAACCTGACCCCCGGGGTTCGTGGAAACACCTTGGGCTGCTCACAAAGCCCGCGATGGTTTCTTGGGGGGGGGGGTTCAGGGTCAGCCATGTCCTGCTCTGGCTCTGGCTCTTTGCACCATTGGAGCTGTCAGCACTGAACTAAGTACTGAGTACTAAGTGAACACAGACAGAGGTACTGCAGCCAAGACAAAACAGCCCCTCCACCCCCCCCCCCCCCCCCCCCCCCCTACTCACACCACAGCTACTCACACGGAGATGATCCCAGAGCCAAGGTCACCACAGCGATCTGAGAGAAAGAAAGAAAGAAAAACACTCAAACCCTGCACCCAGCCAGACCAGGGTGCTTCCCGAGGAACGCCTGAGTACCCCCAATTAACAGGCAGTTCACAGCACCCGCGGCCCCCGCCTGGCATCTCAGCGACTCAGGAGGCTGAGATCTGAGGATCCTGGTTCAAAGCCAGCCCAGGCAGGAGACTCTGATCTCCAGTTAACCACCAGAAAACCAGAAGTGGCGCTGTGGCTCAAGTGGTAGAGCACCAGCCTTGAGCAGAAGAGCTCAGGGACAGCGCCCAGGCCCAGAGTTCAAGACCCAGGAACTGCACACACACACACACACACACAAATGCACATATACACACGCACACACACACACACACACACACACACACACACACGAGGACACTCTGATCTTTTGCAAGCGTCTTCTTTCCCTCTCCCTCCTATCTTCCAGATGTTTCTGCCCGCCTGCAGGTCTCAGGTGGTGGCTTAGGAGTCTTCACCTTTGAGCTGAGAAATAAAACCATTCCCACCTTTTTTTTCTTTTTTCAGGCTCTTGGCCAAAAAAAAATGCTTTTCTTTATCAACATTATGGAACAGGCTGGGGGAGGAATAAATTCTGTACCTCCGAAACCAACAGGCAAGTGTGCAAATGCACACACCCACTCACACACACACACACAGAGAAGTTGACTCTCTTGATCTTTTGAGTCTTTTCCCTCCCTTCCCCCTCCGCCCTCACAGGTTTTCTGTCCTCCGACGGTTATTTATTTATTGCTTAGGAGTTTTCACCTTTGAGCTGGAAAAAAAATAATAATTGAGCACAGAACCATCCCCGCCTTGTTTTTGAAATTCTTGGCTACCAAGAGCAAAAGGGTTTGGGAGGGAGGTTGGGGTTTTTTCTTTGTTTTTTTTTGGGGGGGGGTTGTTTTCTTTTCTTCTCGGAATTCTTTGGCTTCTTTAGCAACATTACGAAACAGGACGCCGGGTAGAGAGCACTGGGCACAGGGCCAGAAGCCATGACTCTTCAAATTCTGTATCTCAGAAACTAACAGGCAAGCGTGCACACACATGCATGTGCACACACACACACAGAGAAAGAAAAAGAAAATGCAAGGGAACTCGCTCGGCCCCCACTGAAGCCTATTGAAAGGAAGATATTTGGGGGGAGGACCAAATGCAGGTGGCTTTGGGGGTGGGGGGGAATGAGGAGAGCATTGGGGGTGCAGACTTTTGGGATTCAGAGGTGCCAGTCTTTAACATAAACTCTTGGGGTGGGACCTGTTCCTTTGTCGGCCACGACGGGGGGTCCCGTTTACGTGTGAACCCCTGTGGGTCATTTTCCCAAAACAACAACAAATGTGCTCACTGCACCTAAATAAGGAGGCAGAAAGCAACTAAGCCGACCGCGGCACCCTCAGAAGAGGGGGTACAACCTGAGGCTCCCAGCCAGGCAGGGCCGAGACTTACAGAGCTTTCTCATCTCGGGGTGCACACTGGAAGCAAAGGAAGACCTTAATGTCTAGGTTGCAAGCCACTCGATTATCTCCAATGAGGCAGTAAAACAAAAAAAAGCTGGTGATGGTGCCGTGGTTCAAGCGGTAGAGCACCAGCCTTCAGCAATAACAGCAACAATTACTATTATTATTGTTGTTGTTGTTGTTATAATGATAAAGGATAGTGCTCAGGTCCTGAGTTCAAGACAAACATGGAGCCGTGTGGAGACCACAGCGAGGGCCTGGGGTGTGGGGAGAGGCGTGGGGAGCTGGTCTTCCTCAATCCCCTCCTCCTGGTCATCTGCTGATTCTCACATCCACCACACGGGGGTCCCTGCCCGGCTGTCCTTTGCATCCCTGTTATTCTTAGGGGCTGGACTCCCAGGGGGCACAGATGCAGCCCCCACTGCACCCCGAGAGTGCAGGCCAGGACAGAGGTGTGCAGACCCAAGGGTGTGCAAACCCAGAAGCATGCAAACCCAGAGCTGTGTAAAACCCAAAGATGTGCAAACCCAGACGTGTGCAAACCCAGAGGTGTGCAAACTCAGAGGTAACCCAGGTGTGTAAAACCCAGACGTGTGCAAACCCAGACGTGTGCAAACCCAGACGTGTGCAAACCCAGAGGCCTGCAAACCCAGAGGTAACCCAGGTGTGTAAAACCCAGGTGTGTGCAAACCCAGAGGTGTGCAAACCCAGGTGTGTAAAGCCCAGACGTGTGCAAACCCAGAGCTGTGTAAAACCCAAAGATGTGCAAACCCAGAGCCCTGCAAACCCAGAGCTGTGTAAAACCCAAAGATGTGCAAACCCAGACGTGTGCAAACCCAGGTGTGTAAAGCCCAGACGTGTGCAAACCCAGAGCTGTGTAAAACCCAAAGATGTGCAAACCCAGAGCTGTGTAAAACCCAAAGATGTGCAAACCCAGACGTGTGCAAACCCAGACGTGTGCAAACCCAGCCAAAGCAAAGAACATTTCGCCCAAGAGAGACCTGGCACCCGGCCCTCCGCCCCTGGGGAGCCCCCTAACTCCCGGGGGCCCCCACCCCCTCGGGGACCCGTGCAGCCCCTCCCCCCGGGGGACCCCCACCTGGGATCCTCCAAACTCCCCGGGGGCCCCCC
>NW_012267297.1:1883190-1891415 GCF_000151885.1 Dipodomys ordii | reverse complement strand
AGGGGGGGAGGGGGAGGAGGATGGGCCCGGCCAGCTCTCCAGGCTTTGAAAGCCCTGCGGGCGCCCCAAGCCTCTGACCCCAGCTGCTCAGGAGGAGGCCGAGCTCTGAGGATCCAGGTTCGAGGCCAGCCCAGGCGGGAAAGCCCGGGAGCCTCTCCTCTCCAGTGAATCAACAGAAAGCCGGGAATGGAGCTGTGGCTCAAGGGGTAGAGCGCCAGCCTTGAGCGAAAGAAGCTCAGGGACAGCGGCCCAGGCCCTGAGTTCAAGGCCCAGGACTGACAAAAATATAATCCTGCAGGATTTGGGCCAATAACAATAGAATAATAATAATAATAACCTTGCAGAAGTGAAGAGCTGTGGCTGAAATGGTAAAGCACCGGCCCTAAGAGCAAAACCAAAAAGCTAAGGAACAGGGTCGCAGGCCCTGATTCCTGTTACAGTAATGGAGGGAAGAAAGGAAAGAAAAAGAAAACCCGTGAATGCTGGGTGGATGATGAAGAGCTCTAGAGGAAGGCTGAGCCCCAATGGGGAGGTCAGTGACAGCTGTCCCCCCCCTCGCCCCCCTCCTCCCCCCTCCCCCTTCACCCCTTCCTCCTCCCCCCCCATGGCTCAGTGTTCCCAGACTGCGCAATATGCTCATTGCACAACCATTCTGCATGTGTGGCTGTGGGTTTTCTGTGTGTGTGTGTGTGTGTGTGTGAACAAGGACACTGAGAAGTGTTTCGGGGAACACCACGGTATTAAGTATAAGGCCAACATCCACATCAGGGTTACTCCAAGCCAGTACATTCCAGATCATTCCAGGGCTCTGTCTTCCCAGGGCTGAGCTGAACAAGACTTGAGAATGAATGTGTGTGTTCCATCCGGGTGACCTCGCTCACCCTCATGTATTTGTTTGGTTTGGTTTGGTTTTTCTCCTGGTTGTTGATTTTTGTTTGTTTGTTTTGTTTTTAAACATTATCCTCTTCAGACTTGTGGTTCTCTAGCCAGGAGAAAAACCAAACCAAACCAACCAAAAAACACAAAAACCTATCGCAAAGGAATCTATGGCAGAGGATAAGACAATGAAGACAGATGGTGGATAGATAGATTGATCTATGGATCGATCAATCGATAGATGATAGATAGATGTTGGATAGATAGATAGATAGATAGATGGATGGATGGATGGATGGATGGATAGATAGATAGATAGATAGATAGATAGATAGATAGATAGATAGATAGATAGATAGATGGACAGATAGATAGTGTCCTTGGGTTTGGTACGTGATCAGCACTTGAGTGTAATAAATTTAATTCAATAAACATTTCTCTTTTTTTTCTTTTTTTTTGGGGGGGTCCAGTCGTGGGGCCTGAACTCTGGGCCTGGGCGCTGTCCCTCAGCTCTTCAGCTCAAGGCTAGCACTCTACTATTTGAGCCACAGCGCCACTTCCGGCTTTTTTCTTTTTGCTTATGTGGTGCTGAGGAATCGAACCCAGGGCCTCAGGCATGCAAGGCAAGCACTCTACCACTGAGCCACCTGCCCAGCCCTCAAAAAACATTTCTTAATTGAATACAAGGTGCTTTGTTTGATGCTAAAACCTGAAAACTAACATAAATAATGACAGATAGTTATACTCAAACAAGTAACAATGCGTACACACGATGACCAATATAGATACACACATACTACATATATTATATAACATATATTATATATAAGTATCATACTGTATGTTACGTTATATATAATTATATATTATGTTATATTATATACAGTAATATGATTATTATCATAGTTAGTCCATATATTATATATAGTATACATGTTGCTTTGAAACGTTTGAAAGCAAATATCTTATTGTAGGAAAGAGGGAACAAGGAAGAGGTGTTAAGGAATGAAGGTGAGTAGGAAGAGGAGCGTTCATCTTCAGGCTGCTTTTGTCTGGGTAGAAGCAAACAGCCCCACCCCTACTCTTCACCCCCATTTAAACCTGGGCCTAGAATCTTCCAGGGTCACTCTCAGACCAGCTTTGAAGACCAGTGGCTCACAGGGAAATAATGCAGCCATTGAAGAGGTCATTGGCCAGCGCACGAGGGGGGGGGGGCTGGAAGAGCAGAGGTCATTCAGCCCAGGGCAGCGACCAGCGGGAAGATCAGAGCTGCTCACTCCTGGCCCAGAAGGAATCAGACCAACCTAGAGAAATCCAGCAGATCCCAGGTCTGAGAAGACCAGCAAAGGAGAAAGTTCAGCCAGGACTAACATCACCACCTCCAGACTAGGCCTCGTGAAAACAGGGGTTGTGGACACCTGCCAGGGCACCTCTTTTGCTTGTCTGCCATCTGTTTGCTTGCTTCTGAGTTCTCAGGAAAGTCCCCCCACAATCTGAAGGTACACCCTAATACAGAAGAATGTGTCCGAAGCCGGGGGGCGGCCGGTGGCTCCCGCCTGTCATCCCAGCTACTCAGGAGGCTGAGATCTGAGGATCCTGGTTCAAAGCCAGCCTGAGCAGGAAAGTCTGTGAGACTCTGATCTCCAATAAATTACTCAAAAAAAAGCCAGTGGTTCAAGCGGTAGAGCACCAACCTTGAGCAAAACAAAGCTCTAAGACAGCGCCCAGGCCCTGAGTTCAAGCCCCAGGACCAACACACACACACACCCACACACACACCCCGAGTCTTCAATTCAAGGGAAGCAGACGTGAAATACAAAATAATCAACACACCTTGCACATGTTATTATACAACTATTATAGAACTACTGGAAATAACAGCTTGCTGCTCTTCCCCCCAACAGCCCTGGAAGGGAATTCTTCTTTCTTCTCTCCCTTTTCTCCACACCAACACAAGACAGGCAGAATTGCCAGGAAGCTGTGTTAACTTCTGAAATAAACACGGAACCTAAGACCTAGAAGAGATTTATATTAAAAAAAATCAGCCAAAGGACAGAAACAGAGCACTAATAACAAATTAAAAAAAAAAAACAAGAGTTTTTATGAGATAAAATGCTTGAAGCTAATCAAGAAAACATTTGTCAACAGCCTAAGGAGAGTGGAATGGGTTGAAAGACCAGAGTCCAGGAATAGAAACACAGTTAATTGGTCCACTGAATTCCAACAAAGGCGCAGGAGCAACTCAAGGGAGAGAAAGAAATAAAAAAGAAAAAGAAGAAGAAGGCTTTCAACAAGAGGAGGAGGGAGGGAGGGAGGGGGGAGGGACCCCCGGACAAGTGAATTGCTACCGAGAAAAAAAATGAACTCTGACCCCTAGTTCGTACCATGCACAGAAATGAAGTCCGAAGGGACCGCAGGCCTAACGAATCACCACAAAAAACTTCTAGAAGAAAACACAAATGCCTTGCGTGATTCTTCGGATGAGCAGAGGTTGTCCGAGACAAAGAACGAAGAAACAAAATCTTTACCATTAAAATAGAAGGGGCGGGAAATATGTGTGCACTCCATAAAAGAAAAAAAAATATATATATATATATGGAAGGGCAGGCAGCCAAGCAGCAAAAAGCCGGAAGTGGGGATGTGTCTCAAGAGGTAGAGCGCCAGCCTTGAGTGACCCTGAGTTCAAGATCTGGTACTGGTACACACACACACACACACACACACACACACACAGAGCTCACATACACATGACAGCCATTCATTTTAATCCCCAATGACATGTCTATAGAAATGCATACATATGCATAGAAAACACACACACACACACATGTACACCAATTTGATCTATTCTTCCACAATAGCTGACATGTAAGTAGATTTAAAGCCCAGGGTGCAGAAACAAACTCGAAAGTATGATTTCAAATTAAAACAAACACAAAAAGAAACAAACCCAACCAGGATACAATAAAGCCACCAACACAACCATGTTCCCTGCGGTACCGTCCACCAAAGCCAACATATGGAATCAGCCCAGATGCCTTTGTGTGGACGAATGGATCAAGAAAATGTGCTATAGACACAACGGAATTCTACTCCTCCATTACCAAGAATGATACTGTGCCATTTGTAAAGAAATTGAAAGACCTGGGGGGGGGCAGGGAATTCTGGGAAGTGAAGTCAGTCAGGCCCAGAGAAACACAGGAGAGCTGTTTTCCCTCCTGTGTGGAAGCTGGATTTACTTTATACACTTATAAGTAAACATGCGGGCTGGTGTGCAAGTGTGTGCAAATGTATTATGTGGAATACGGTTGCTTCCAGGGAGCGCTCAAACGGTGCCACTCCTTAGAAAAGCAGGGTCAAAGATGAGCAAAATCAAACACCCAGAAGCTGGGGACTGGATGGACGGGGTGGGGTGTGGGGTCAAAGGGTGAGGGGTGGACAAATGGGGTGTGGAGGGGGGAGGGGAGAATGTGGAAAGGCGTGGGGGGGGACATGGATCAAGACGCTTTGTGTCCATCCACTGCTTTGTCTGGTGGCAGCTCCTGTGGACAACTACTTAAAAATCATCTCTAAGAAGGGCGTTAAGACCTCGATCACTGCTGATCTTTCTCTGAAATCCTGTCAAGGTGACTGACCGAGAGAAGAGACCCGGGAGGGAGAAAGCTTGGGTGGAGAGAGAATCACGTGGAAAGATCTGGACAAACCTGTTTTTTTGGTGCCATTTTACAGGTGGTTTTGTTCTGGTTTTTTTTTTTTTCCCTCCTGCCCACCGCATTTATACTTCCTTCTTTTTCCCCCAGCTTTGATTGTGTAACCGCTGCTCTCAGTTAGGAGGTTGGGTTTTGCCAGGAATTCTTGGCTACCACGGACTCAGCCTCAGTACCCTCCTCTCCGGAAGAGCATCCAGGGCCTTGGAGTCAATCAGACAGGACTCACAGTCCTGTCCAGGCTGGACAGACAGCCACCGGCTGTCGACAGAACTTGTGAGTTGTCTCTCTTCCATTGAGATAGCTCAGCAAACGTGGGTACATTGAGAATGCTCTAGAAACACACGCCCAATATCGGTGTTGTCAGACTTGTGAGGACTGGGGGTGAGGTATTTAATTAGCATCTATTACCAGGGAAAGACGTATTTTCTTTCCTTCTTTTCTTTCTATTTTTGTGCCAGTCCTGGGACTTGAACTCAGGGCCTGGGTGCTATCCCTGAGCTTCTTTTGCTCAAGGCTGGTGCTCTACCGCTCGGAGCCACAGCGCCACTTCTGGTTTTCTGGTGAGCAAAAAAAATAAGTCAAGGACAGAGCCCAGGCCCTGAGTTCAAGCCCCAGGAGTCACACACACACACACACACACAATTGAAGTATCATCCTATGGATAAACAGATCACTTTAAAGCCTGGGTTGTTTCTTGATACATACTCTTTTGACCCACGCTGCCGTGTAATTCTCCGTTTACTAACAATTATCTACTAGATATTATCTACTAGATTTTGTGTGTGTGTGTGTGTGAGAGAGAGAGAGAGCATTTTACTTGCTTGATTCATTGCATTGGGACCATTTTCCAAATGCATCTTAACTAGCTCAGTTGGTAAGCTCTATTTAGAAGGGAGGAAGAGGGGGAGGAGGAGGGGGAGGAGGAGGAGGAGGAAGAGGGGGAGGCAGAGCCATTCTTAAAGAGTTCTCCGCTTCTTACAGCCTCCTGCCTGGCCAGTCCCAAGCTTAAGTGCTGTGTCTCTCAGAGTAAATCTGACTCACAACCCTGGGGTAACTCTTGAACACAGAAGAGAGAGATCGATCTGCCCCTGCCCTACAGACACTAAAACCCAATCACAAAGAATCCTGAATGTAAACCTGAAGAATGCAGTATACTGCATACATATTGCTCGTATTTATTGTATACATACAGTACATAGGTTACACATATCTTGCATAGACGTTGCATTTATATTGCATACATTGTACATGTATTGCATATATATTGCACATATATAGCATACGTACTGTACATATCATGCATACATTTTGCATGTATATATTGCATATATTACATACATTGCACATATATATTACATATATTGCACATTTATTGGATATATTGCATGCATTTATTGCATATATACTGCAGATAAAGTACATATATTGCATATGTGTTGCATGTATATATTATATATTGTACACAGATTACATACACTGCACATAGATTACATATATTGCATATGTATTGCATGCATTTAGTGTGTATATAGTGTACATATAGTGCCTGTATTGCACAATATATATATATATATTGCATGCATATGCATATGTATATGGCTATTGTGCATATATGTATGCGTGTATATGTGTCTATACATATATATATACATGAATGGCACACAATTGACTAAATGGGAACGTGCCCTTAATAGTTCATTCAAGGATTCCTTGAAACTCAGGAAGCAAGCAACGCTCCTTCACCTCCGTCTATTTTTACCACGACCCTTCTGAGCAGGGCGGGCTGTGGACTGAGCTCTGGCCGGCCTAGGATGCAGAAAGTTCCTGTGACTTTGTTCAGCATTGGCCAGAGAAGCCATGGCTGGGGGCGGGGGAGGAGGGAGGGAGAGGGGGTCATCTGGGGGAGCCCGGGTCGATGGCTACCCTCCTCCCTGCTGGTTGGAGCAAAACCCCCTTTTCCACCCGCCCCTGGCCAGCCTTTCTCGCGCCAATTATTTCTGGCTCCTGCAGAAAAGGCGGCGAGAAGGATCGATAGTGCCCTGGGTTACAAAACACACACGGTTGTCTCGGTTGGGGTTGGGGGGGGCTCTGGTGGCGTCCCCTGGCCCCCCCTTCCGTCCCCCCAAAGGTAGTAAGTACTACTAAGTACCCGCAGCTGCCTTCTGCTCTCTGCCCAGAGTTTTCGCTTCCTTTCCCCTACCCAAAAGTTCACTTTCTACCATGATCTCGGCTCCGTGGAGTATTTTATTCCCTTCCATATGTTTTCTTAACTTTAAGTCGTTGCACACTTGAGCCACCATGGGGCGAAGCGGTGGGTGGACACAGTGCATCCTGATCTGTATTTTCCCCTTCTCTCATTCCCACCCTCCCCTCCCCTGCACACACACACACACACACACACACACACACACACACACGAAAGCTGTTCTAGTCTCTGCCCAACACACCTCACACATCAAGCCATTGATGGGCTCAGCAGCCAACACCTGAGCACCAAGAGCCCCACTTCCAACTTCCTCCCGGCTACCCCACAGGGCCCCCCAGCAGGGTCCCCCCAAGATCCCAGCGCCTCCCAGGTCTCCCCCCTCCCAATGCTGGCCAGTTGAGAGTTCAGCCTGAGCCAAATGCTCCCATCCAGCCGTTCCACCCCACTGACCAGGGGGGCTGGGTTCAAGGTGACCTTCAGCAGCCTTCAGGGGGCGGATGGATGGGCCTTGGAGAGCGATGTTCTACATAACCAAGGAGATCCGCTTGCTCATGAGGGATTCCCACTGAAAGTAAAAAGCCAGATTAGAATATCCCCTTCTCTCTCTCTCTACATATACATAATCTTTTTCTTATCTTTAAGTAGTTGTCCAAGGGCAGAAATAACCATTTTACAAGGACCACACAAATGTATCCCTCCTCCCCCCACCATACCCCTCCTCTCTCAAGATTCCTGGCTTGGGAATGTCATCCATTAATATCGTTAATATGAGCCTCAATAATATATGTGTGTATATATACTGTCGGTCGTGGGTCTTGAACTCTGGGCCTGGGCACTGTCCCTCAGCTCTTCAGCTCAAGGCTGGCGCTCTACCCCTTGAGCCACAGCACCAGTTCCTATTTTTTGGTGTTTCCTGGGAGATATGGGTCTTAAGGACTTTCCTGCCCCAGGCTGGCTTTGAACCACGATCCTCAGATCTCAGCCTCCCTGAGTCGCTGCCCGGTTGAACCAGAAGTCTTCATTAGCGCTATCATTACGTCTTCTAGAAACCCCTCACCGCATCTTGGAGCAGGCCCACACGAACCCACGCAGGTTCTTAAATCCTAGCAAGGAGATCGTTTGGATTTGCACACGGGAGGAGCCCGAAGAGCTCGCGAGAGATCGTCTGAGCACGGGGGATAGGATTTCCCCAGATGGCCAGTTGGACCTTCACATGCTGGAGAGCAGAAGAACTCACTTTCCACGCGTGCGTGGCATCGCTCGAGTGCTCGGCCCAAACGCCAGATTGTGAACAGGCGCCTCAATACGCCACCTCCCCTGAAGTCCTTTTGGACTGATGGTTTCCAAGCACCGAAAACCCTGCTTAGCCTTGTGACTCGGTTACGCCAGCTCCACCAGACAGACAGATCTAGACATATAGATCTAGATGTTTC
>NW_012267297.1:1874018-1876775 GCF_000151885.1 Dipodomys ordii | reverse complement strand
GAGGGAGGGGGGAGGGAAGGAGGGAGGGAAGGAGGGAGGGAGGGGGGAGCTTCAGATGCTCTCTTCCTGTCTCTGCCCAGGCCTCACACTCAATCCCCTGTCTCTGCCCTTCCCCATGTCTCTGTGTTCGGTGTTCAGGGGTCCCACCTGCAACACCCCCAGACATGGGGCCTGGGTCTAAAAGCCCAGTTTTCCTTTTATGGCTGCTTTGTTTTCTTTGTTTTTCTTTTAATGCCAGTCCTGGGTCTTGAACTCAGGGCCTGGGCGCCGTCCCTGAGCTCTTTCACTCATGGCTGGTGCTCTACCACTTGAGCCACAGTGCCACTTCTGGTCTTCTGGTGGTTCACTGGAGATCAGAGTTTCACAGACTTTCCTGCCCGGGCTGGCCTCGAACCGGGATCGTCTAGATCTCAGCCTCCTGAGTCACTGGGATGGCAGGCGTGAGCACCAACGCCCAGCTCCAGCCTTCTTATCTGGGATCAGTCTGATCTCAGGTTCCCAGTTATAAATGTCAGAGGGTCCCTGCGTAGGTGACCACTTCCTTCATGTGTGCTTTTCTGGAAGCTTCTTTCTTGTGTCTCTGTGGGTGCCACTAAGCACCGAGTGATCTCAGGCTCTGCCTTCACGCCGGAAGAATCCGGGGCTTGGACACTGTTGAGAGAGGAAGCGTTCATTAATTACCGAGAGCGAATTGTGCATTCCCAGAGTAGGGTCTCCTGGATATGTATGCAGATTTATGTAAAAATAACCAGATCAGGGCTGCTCTGATAACCATTCCACTGGCATCCGAGACCCAGTTGTTTGGAAAAAAGCCATAAACACCTGACTTCAGGAACAACCGCCTTCTACCACACGATGTTTTTTTTTTTCTTTCGATCCATCTCATAGAGTTGTTGAAAAAAGTAGAAATGTCTTCATATATATATATATTATATATTATATATATAATATATATATGTGTGTGTATCTATATATATATATACATAGACACACAGATATATATACACACACATATACACACACACATATATATACACACACATATATACACATACACACACACATATATATATATACACAATGGGAACAACTAAAGCAGTGAGACTCCTTCCTGCTTGCTTTCTTTAGGAAGAAAGTAAATGGACATTGTCCCCAGAAGAAATGTAGTCAGTGTGTGAGACTCTGATCTCCCACAAGCCACCGGAAAACTGGAAGTGGCGCTGTGGCTCAAGTGGTAGAGCGCCAGCCTGGAGTGAAAGAGCTCAGGGACAGCGCCCAGGCCCCGAGTTCAAGGCCCACCACTGGCAAAAGACAAAAAAGATTTTTTTTAAAAAAAGAATACATGTTAGCCTAGATGCACCAAATCTCTTTTCTTTTCTTTTTTTAATTAAAAGAAATGATCACCTAAGCAATTTCTCCAAGGACTTCGCCAGCTCTGTCCGTAGAAGGGAAAGAGAAATTCACCAGGCAATGAAATTTACAGCTCATAAAATCATGGGTAAGCCAAACCTGAAAAAAGAAAAATTAAACTAGGCTTAAAAATGATTTTATTTTCTTTTTTATGCTATCGGCGCCATGGAAGGACAGAGAAAATGAATTGGAAATGTGAGAGAAAGCCACGGACATGAGCGCAGCCGTTCGGCTGTTAAATGAACATGGCTCAGCTCAGAGGAGAGGGGGCCAATGCGAGGGGTGTGTGTGTGTGTGGTGTGTGTGTGGTGTATGTGTGTGTGTGGTGTGTGTGTGTGTGTGTGTGGTGTGTGTGTGTATGTTGTGTGTGTGGTGTGTGTGTGGTGTGTGTGTGTTGTGTGGTGTGTGTGTGTGTGTGTGTGCGCGTGCACATGCGCATCAGTACTGGGCTTCCATTCGGGCCCAGAGGACCCTTCCTGGGGTTTTTGTGCCTGAGTTTGGCATTCTCCCGCTTGAACCACACCTCCACATCCAGGTTTTTGGTTTGATAATTCCAGATAAGAATCTCTCAAATTGGGCTGTCGCAAGCCACGATCCTCAGCTCTCGGAGATAGATAGATAGATGGATAGATAGATAGATACATACATACATACATACATAGATACATAGATAGATACATAGATACGTAGACAGATACATAGATACTTAGGTAGATAGATTAGATACATAGATACATACATGTATACATAATACATACATACATCGATGTGTAGATGCATAGATACTTAGGTAGATAGATAGATAGACAGATAGGATACATACTTATGTACACAGGTAGGTAGGGAGGTAGGTAGATACATACACACATACATACATAGACAGACAGACAGATACATATATACATACATAGACACAAAGATGATAAATTTATAATAGATACATAGATAGATACATAAATAGATACATAGATAGATACATAGATAGAAAATACATTATGTAGTATATATAATATATATGTAAGGCTTCTTCGGTGGGGGTGACTGTTGTACACAGCCACAGAGACCCGCATCTGGGAAGTCGCTAATGCAGTATTATCAAGCGAGCCCAAATCATTACTGTTTTTTAATGTAAGAAAAAATTTAATATCAAATAACCATTTTATTTTTGGGTCCGGTCATGGGGCCTGACTCTGGGCCTGGGCGCTGTCCCTCAGCTCTTCAGCTCAAGGCTGGTGCTCTACCACTTGAGCCATAGCGCCACTTCTGGCTTTTTTCTTTTTGCTTATGTGGTGCTGAGGAATCGAACCCAGGGCCTCAGGCATGCAAGGCAAGCGCTCTACCACTGAG
>NW_012267297.1:1873107-1873968 GCF_000151885.1 Dipodomys ordii | reverse complement strand
GTTCCTTCTTTGCACCTCCAGGATGCACTGATCCCGCCCACCCCCACCCTCAGGAACGTTCCAGAACACCACGGAGTCATCCCCAAACCGATCAGGGGGCCAGGCCAACAGCCAGCCATGGCCTCCTGGCTCCTTCTGGAACCTTCCAGGGGGCCAGGCTCTCAGGAGTGCTGCGTCTGCGGTCTCTGTTTCTGTCTGTGTGTCTGTCCCTGGGTACTCTGTGTAAGTGTGAGTGCTTTAAACAACAGAACGACATACTCTGTGTGTGTGCATGTGTGTGTGTGCGTGTGTGTGTGTGCGCATGCACTGTGGATGAACTCCTGGACTTTGTACAAGCCGGGCAAGCTCACTAGCACCAAGTACACGCCCAGCCTTCTTCTATTATTAATATTATTATGTATTATTGCTATTATTATTATTTATTACTATTCTTGTTGTTATTGTTGTTATTTTAAAGACTTCTTTTCTGCTAACTTCTTCCTCTGCTCCCTGTGTTTAATTTTGAGCCAAATACGTCGCCGCAGGAACACACAAGTGTTTGAAACTCGGGCGTGATCACAGGCTCGCGTGTGTGTGTGTGCACAGATGTTAGCACTGGTGAGCAAGGAGACCCAAACCCAGCCTCCTTCTCCATTCGCGTTGTAAAACACAGTGCGGTCTGCACGTCTGCACCCCCCAGGCCGGCCGGCGGGGTTCTGAAGTTGACAGAGAGCCACGGGGAAAGAAGAATCTCCAGGGTAATCACCACGAAACGCAAGGAAATCTGGCCTGGGAAGGCAACTCACAGAGGCTGAGGGAGGGGGATCGCAGGTGGAGGCCGGCGTGGACGGCGTGATGAGGCCCTGTGGGCAGAGCAAAGCC
>NW_012267297.1:1862810-1864562 GCF_000151885.1 Dipodomys ordii | reverse complement strand
GCACCACCGAAGCAGAAAAAGCCAGGAGTGGCGCTGTGGCTCAAGTGGTCGAGCGCCAGCCTGGAGCGGAGGATAAAAGTAAAAACTAAACTACAATAAATAAAAATAATAAATAAAGTAAATAATAAATAAATAAAATAAAATAAGTAATAAATAAGTAAAATAATAATACATGCAATATCAGAAATGCTTCGCCTGTGATCATTTCCCGAGCGAATGCTCGGCTTCCCCTCCCAGAAAGAAGACGGAAAAGCTAAATCCCATTTCTGCAGCTGACGACCTCGTGCACGGCTGTGTCTGTGTAATTCTGTGCAATTCTGGGCGTAGAGACTCAGTCCCGAAGTCATTACCCAGACAAGTGGGATCTGCACCACCAGGGTGCAAATACAACCGTCCCTCTCTCTCTTCCAGTGGTTTCTAGCTTCCACAAGATCAACTTTCATGGGAGAGAGAGGAAAGGGAAAATAAGGCTGCAGGAAGGTTGGCGTGGGGATGTGAAATTCCACGCCAGAGTTGGAGGTGGAATCCATCCACCCCGGACCACTGTGCCGAAAGGAGACTCGGAGGAAGACCCCAGCGGGACAGACATGTCTGTGGCTCCAGATGACCGCCCAGGGCTGGAGGACACACTCCGGCCCCCGGGGGAGTTTTTGTCCCCCGACTCTGTGAGATCAGCCTGCCCTGACCTCTGCTCCCTGGCGGTGACCCTGGGGGACAGCTTCGTCCTCTTGGAGATCGTGTGCAACGTGATCCCTTATTGTACCTTGGAGCTGGGCTATCGCCATGACCAGGCTGCCATCTTGAATTTGTGTTTCCTGGGGACGTCCACGCTGACCCCCGTGCTGGTGAGCTGGCTGGCTGACCTCTACGTGGCCTGCAGACACAAGCTGCTGTGTGTGTGCGTGGGTCTCCATCTCCTGGGTGAGTGGACACCCCGTTCCTCTTGGTGTCCCCGCTTGGCCCTGGGTAGATTGGCTTTCTACATCGTGCTCTTTCTGATTGTCTTTAAGTAGTTGTACCGAGGGGTGTCCATCCCCTGTGGAAAGGGTGTCAGGGCACACCGTCAGGGGCCGGGTCTCTCCTCCTGCCCCTGTCCCCCACCCCTCCTCTGTCTCCCCACACCCCCCACCTCATGTTCTCTTCCTGTCTTGAAGGAGGTGATTGAGGAGAGCAGGACAGTGGTTCAGTTGTGAACCCCCAGAGCCAGCGTGGACGTGCCAATGTCCGGGGGCAGCCGGGGCTCCAGGCCCCGGGCGGCAGCCGTTCACCTGCACTGATTTCTTCGCTGGTTGGATGCTGTGTGATATCCTGGGTCATGCTAACACCAGCGTCTCTGGGCTGTCCAGCTGTCGTGGGTTCTGTGGTGTCGTGGATAACGGGCTGTTGCACGTAGTGTTTACACCCTTGGAGTGTGTGCGATGGCCGTGTTACACACGCGTGTCTGCCGTGGCGATCCTCTCCCGGCTGACGGGTCTGGGGAGGCCCTGACTCTCCCCCCCTGCCCTGGGGGACGGGGGGCTCGGCGGGTGTTGGTGGCTGTGGCTGTGGCTGTGGCTGTGGTTGAGATGTCTCTGCGCTCGCCTTTCCGCTTGGGGTCGCAGTTGCCCGAAGGGGAGGGAGGGATGGGTTCCAAGCTGACAGACAAAGAAGAACAGAAGGAAAGAGGCGCGGGGCCACACGCGGGGCTGAGCCCGTTAGTACAGCTGCCTGATGACGGCCATGGACAGATCACAGGAGAGGAGGGGGAAGGGG
>NW_012267297.1:1857748-1858704 GCF_000151885.1 Dipodomys ordii | reverse complement strand
GCCGATCCCTCCGGGTTGGTTGGTTGGGTGCGTGGTTGGGTGCGTGGTTGGGTGCGTGGTTGGGTGGTTGGGTGCGTGGTTGGGTGGGTGGTTGGGTGGGTGGTTGGGTGCGTGGTTGGGTGGGTGGTTGGGTGCTTGGTTGGGTGGTTGGGTGCGTGGTTGGGTGCGTGGTTGGGTGCGTGGTTGGGTGCATGGTTGGGTGGGTGGTTGGGTGGGTGGTTGGGTGCATGGTTGGGTGCGTGGTTGGGTGGGTGGGTGGTTGGGCCACCACCGCTCCCGAGCCCCGGGCGGTCAGCTGCGCTTGGCACCGAGTGTCCCCAGTTGTGAGCAAGGATGAGAGCGAGCGTGCGTGTGTCACGAACCTGCCACACACCACCAGGGCAGCCCGGCCCTGACTACACACACACACACACACACACATACACACATACACATGCACACACATATACACACATACACCACACACACACACATACACATACACACATGCACACACATACACACGCACACATACACATACACACATACACATACACACACATACACACATGCACATGCACGCACATACATACATACACACACATACACACATGCACACATGCACACACACATGCACACATACACACATACACATACACATGCACACATACACATACACACATATACACACATACACACATGCACACGTGCACACACATGCACACACATACACACATACACATACACATGCACACATACACATACACACATATACACACATACACACACCAGAAAAAGCGGATGGGACAGTGCAGTTCCCCAGAGGCCCTGTTGGTCAGCTGTAGGGAGAGAGAGACAACCCACCTGCCAATCACGAAGGGCCAGGAAGACTAGATTCTAAACGATGACGGGAGAAGGGGGAAGAGGAAGAAGGAGGAGGAGGAGGGAGGAAGAAGGAGGAGTGGAAGAGGAGGAAG
>NW_012267297.1:1855460-1856718 GCF_000151885.1 Dipodomys ordii | reverse complement strand
GTGAGACTCTGATCTCCCATGAACCACCAGAAAACTGGATGTGGAGCTGTGACTCAAGTGGTAGAGCACCAGCCTTGAGCTGAAAAGCTCAGGTACGGCGCCCAGGCCCTGAGTTCAAGCCCCAGGATCCACAAGGAAAGAAGAAAAAAAAACAAACCTCTATTCAACTAGTATTATTTCTGTTCTATTTCTATGATCAAATTAAATGCTGTGTGTGTGTGTATGTGTGTGTGTGTGTGGTGGGTCTTGAACTCTGGGCCTGGGCGCTGTCCCTGAGCTCTTCAGCTCAAGGCTAGTGCTCTACCCCTTGAGCCACAGCGCCACTTGCGGTTTTCTGGTGATTCCTTGGAGATCAGAGTCTCACAGACTGTCCTGCCCGGGCTGGCCTTGAACTGCGATCCTCAGATCTCAGCCTCCTGAGTGGCTGGGATGACAGGCGTGAGCCACGGCGCCCGGCGGATAATCATTCTTAGATACGTATGTTTGTTAAAGTCAAGGCAGTTGTTGGCGTGGAGGATGGGAAGGAAAGGTGAGGAAGTGCCCGTTCCTTCTGGAAATTTCCCAAGGGCTGGGGAGCTCTTGCCTGGGGGTGTCCATCCTCTCCTCCTCCTTCCGCACCTCCATTCGCTCCGCCAGCTCTCACTTCGTTCATTTCCCCTCCACTGTCAGGCTTGGCCGTCAGATTCTCAGACTCCTTGCCTGGTACATGGGTCGCCTTGCTCGTGGGTGCTAGAATCTTCTCAGCCACCTTGCGGGCTGTGGACCCCTTCTCCCCCCTTCCCCCCCCCTCATCTTTCTCTGCCGTGAACACACGGTTCCCACACGTACACCCCCCCCATGATCCACAGCTCCCCCCCTCACCCGAGCCTACGGCGTGGTGTGTGTCCACCCACGGAGCACCCGTGGCCAAGCGGCGGCCAGCCGGGGAGCCCCAGAGGTCCGGGGGGATCAGAGCGCTCGCCTGCCCCGCCTCCTGCCCCTGGTCATCTCCCAGCTCCTCCTGAGAATGTGCGTTCTTCAGGTAAGGAGGACTGCTGTGCAGCCCCGAAAACGGTGACCGTGGGTGGGAACATGGAAAGTGGTTATGCATATGTAAATATAAATAGATATGGGATGCATTTACATCCACTTATGTTTATATAGATATATAATGTATGTAAATTATATAGATAGAGCGAGATCGATGAGAGATACATAGACAGATAGACAGATGATAGATGGATAGATACATACATACATACATACATACATACATACA
>NW_012267297.1:1847433-1850137 GCF_000151885.1 Dipodomys ordii | reverse complement strand
GGGTGCTGTGAGTCTCCCATATTCGGGTGACGATGGACAGATTTCGCTGTGAAAGCATCAACCTCCGGTATTCTGTGATCGCCATTTACATCGCTGAATTAGTCCAGTATTCAAACTGCCTGTCACGCCCAGCCGCAAGTCTCTGAACATATCAGTCATGTCTACAAGTGGGCAAATCAGGAGGAATGGATCGATACTGAGTGTCTGGCTCAAGACCGGACACTCTGATATATATATATATATATAGTGTATATTATACATATGACACATTACATATTATATGAATAGATTATATTATCTGTATTATACCTATTAGATTCATAATAAATGATCGTATAACCCTTTGGACCCAAGTCACAGTAAATGGGATTATATTAATTCAGGTATTTTTAGCTCTCAGGCTGTTAAAATGATGATGATGACCGTGATGGTGTTTTATCATCATCATCACTATTATTATTACTATTATTGTGGTGGTTGTTAGAGTGATTATTGTCAGTCCACCTGCAAACCATCTGTACATGTGTAGGTCTTAGCGTGTAGATGTGGAATTGCGGATGCGGATCGTGGTACTGATTGCTCTCTGTAGTTCACGCCACGAAGTACAGACCAAGGTGGCTGGGGATTTTTAAATTTCTGCCCTCATTTGGGGACACCGCACCCCCTTTTGTGTGGACGCTGGCTCGGAAGGAAGGCAGCACAAAAAAACCAGTCAGACTGGCGAGCCACAGACCGGACCAGGCCTGAGATCCGTCCACTCATAACCACACTGAAGAGCCGGGCGCCGCGGCTCCTGCCTGCCATCCCAGCCACGCAGGAGGCTGAGATCTGAGGATCGAGGGTGAAAGCCAGCCCAGGCAGGAAGGTCTGTGAGACTCCGATCTCCAATTAAGCACGTGCGCGTGTGCGCACACACACACACACACACAGCCAGAAGTGGAGCTGTAACTAACTAGAACACTAGCCTTAAGCAACAAAGCTAAGAGATGGTGCCCAGGCTCTGAGTTCAAGTCCCAGATATCATACTAGAAAGAAAGAGGAGCTGGGCAGGTGGCTCAGTGGTAGAGTGCTCGCCTTGCATGCATGAGGCCCTGGGTTTGATTCCTCAGCACCACATACGCAGAAAAAGTCAGAAGTGGTGCTGTGGCTAAAGTGGTAGCGCTCCATTTGAGCTGAAGAGCTGAGGGACAGCGCCCAGGCCCTGAGTTCAAGCCCCACAACCAACAAAAACAAAAACAGAAAAAGAGGATAATAATTTAAACTGCATGAAGAGACACAACTGCCTCTTTTAAATTTTCCTGAACTATTTCTATCTACATATCTCTTGCGTGCGTGCGTGCGTGCGTGCCTCTGTGTGTGTGTGTGTGTGTGTGCACACGTGTAAAAGCTTCTCACATCTGCCCAGCTGGTGCTCTACTACATGAGCCATGCCTCCAGCCCTGCTTTTTGCTAGTTATTTAGTCGACAGACAGACTTTTCGGCTCAGAGCTAGCCTTGAACCTCAGTCCTCCAGATCTCCGCCTCCTGGGTAGCTGGGATTGCAGGTGGGAGCCACTGTGCTTGGTTTTGTATACATCTTTTTTTTTTAGGCTATCTAGAATAATCTATCCCCCTCACGTACAATTAGCTGTTGTTTTATCTTCAATAATAATCAGCTCTGAGCTCTAGTGGAACCTGGTAATGGGACACGATCTCATTTAAGTCTCAGAGCAGTGATTGGACTGAGTCCGACCCCAGGATCTGGGTCCTGAGGTTCCCGGCCGGGTGGCCGAGCAGCAGAGCCAGTGGCATCTGCACGGCCAGATCGCCCTGAAGCTCCCCCAGTATCCACACGAGCCTCACGCTGACTGAAGATGTGGAACAGCACCTGCCCAGCCAGCACGGTGTCCCGAGTTCAAACCTCGTGTCTGTGAAAGAAGAAGAGAAGATAGAGAGACAGACAGACAGACAGACAGACAGATAGATAGATAGATAGATAGTGTGGGGTGGGGATGGATGGATGGATGGATGGATGGATGGATGGATGGATGGATAGATGGATGGATGGATAGGTGGATGTATAGATGGGGAGATGTATGGATGGATGAGTGGATAAATGGATGGATGGATGAATGAGTGGATGAGTGGTAAATGGATGGGTGGAAGGATGGATGGGTGGATGATGGATGAATGGGTGGATGGGTGGATGGATCAGTGGTAAATGGATGGGTGGATGGATGGATGGGTGGGTGAATGGATGGGTGGTTGGATGGATGATGGGTGGATGAATGGAGCCATGGATGGATGGGTGGGTGGGTGGATGGATGGGTGGAAGTATGAATGGATGAGTGGTTAAATGGATGGGTAGATAGATGGATGAATGGGTGGATGAGTGAGTAAATGGATGGATGGGTGGATGGATGAATGAGTGGATGATGGATGGATGGAAGGATGGATGAATGGGTGGATGAGTGGTAAATGGATGGGTGGAAGGATGGATGGGTGGATGGATGGATGGATGGAAGGATGGATGGGTGGGTGAGTAGGTGGGTGGTGTGTGCGTGGGTAGGTGGATGGGTGGATGATGGATGAGTGGGTAAATGGATGGGTGAATGGATGGATGGGTGGATGATGGATGGGTGGATGATGGATGAATGGGTGGATGGATGGATGAATGAGTGGATGGATGGATGAATGGGTGGATGAGTGGTGGATGGATGGGTGG
>NW_012267297.1:1840761-1841748 GCF_000151885.1 Dipodomys ordii | reverse complement strand
TCACCAGCCCCTTCCCTCCCTTCTACTCACTCGCTGTTTGGGGGATTATGAACATCCCGGTGATGGATACGTCTACCTTCCCATACACGTCCCTGACACGTCTTCACACTCACACGACCTTGGTGGTTTCTAGAAATCTCCCACGCCTCTTTATGAGGACCTGGCAGGAGGGGCCGGCGTGGGCCGGGTTCTCCCCGGAAGCCTGGGCCGTGTCCCAGGGCAGGCCTGGCTCTTCCCCTCCCAGGTTCCCTGCTGGCCGACAGCTGTGTTCCCGGAGCCCTGCAGGGAGAAGCTTCTAGAACCCTCTTGCCCCTGCTGCGTGGATTTGCCTGCTTTGCCGGGGCGCTGCTGGTGGCGCTGGTGCACCTCATCTCAGAAGGTAAAATTATCATAATAACAATAGCAACATGGCGGTGTGTGGGGTGGGGTGTGTGGCACTCACATTTAGTCCCGGATTTGAAGGCCAGGAGGAGATGGCGGCGTGGCCGGAGTGGCCTTTGGTTGTTTTTCTTTCTTGGTGGGTTGTTGGTTGTTTTCTTCTGCTGGGGGGGGGCTGCTCCCGTGACCCCATGGGGTCACAGAGCCCCCGGGGTCCCCAGGCCCTGTAGTTGACTGTGTGTGTGTGTGTGTCTATGTGTGTGTGGTGTGTGTGTGTGTGTGCTGGAACTCAGGGCCCGGGGCTCTTTCTGCGTTCAAGGCACCATGGGAGCTCTACCACCTGAGCCGCGGCTCCATGGCGGCTTTTTGGTGATTCATGGGTGATTAAAAAAAAAACAAGTTGTACCGTCTTCATCACCGGGGCTGGCTTGGAACCGGGGTCCTCAGGGGCCGGCCGCCAGAGCTCGCTGGGAGACCGGGCCTGAGCCCCCCGCCCCAGCCCGGTGGGCGGCTGCGGTCTCTGAAACACAAACCCGCGCCCGGGGACAGAGGCCGCCTGCTGATGACCAGCAACTGAGCAAAGCGCGGACACTGCCTGCCACGCACCGG
>NW_012267297.1:1835498-1839334 GCF_000151885.1 Dipodomys ordii | reverse complement strand
CTCCCCATCCCATCAAAGACACTCCTGGCCGGCCAGGCACGTGGCTCCGTCCGCGGAGCCCAGACCAGGCGCTAGGAGTGCGGGGTGGCGAGTGCGAGTCCGGCTGTGGGAGCCACACAGGAAAGCATGAACTGAAGCCAGTTTGAAGTGGAAAAGCCAGGTCTGCGCAGGAGCCCCGCGGGGCCGCGGTGGGAGCCAGACCATGGAAAGGAGACAGTGGGATGGTCGTCTGTGTCTCGGGTTCAAAGCCAGCCCAGGGCAGGAACAGGCCACGAGACGCTGGCCTCCCACAGACCAGCAAAAAGTCAGAAGTGGAGGCACGGCTCAAGTGGTAGAGCACCAAACCAAAAAAAAGCCAACAGGAGAGTGCAGGCCCTGAGTTCAAGTCTCACCACCAGCCCATCCGCCAGGACACCAGGACCTTCCGTGTGCATGAGCTGAGTCCAGCCTGGCCGCGCCAGAAGATGCATTTAAAAACTATGAAGGAATCGTGTAAATCAGGGAACACGGGCGGACAGGGACAGGCAAACACTTCCAAAGTGTCGTTAGACGCAGCCCTGCATAGAACTGTCTATTAAATCTGCATAGGTCCTGGGTCGGTGGGGGGGGGGCAAAATGTGGCCCCAAAATGCCAGGAAAGTGAGCTCAGAACACAAAGAACTTCACAGCCCGGGGACCAGGGTCAGGGTCTGATTTCTCAGCCCTTTTTCTGCCCCCTGGATGTGATTTTCATAGCACGGCTGGTACTTGTAGTGTTCTTTTTCTTTCTTTCTTTCTTTTTGTGTGGATCCTGGGCCTTGAACTCAGGGCCAGGGACTGTCCCTCAGCTCTTTCAGCTCAAGGCTGGTGCTCTACCACTTGAGCCACAGCGCCACGTCTGGTTTTCTGGTGGTTCCTTGGAGATCAGAGTCTCACGGACTTTCCTGCCCAGGCTGGCCTCGAACCGCGATCCTCGGATCTCAGCCTCCTGAGCAGCTGGGGTGACAGGCGTGAGCCACCGGTGCCCGGTGAGGCTGGTCTTTTTTTTTTTTTTTAAACTGGGGATTTCTCTGCTCTCAATGGGAAAAGCGCATTGTTTTTGCCGATTGTGAAAGGTGGATTCAGTCAAGAAGGATCTAGAAGCTCCATCCCATGACACCTCAATAACTTGACATGTGCTGGGTCACCCGAATGGATGTCAAGGAGCGTGTTCTCAAGGGGGAGTTAGCGGGAGGGACGCTTCCTCTCAGATTCTGTTCACTATTTTTTAATCATTGACATCCATTGGGGTTTTCCCGAGGTTGATGGCCTTGGGGTGAAGAGCCCTGAGTTCAAGTCCCACAACTGACTGTATATATATATATATATATACACATAGCTAAGTAGGGGCTCCCTTTGAGCCTGTAAGAGGAGAATGTCACAAAGCCACCTGACGCTTCTGGAACCTTCTTTCTCGTGCTGGCTGAGGTCCCCGTGTGAATCCTGTAGCCCCTGACCCCCCTCCCAATCCACCACCCGCAATGTCGGATGAAAAATGGCACCGACGTCAATGGGGACAATAAAAGTTGATAAGCTACTAAAGCGAAGTGACGGGCCCGAGCGCAGAGCCCACCGACCACGTTAAATGGAACATTTTACAGCCGGTCCGGAGACGATGGTAAAAATAAAATAAGTCGCGGGGAAGAGGGAGAAATCAGAGGAGGGTCTGGGAACGCACGCTCCGCCTGGCTGGTGGCCATCTGATGGCTTCTGTTTGCTTGTGTCGGTCCTGGGTCTTGAACTCAGGGCCTGGACGCTGTCCCTGAGCTCTTTCACTCCACGCTGGCGCTCTACCCCTTGAGCCACAGCGCCATGTCTGGTTTTCCGGTGGTTCCTTGGAGATCAGAGTCTCACGGACTTTCCTGCCCAGGCTGGCTTTGAACCGCGATCCTCTAGATCTCAGCCTCCTGAGCAGCTGGGATGACAGGCAGGCACCCCCAGCTCCGGCTGGAGAGACTCTTATCTCCAATGAACTATCAAAAAATTAGCTGGAGGCGGAGCCGTGGTTCAAGTGGTAAAGCGCCAGCCGTGAGCAAAAAGGCTCAGAGATAGCAGCTTGAGTTCAAAGTAACAACAACAACAACAACAATAATAATAATGATGATGAATGTCTCTGTTCTTCTTGGTGTATCATCCTTGGTTTCTGACAATGAGCCTGGGGCCTGAGGAATGGGTTTATTCATCCGGTGCACATTCAGCACGTGTTTCCCGCCTGCCAGGCAGTAGATAGAAGGTTCCAGAACTGTACAGATATGCTGGGAATGACTAGCATGCTCACAAGGCCCCCGGCCCCGCTGTGAGAGAGGTTTTCCGTAGCCCCTGCCATGCTCCCCCAGGTTTCCACAGCTCCGGCTGCGGTGGAAGCGAATCAAAGGCCCTGTGGCCGGTGGAGGGGTAAGAAGAAGGTTCCAGAAACGGCCCGGCCCGCCCTGGGGTGACCGTGATTCTTGTTCCACGCAGGCCACTGGTTCCCCGCCACGCTGAACGCCGGCCATCTCGAATGCTTCTTCTTCTCTCTGGCCGCCCTGACGCTGTTGAGCCTTCTGGGTTTCTGGAATCTTCCACCAAGGTAAAGAAAGTGGGAGGGGCGGCGGAGAGGGAAATGGCTGGGTAATGTCCACCTGGGGAGCCCCCTGAGACCAGACCAGAGCCCCAGAGGGCCACCATCGGGCAAACTGCCGTGTTCTAGAAACTTCTCCGCTGAGTCCAAGCGAGAAATGGCATTCGAGGCCTTGCTGTGTTGTTTATTCAATTCTAAACTATTATAAAACAAGGGCGCGCACACACACACACGCATGCACACACGCACGCACACATGCACACACATGCATGCACACACAAACATACACGCACACACACACAGACACATGCGCACATGCACGCACGCACACATGCACAGACATATGCACACACACTCACAGACATGCACACACAGACACGCATGCACGCACACACGTGTGCACACACGCATGCACACGTGCACACACGCACATGCACACACACGCATACACAGACACACACGTGCGCATGTGCACGCACACACATGCATGCACACACAGACACACGCACACACAGACACACATATGCACACAGAGACACACGTGTGCACGCACATACACATGCACAGACATATGTGCACACAGACACACACGTGCACACACAGACACACACGTGCACGCACACGCACACACCACCACCACCCGGCAGTGCGTCTAGAATCAGAAATCACGCTGGATGAAGAGAGGTGCTGGGCTGGGCCCCGGCGCTCACGCCTGTCATCCCAGCTACTCAGGAGACATCTGTGTCTGTCTGTCTGTGTCTGTCTGTCTGTCTGCATTTGTGTCTCTCTGTCTCTGTGTGTCTCCATCTCCCTGTCTGTCTGCCTCTGTCTGTCTCTCTGTTTGTCTCTCCATCTCTTTCTCTCTCCATCTTTCTATGTCTGTTTCTGTCTCTTACTGTGTGTGTGTGTGTGTGTGTGTGTGCCCCTGTCTGTCTGTCTGTCTGTAGCTCTGTCTTTCAGCCTCCATCTCTGTCAATCTCTGTCTCTGTCTCTCTCTGTCTGTCTGTCTCCATGTCTCTGTCTCTGTGTATGTCTCTGTATGTGTCTGTCTGTCTGTCTGTCGTCTGTCGCCTGTCTGTCTGTCTCTCTCTGTCTCTGTCTCTGTCTGTCTCCATGTCCCTGTCTGTCTCTGTCTCTTTCTGTATGTGTGTCTCTGTATGTGTCTGTCTGTCTGTCTCTGTATGTGTCTATCTGTCTCTGTCTGTCTGTCTTTGTCTCTGTCTGTCTCTGACAGCCTGGGGAGAGCAAGTGATTCCTG
>NW_012267297.1:1826687-1834348 GCF_000151885.1 Dipodomys ordii | reverse complement strand
TGTGTGTGTGCATGTGTGTAAACACATGGAATTTTACTCACCCATGGGAAAGGATGATTGTACCCTTTGAAATGGAAAGCCCTGGAAAAGAAAAAAATTGCATGAAGCCAAGCAACTCAGGGCCCGAGAAGCAAAGGAGACCCGTTTTCCCTGCTCCACAGAGGCCGGATGTAGCTGATACACTTGTAAGCAAGCTCATGGGCGTGTGCAGACGTAGTCACTGAGATGCAAGGAAGAACTCGGAGTGTCTCAAATGCCCTGGGAGGAACACGGTGGCTTCGATCCTCCCGATTCCCAGCACCCCTGAGCCTCTGCCCAGGACGGCTGCTCCACACCTCCTTGTGAAAACCAAAACAGAAAGTCTCAAGGCGGTGTGGAACCTTCCAGCGCAGAAAGGAACACAGCACCGTTCTCTGCAGCTGCGAGTGAGCAGAGCTCAGGCAGCTCCGGATTTTTATTTTATTTTTTATCTTTGGATTGATTATCAAAAACAATTTTTTTTTTAATTACAAGAGTCATTCCTGGCCTGTCATCCCAGCCACCCGGAGGCTGAGATCTAGAAGATCGAGGTTCAAAGCCAGCCTGGGCAGGAAAGTCTGTGAGACTCTGATCTCCAAGGAACCCACCAGAAAACCAGAAGTGGTGGCGTGGCTCAAGTGGTAGAGCGCCAGCCTGGAGTGAAAGAGCTCAGGAACAGCGCCCAGGCCCTGAGTTCAAGTCGCACAGCCTTCACCAGCTAATCTCTATCACTGCCTAACTTCGAACCCACCAAGCACACGCTTGGTGTGTGTGTGTGTGTGTGTGTGTGTGTGTGTGTGTGTGGATTTCTGATCAGCCGTTTAGAGACACTGAGGTTATTAAAGCGATACCAGAGCCTCCCGCACTGAAAACATAAAGTAAAATAAAAGCCAAGTCAGCCCCTCTGCGGACGAATGTGAAGCGCGGATCTAGCAGTTAGAGCTGGGGGTGAACAGCCCCCCCCCAGGGCCGTTTCCTCTGCCAGAGCTGGGGCGAAGGGGGCTTCTGGGTTCCAGCCCAGCAGGGCAGAATGGAATGAGAGCAAATCAGGCCTCATTTGGGCCTCCCATGGGATCTTGGCAGAGAGGGAAATGGGCTCAGTTTCCCTCTGATGCGTTTCCAGCTACAACCCCACAGAGAGGAACGCATTTCTGCTCCACACACACACACACACAGAGCCTTTCCACCCCAGAATTAACTGAGCACCTACATAGCGCTGGGCTACTCGCAGGAGGCTCCCTGTCCAAGTCGGGGGTGTTATTTTTATTTTATATCTATTTTGTATTTATGTATTTATTTTGTCGGCACCCTTAGTGGCACTGTGGCTCAAGTGGTGGAGCACCAAACCTGAGAAGCTCAGGGACGGCGCCCAGGCCCTGAGTTCAAGCCTCAGGGCTGGCACCAAAACAACTAAATATATGTGTGTGTGTGTGTGTGTGTGTAAGACTGGTATACACATTAATAATAACTACAGTAATAGCAAAATAACAATAATGACAACCATAACAGCAATATAACAATATAACATCTATTAATGATTCTATTGTATATAGTCACCATAACAATATGTAATAACAATATTCCACTAATAATAGCAACAATAACCATATCCTAATAACAATATAATACATTATATTAGTGACAACAATATTACATCTATTAGTAATAACAATATATTAATAATAATATATTAACAATAACCATAGCGATATCTTAATAACTGTATAGAATACCATATATTATATATTAATAATATAATTAATAATAGCAGTAGAATAACCCAAGCAATAGGATTAATAGCAATAATAATACAATCACTATCATATTATTACAATTAGGGAAGGAAGGGATGGCAGGGGAGCAGCCGAGGAGAGGGTAACAATGCTGGATGAGAAATGTGCTCGGGGCTGGGAAGGTGGCTCAGTGGTAGAGCGCTTGCCTTGCATGCCAGAGGCCCTGGGTTCGATTCCTCAGCACCATATAAGCAGGAGAAAAAAGCCGGAGGTGGTGCTGTGGCTCAAGTGGTAGAGCGCCAGCCTTGAGCTGAAGAGCTGAGGGACAGCGCCCAGACCCAGAGTTCAGGCCCCATGACCGGACCAAAAATAAAAAAGAAATGTGCTCGTTACCTTAGTCATGTGCCTGTCGCCCTTCCAAACAGCATCTTGACAATCAAATAACATTAAAAAACTAAAGATTATAAACGGGATACAAATAAAAAGTTATTATTGCAATTATACTCACATAATTCATAATATAATAACATCTATATCTATCTATATAAATCATCCTGGTCTAAGTCTAAATCCAAGACTCAGTGACTCTGCGCAGGGATTAATTCCCTGCTTAGCAACACAAGTAATAACAAACGGATTGACGTTCGCCCGGTTCGGTTTGCTGGGGGCGGCCCCTTCCGTGTGTCCCTCTTGGAGTCCGTCCTGCTGTTGGGGGGGGGGGAGCGGAGCTTGGGGTCCCCCTGCCAGTTTTGCAGGAGGGCCTGGCCTCGCTTCCGAAGCCCACCTTCTAGAAAGCAGGAGAAGCCGGGGGTTTGCTGGCATTCGAGGATGCGTGGGGACACCCAGTGGCCGGCCAGGCCACAGCAGCTGAATTCTATTTATTTCCTTTAAAAACAAAACAAATTGGTGCCGGTCCGGGGGCTCGAACTCGCGGCCCGGGCGCTGCCCTGAGCTGTTTTTACGCACAGGTGACTCCCTCCTGGACATCTGGTCAGTGGCCGTAGGCCCCCACACTGCCCCCCACGAACGGAAGATAAAACCCACTGCGTTCACCGGGCCTCTGGGGTTAAAGGAAGCCCTACCTCTGCTGGGCACAGGGAAAAGGAGGGTGAGCATTCAACAGGCCTCACCGGCCGGGCGCCGGTGCTCACGCCTGTCATCCCAGCGACTCGGAGGCTGAGAGCTGAGGATCACGGTTCAAGGCCAGCCCGGGCAGGAAAGTCCTGTGAGACTCTGATCTCCCAGGAACCACCAGAAAACCAGAAGTGGCGCTGTGGCTCACGTGGTAGAGCGCCAGCCTTGAGCTGAAGAGCTGAGGGACAGCGCCCAGGCCCTGAGTTCAAGCCCCAGGACTGGCACAAAAAGAAACCCAGGAAAACCAAATGGTGGGTGCTCACCTGTCGCTCTGGGGACATCAACAACAACGCGAGTGTCACCAGCCCCGCGTCCGAAGATGCGCACTGGCGGGGAGCCTTGGCTTGGCGGGTCTACTTCCCGCTTGGAGTTGGAGCTTGAATCTGCGTGCATTACAGAACAGTGAGGGTCGTCATTAAACGAAAACGTCTTCAGCACGCAGAGCTCCACACGCGTGCACAGCAGGGGCTTGTACGGGATTAAAGCGCAAACCAGAGTGGACGGAGCCGGGGCTTGAGATGCAGCTGCAGTCATAATAATAATAACGGCTCCAAAGGCCGAGCCGCAGTCGCGATGGCTGTTTTCTCCAGATCCCGAACTGGAAGCAAGAACTTCCCGTCAGACCTGGCATCGTTGTCCAAAAGCAAAACAATACATGCATGCATACATACATGCATGCGTATGTACATACATGCATACACATGTACATGTATGCATACATATTTTTTGTCCAAAAGCAAAACAATACATGCATGCATACATACATGCATGCGTATGTACATACATGCATACACATGTACATGTATGCATACATATATGTGTATATGCATACATGTGCATGCATATATGCACATACATGTGTGCGCACATACATATACACATACATGTGTGCGTGCATGCATGTGTATGTACATACATGCATGCATGCATACGTAGCACTGTGTTTGCAGAAGAGACGGGGCGGGAAACTGGGGGGGGCGGAAAGAAATGATCATCAATGATCCTGTCAACGTCTAATAACGCCTTCACATATTTGCAATGTGTTCCTAAAGGCGCTGAGAATTAAACCGTCAGAATGTCCAGGGGTGACATTAAATGTGGTGTTTGAAATTTAGCCATTGATTTCCTAATAATAATAATAATGTCCCCTCCAGGCTGGCTTCTGTAAACTCGGCTCTCGGATTCTCTCGCTGCATAATTAACCTTCCCATTTCTAAACCGCTCTGGCGGAAGGAAAGTACTCGAGTACCTCTGGTTCAAAAAAATTTTATTCTGGACACTACTTCTGCAATTCATGTCATCTGCGGTTCCAAAAAGTAAAAAAATAAAAAGTTGCTACATCCGTGCGCTTCTTGGCCACCTGCCGGGAATACTTCCTAAATAAAATAAAATACAAGGTGACAAGTGGCCAGGCGCCGGTGGCTCCAGCCTGTCATCCCAGAGACTCAGGAGGCTGAGATCTGAGGATCGCGGTTCAAAGCCAGCCTGGGCAGGAAAGTCCATGAGACTGTGATCTCCAATGAACCACCAGAAAACCGGAAGTGGTGCTGTGGCTCAAGTGGTAGAGCGCCAGCTTGGAGTGAAAGAGCTCAGGGACAGTGCCCAGGCCCTGAGTTCAAGACCCGCCCACACACACACACAGAGTGTTTTTGAGCTTTGTTTTGCTCAAGGCTGGCGCTCTACCACTTGAGCCACAGCTCCACTTCCAGTTTTCTGGCGGTTCCTTAGAGATCAGAGTCTCATGGACTTTCCTGCCCGGGCTGGCTTTGAACCTCGGTTCTCAGATCTCAGCCTCCCGAGTAGCTGGGATGACAGGCGGGAGCCACCAGTGCCGGCTTACTGGCTATTTATAATTAAGATAGACAGGAGGGAAAATGGGTGGATCAGGCCATCCGCGGCTTCTTTCCCTGCAGAGATCAGCCTCAAATTTGTTATTCGCCCAACGTGTGCTGAGCTCTGGGTCCAAAGGTGGGCGACAACCTCAAACTACATTCTACCTACCATGCCTCAGTTTACCCCTTAGGAAACGCAGCCTGTTTGCTTCTGCTCACTCACAATGAACTGCACCTGTGGGATAATCTCTCTCTCCCTCTCTCTCTCTCCCTCTCTCTCTCTCCTCTCCCTTTCCTCTCTCCTTACAATCTTAAGAACTGATCGTCTCTTCAAACAGGAAAAAGTGTAACCTTGCAGAAATCAGAGCTCAGGACACACCTGGACAAGTTCTCCTTTCTTCTGTTTCCCCCCCCCCTCCGCCCCCCTCACCCCCCCCCAACATTGTTCATACAGAAAGCCGGAATTGCTTCCAAGATTTGGCAAGATGGAGCTCCTCTCCGGTCTCCAAACTCGTCAGACAGATAAGATACACCAGGAAGACAAACGGCCCGCGGGGATACGGAACTGGAAGCCGCTTCTGGGTGAATTATGCCTTTCTTCCCTGGCTTTGGATCTTGGGCTGTTGGTGTCCAAGTGTGAGCAGGTGAGCAAGGGATCCCCTGGAAAGAATCCATTCTCCACAGAGCCCTGCGCTTTGTCTCTACACGGGGGGTTGGATGGGATGCAAAGAGGAAGCAGGTGTGTTTGGCGTGTAATTTGGGCTCCATGAAATGTGTGAAGAAAGAGAGGCAGGAGAGAAAGGGCAAGATATGGGAGGGAAGAAGGGAGGGAAGGAGGGAGGGAAGGAGGGAAGGAAGGAGGGAAGGAAGGAGGGAAGGAAGGAGGGAGGGAAGGAAGGAGGGAAGGAAGGAGGGAGGGAAGGAGGGAGGGAAGGAGGGAGGGAGGGAGGAAGGAAAGGAGGGAGGGAAGGAGGGAGGGAAGGAGGGAGAGGGAAGGAAGGAGGGAAGGAAGGAGGGAGGGAAGGAAGGGAGGGAAGGAGGGAGGGAAGGAGGGAGGGAAAGAGGGAGGGAAGGAGGGAGGGAAGGAGGGAGGGAGGGAAGGCAAGACTGCTTCACGATTTATTCCATAGAAGAAAATGTGTCTTCTACCTAATCCTTTTCCTGTCCTGTCTGCACGGCAGATGTGGCCTGTTTGCCAGTGTGTTTGCTGTTTTCCTCCTTCATCAAAAAGTAAAGATCTTAAAAGGAACAAACATGCCAGCCTTCCTCACAGCGACGAAATAGGATTTTTGCCTGAACCCCAGGAAATGTCAAGGTGTTTAAGTATAAGAATGCATTGGATGGGTGGATGGATGGATGATTGGATGGATGGGTGGGTGGGTGGGTGGGTGGGTGGATGGATAGGTGAATGGGTTGGTTGATAGATGGATGGATGGATGAGTTGATTGATGGATGGATGGGTGGATGAATGAGTTGGTTGATGGATGGATGTATGGATAAGTGGGTGGATGGATGAATGGATGGATGGATGGGTGGATGGATGAATGGATATATGGATGGATGGATAGATAGGTAGATGGATGATTGATGGATGGATAGGTAGGTGGATAGATGAATGGATGGATGGATGGATGGCTAGGTGGGTAGATGGATGAATAGATGGATAGATGGATGGATGGATGGGTAGGTAGGTAGATGGATGATGGATGGATGGATAGGTGGGTGGGTGGGTGAATGGATGGATGGATGGATGGATAGGTGGGTGGATGGATGAATAGATGGATGGATGGATGGATAGGTGGGTGGATGGATAGATGAATGGCTGGATGGATGGATGGATGGATAGGTGGGTGGATGGATGATGGATAGATGGATGGAGTTGGTTGATGGGTAGATGGATGGATGGGTTGGTTGATGGGTGGATGAATGGACAGATGGATGGATGGATGAGTTGGTTGATGGATGGATGGATGGATGGATAGGTAGGTAGGTAGATGTATGATGGATGGATAGATGAGTTGGTTGATGGGTGGATGGATGGATGGGTTGGTTGATGGATGGATAGATGGGTGGATGGATGAACGGATGGGTTAGTTGATGAATAGAGAGGTAGGTGGGTGGATGGATAGATTGGCTGATGGGTAGATGGATTCCCAAAACTCGGAAAAGCAAGAACATTTTCTCACCATTCCCATTCACCCCTCCAATACATCCACTCCCTTCTAGAACAGTCGGAGAGCCTACCTCCAGTCTCTCCTGCCCATCAGGAATCAATCACTACAAGGGAAAGAAAACATAGAAGTTTGACTTGCCCTGGGGTCCGGGCTGGAAGTCGGTGGTGGCTCGGCCTGGTCCTCGGTGTTCGCTGTCCGCCATCTTGCTGTCCGCCATCTTGCTCACCTGCTTCTCTGTGCAGAACTCTGCCTTCCCATCCACCCACATTTCCCTTCTTCTCCAGAAGCTCTCCCGTGTCTCCTTGGCTTTGGAATTCCTCCTGCTGCCACCGGACAGCCCACATTACCGTCTGCCCTGCGAGACATCCACGTTTGGCTTCAACACCAACCGCCTTCATCTCCCCCTACAAAGCCTTCCTCCTCCCTCCCAGGGCGGCAAGCTGGCTCGTCATCTGCTATGGCGCACAAGAGGCAGCTTCGCCCCTAAGAGCAGGAGCCGAGGGCGGACGGTGCGACGATTGTCCCCACATCACAAATGAATAGTAAAAAGGGTGTAAGAGAAGAAAAGGCAAAGAAGGTGCCGGTGGCTCCCACCTGTCACTCCAGCGACTCAGGAGGCTGAGATCTGAGGATCACGGTTCGAAGCCAGCCTCGGCAGGAAAGTCCGTGAGACTCTGATCTGTAAATAACTCCCCAAAAAGCTGGAAGTGGAGGGAAGGAAGGAAGGAAGGAAGGAAGGAAGGAAGGAAGGAAGGAAGGAAGGAAGGGAG
>NW_012267297.1:1818352-1824539 GCF_000151885.1 Dipodomys ordii | reverse complement strand
CAGATCTCAGTCCCTGCCTCCTTCCTCCTCTTCTTTCTTTAGGCCCAGTCCTGGGCAGCGGGGTGCATCCGATCACCCCCTTCCCATCACCCCCTTAGCCCTTTCCACCCGTCAAGGCCGTGCAGGTCAATAGAAATTTTTACAAAGATCGGTGAGGAACGGGTCCGTAGGAATGCTGCTGGGGACACGAGGGGGAAACTTCCAGAAGCGGGGACCTGCTCCTTTGCTTCTGTGGGGGCTTGGTGGGGTGTGTGTGTGTGTGTGTTTCAGGAAGCGTGAGCGGACGCAGCCTGCCCACACCTCCTTCCTGCCACGCTCTGACAGGAGGTCCCGCAAGAGGACGCTCGCACACTTATCTACCCCGCCAGGAAAACAAACAAAAGCCCGTTTTCCGGCTTTGAAGTTTATCACTTCTAAAACACTGCGGTGCGGGCGATAAGCCCCGCGAGACGGGAGCCTTCCGAGAATACCAGCCTGGCGCTCCCTTCCCAAACCAAAGTCACCTTTGAGTGTGTGTGTGTGTGAATATGTGTGCATGCATGCATGTGTAGTGTGCGTGTGTATACTGTGTGAGGGCGTATACATGTCTTACTGTGCATGTGTATTGTGTACATGCATGTGTGTCCGTGTGTTTCTGCATGCACACGTGTGCATTCATGTGTATATGTGTAAGAATATGTTCATGTGTGTATGTGTAGTGTGTGTACTGTGTGAGGGCGTATACATGTCTGTACTGTGCATGTGTATTGTGCACATGCATGTGTGTCAGTGTGTGTATGCACACATATGCATTCATGTGTACATGTGTGAGAATGTGTTCACGTGTGTATGTGTGTATATGTGAATCTGTAAGTGTGTATGTGTGAATGTGTCTGTGTGTATGTGCATGTGTGCATTCACGTGTGTATGTGTGTGAAGACTGTGTCCATGTGTTTATGTGTGAGTATATATGCATGTGTATGCGTGTTATGGGTGTATGTGTAGGTGTGAATGTCTTTATGTGTGTGTGTGTATTCTTGTGTATGTGTGAGAATGGCTCAGTGCGTGTCTGCATGTGTGTGCAAGTATATGTATATGTGTGTTCGTGTGTCTGCATGTGTGTATGTTCATGTGTGCACACGTGTGGACTCATATACATGTATTTGTGAGTGTGTGCATATGTGTGTGTTGTTTATGAGTGTGTATTTTTGTGAGTGCACGTGTGTGTTGTATACGTGTGCATATTCGTGTGCAAGTGTGTGTTCGTGTCTGCATGTTTGTATATTCGTGTGTGTGCACACATGTGAGTTGTATGTGTGTGAGTATGTGCACATATTGTATACATGTGTATATTTGTGTGTGTTAGTGTGTGCGTGTGTGTATATTCATGGGCGTACACACGTGTGAGTTGTAGACGTGTGTATATTTGTGTGTGCACAGGTATGTTTTTGTGTCTATTCGTGTGTGCACATGTGTGTTGGTGTGAGTGTGTGCATGCGTGTGAGTGTGTATACACGTGGTTGAGCATATCTGTGCATGGGCATGTGTGAGTGTGTATATGGCTGTGAGTGTGCCTGTGTGTCTGTGTGTATACGCGTGTGTGCGTATACGTGTTAGTGTGTGCGTGTGTGCACGCATGTGAGTGTGTACACGTGCGCGTGCACGTGTGAGTGTTAGTTGCTTGTGTGTGTGCACACGTGTGGGTGTGCACATGTGCGTGTGTGCACGCGAGTGTGCGTGTGCGTGCGTGTGCAGTGGACGTCACAGAAGCCCGAGCCTCTCTCTGCCTGTGAAGACGGCAGCCAGAGGCCCGGCGCATGCGCAGAGGGCCGCAGACGTCGCCATGCGGGAGGACGCATGCGCAGACAGGTCTTTCCCGCATCTTCATCCATTGTCCATCTATCTATCCATCTATCATTTATCCATCCATCAATCTACCCATTCATCCACCTGTCCGTCCATTCATCTCCCCATCCGTTCTTCCATCTATCCATCCATTTATCTATCATCCACCCATTTATTCATCCATTCACATCATTATCCATCCGTCCATCCATCCATCTACCCATCCATCCACCCATCCATCTGTCCATCCATCCGTCTACCCATCCATCCATCATCTATCCATCCATCTATCCATCCATCCATCCATCCATCCATCCATCCATCCATCCATCCGTCTATCTACCCATCCATCTGTCTGTCTGTCTGTCTACCGTCTGTGTTCATCTATCTCTTCCTCTGGCTCACACACGGAAGCCATGGGCAGAGGGGGGTTTCCTCATGGGGTGGGCGCCATGGGGACATTTCTAGATGTCTTCTGGAGGAAGAGGCGTTCCGTGGAATCAAAGCAGCTCCCGCACGTGGTCAGCAGGCTCCTGCCGGTGACCCTCAGCCATGTGAGTCCCCTTTACCTTCTCCTCCAGGAAGGGCCCCGATACTGCCTGGAGATGACTGACCATTAGAAAGCCTCCTCGGGTCTTGCTGGGAAAGTTTTCCCCAATCCAAGCAGTGCACGCCAGAGACGCATCTTCCTAGAATCTGTGAATGCAGGTGACCAGGATTTACTCACAGCCCAGACTTACTCTGAACACAGCTGTGCACGGTAGAAACAACTGAACAGCCCCCCAAAATTTAACAGCATATTTTTTAAAGGTCTTTGTCCTCCTAAGTAATAAAAATCCAACTCTACAGGAGCAAAGCGGCGAGGTAGAACCTGATTGAGCCTCGCCAAGTGTAGTCTAAATCCTTCCTGAAATTAGCTGAAATAGCTAATTCGATCTAAGCCTTAACTCTGCCGTCCAGGGGTCCAGGGAAAGCTGGAACATCTGGCCATTGCACAGCCTGCCCTGGATCCCACGGAATACAAGGCTTTACCCAGAGTTCACCTTCGCAAAGGTTTGGGGGTCCCCAGCTTTGGCATCCTGCTTTCCAGAGTCTTCTGTACGCGTGCCCCAGAGCTGCAGCCTGCATCAACGGTGCACTTCCCTCGTTTTCTACTGTGTTTGCACACACACACACACACCTAAATTGGCTCAAGGCGTACTGCACCGCTGATACATTCCCCTAAATAATACATCTCCCTTCAGGACGGAGAAGCTGATCGGAGCAGAGAGAAGGGCAGGAAGATACACGGAAGTAGCTGCAAATTAATCGGTGACCACAACGAGTGAAAATGCCAGAGAGCCGACTAAAGCAAGCATGAAGGTCAGCAGATCCGCCAGGGATGGTAGCCTACACCTGTAACCCCGGCTACTTGGGCAAGACATCACAAGTTTGAGGCCAGCCTGGGCTACCTAGACAGATTCTATCTCAAAGAGATAGACAGATGATAGATAGATAGGTAGACTGACTGATGGAAAGGTAGATGAATGGATGGACAGACAGACAGGTGATAGATATGATACATAGATGATAGACAGATAGACAGATGATAGATAGATAGATAGACTGATGGAAAGGTAGGTGAATAGACAGACAGACAGACAGACAGACAGACAGATAGATAGATAGATAGATAGATAGATAGATAGATAGATAGACAGACAGATAGATAAATAGACAGACTGATGGAAAGGTAGGTGAATGGATGGACAGACAGACAGGTGATAGATATGATAGAGAGATGATAGATAGACAGATGATAGATAGATAGATAGATAGATAGATAGATAGATAGATAGATAGATAGATGAATGGATGGACAGACAGACAGATGATAGATATGATAGATAGACAGATGATAGATAGATAGATAGACTGATGGAAAGGTAGGTGAATAGACAGATAGACAGACAGGTGATAGATATGATAGATAGATGATAGATAATCAAGGAAGGACTGTGAAGGAGCCAGTTATTTTACTTCTTGATATTTAATTTATGAAATATTGCTTGTAATAGTGTTCTGTGATACTGTTTATAATAAAGGATAAATTAGAAGAACAAAATAAAACAAAGTATGGCGTGGTTACTCACTAATGACTCATTTCTATATGGAGAGGCAGGGCCTTGAACCCAGGGCCTAGGTTACTGTCCCTGAGCTCTTTTGCTCTAACATTTAAGCCCCAGCTCCACTCACAGTTTTCTGGTGGTTCCTTGGAGATCAGAGTCTCATGGACTTTCCTGTCCAGGCTGGCTTTGAACTGTGATCCTCAGATCTCAGCCTCCTGAGTAGCTGGGGTGACAGGCATGAGCCACCGTTGCCTGGTGGTTTGTGATTCTAAAGGACCCGATCTCTTTCAGAGTATCTGATGCCGGTGGGAAAATAAGATAAACACAGGCGAAGACCATGAGCAAAAACAAAAGCACTTTAGCTGGGTGCTGGTGGCTCCCGCCTGCCATCCCAGCTACTCAGGAGGCTGAGATCGGAGGATCACAGTTCAAAGCCAGCCTGGGCAGGAAAGTCCGTGAGACTCTGATCTCCAGTGAACCACTCAGAAAACCAGAAGTGGCGCTGTGGCTCAAGTGGTAGAGCACCAGCCTTGAGCAGAAGATCCGCCCAGGCCCTGAGTTCAAGTCCCACGACCCACAACAACAAACAAAAATCTAAATGAAATAAATCTCGGAGGCCAGAAAAGACGAACTTAAAGATAAAAATCCATCCTCCATTCCAGCACCCTGGACATTAGTGTCTGAGAGATGGCTGTTAGCTGTATAACCAGCTACCTCTCTCTCTCTCTCTCCCTCTCTCTCTCTGCACTATTCATTCATCTTGCATATAACACATCAGGCACATATCTATATCACTGAGCAACGATCCATCATCCCCCCCACCTGCCGGCTGCCACTGGGACATACAATATTTATCACAGGTTAGGGGAGAGAAGGAAAGCAAAGCTGAGAAACCCACGCCCCCCCCCCAGTTGAAGCTTGGGTACCTGGGCCTGGGTTTGCTCCATCTGTAGGTCAGCCAGGGCTGATCCAGAGAACGGGCCGCGGCACCCAGCCCCCCCACGCCCTGGCTGGCTTCCCCGTGACTTTGCAAACCATCTGACACCCCAGTCCCGCCGGGCCAGCGCCCCCCCCCTTCACGCCGCTCCCTACCTCCCAAATCAAATATTTATCAGCTCCGAAGCTCTTCGTCTGCTTTGCGCGTCTGTTCCTGGCCGTCTGATGTTTCTTGCAGCTCAAACCAAAGTCTGGCCACCAGCCCGGGGCTGAAAACAGGAAATCAGCCACGAGGAGGAGAGACAGAGAGAGGGGGAGAGCTTTATTTCATTTTTATTTCAGAGGAACAAAGTGGCAGCAAAACTTCACCATTCCACTCCAACCTCCCTCCTTTTGTTTGTTTTTGTGGGGGGATGGGACTTGAACTCAGGGCCTGGGCGCTGTCCCTGAGCTCTTTCACTCAAGGCTGGTGCTCTACCACGTGAGCCATAGCATCACCTCTGCTTTTCTGGTGGTTCCTGGGAGATCAGCGTCTCACGGCCTTTCCTGCCCAGGGCTGGCCTTCAATGGTGATCCTCAGATCTCAGCCTCCTGAGTATCTGGGATGGCAGTCGGGAGCATCAGCAGTTGTGTTTCTCGTTCACATGGAGGAGGAGAATCCCAGGCAGCGTGTGCAAACAACATGTCCCATTCTGAGCTCCGTGCGCCCCACCCGACAACGCAAACATACTCCAACGAGCCAGAACCAGATCCACAGGGATGAATGGGCAGCGGCGCATCCATCCTGCACGCTGGCCTCCCCGTCCCCCGCATTCTGATCCTGGGCGCTGGCTGGGGGGGCCCAGGAGGGGTCAGGGGGTCAGGGGTCACCCTCACGGTGACCTCAGGGAGGAGCTGCTGCTCTTGCTTCTGACACCACAAACAACAGAAACCAGACAACAGCAGAGCCACGAGGAGCCGGGCAGCCGGGCACCTGCAGCTCAACGTGCCGGGCAGGCCGGCCTCGCCCAGAGGCTTCTCCCGGCCCCGTCCAGGGAGGAATCGATCGGGGCCATCGATGATCCACCATTGGATACACCCTCAGATCAAAGTCGCACTTGAAAGACGCGCACACACACACACACACACACACACACACACACACACACAGAAATCAAACCCTTCCCACATCAAACGAGAGGATTTCCATTTCAGGTCCAGACTCCAGGTCCGGGATCCAAAAGCCCTTTGGAGCCAGTACATGAGCCAGACAGACATCGGCCCTCCAGCCCAAGGGGTTGTGAGAGAGAGGAAGACGGAGGAGGAGGAGGAGGAGGAGG
>NW_012267297.1:1806098-1816085 GCF_000151885.1 Dipodomys ordii | reverse complement strand
AGAGCGCGGGTTCACCCCGCACGCACACTCACGCACACACGCACGCACACGCGTGTAAACCCGGCCCTGCGGCAGCTGGCTGGGAGAGCGCGGGTTCACCCCGCACGCACACGCACGCACACACGCATGCACACGCGTGTAAACCCAGCCCCGGGGCAGCTGGCTGGGAGAGCGCGGGTTCACCCCGCACGCACACACACGCACACACACATGCACACGCGTGTAAACCCGGCCCCGCGGCAGCTGGCTGGGAGAGCGCGGGTTCACCCCGCACGCACACACACGCACACACGCATGCACACGTGTGTAAACCCGGCCCCGCGGCAGCTGGCTGGGAGAGCACGGGTTCACCCCGCACACACACGCACACACGCATGCACACGTGTGTAAACCCGGCCCCGGGGCAGCTGGCTGGGAGAGCGCGGGTTCACCCCGCACACACACGCACACACGCATGCACACGCGTGTAAACCCGGCCCCGCGGCAGCTGGCTGGGAGAGCGCGGGTTCTCCCCGAGCTGTTCCCTGCAGGCATCTTATTGTAACGCCGTGCGTGCTTTTATTTATTTTTTTGTTTTGTAGGTCCTGGGGCTTGAACTCGGGGCCTGGGCGCTGTCCCTGAGCTCTCTCGCTCAAGGCTGGTGCTCTACCACTTGAGCCACAGCTCCACTTCTGGTTTTCTGGTGGTTCATTGGAGATCAGAGTCTCACAGACTTTCCTGCCCGGGCTGGCTTTGAACCGCGATCCTCACATCTCAGCCTCCGGAGTAGCCGGGATGACAGGCGGGAGCCTCGAGGCTGGTCCCCTACTTCTGGCCCTCTCAGCCCTGGTGTGCGGGGTGACTTCTAGAAGGTCTGGAAGGGCCCCCGGGGGCACGGGCGCGGTCAGGACATGGGCAGGTCGTGGTAGGCCGCGTACCGTCCAGTCACGTGATGGTAAATCTGCCAGGGGGAGGCGTGTTAACGTGTTTTCTAGATCATTCCACAGATCCCTTAGCTCCTATGTAAGACTCAGCCCTGGGGGGGGTCTCAATGGGTCCCCCGCCACCCAGCCCATCCCGCGAGGAGGCCAGGCCGGGGAGGCCCGGGCGTGGAGGCCGCGGGCGCCGACTCACCTGCCTCTCGATGTCCAGGAGGAGGCCACTGGCCCCGATGCGCAGGAGGTCGGGCTGCAGCCAGGCGTCCCCCAGCTCCTCCTTCACCAGCGACAGCCAGGCCAGGGCGTCCCGCGCACTGCGGATGCCGCCCGCGGGCTTGAACCCCACCTGCGAGGGGGGAGACCCGTCAGTCGAGGCCGGCCTCCTGCAGGGTCACCGCCTGGCAGTCCGGCCGGCCGTCTGCCCTCCTTCCTTGTTGCTTTTTTGGCCCAGTGCCTGCATCCCGATACACATGGAGGACAATGCACCCCACTTCCCTGGGACCCCAAAGTCGGGGGAGGAGACAACAAAGTTGCGTCTGCACCCCTGGGAGAGACAAGAGAGCCCCAGCTCAGACTGCAGGTGTGCGTCACGGTGCCCGGCCGGGGCGGGGTTTAGGGAGGTGTCTCAAGAGGGATTTCTCTCTGCTGCTGTTTCCTCTTTGTCTTGTGTGGTGGGTTTCTCTGTCTCTGGGAGGGTGAGGGGGACACAGAAATGGGGGGACGGAGGGGAAACCAAGGCAGCCGGGGTCCTCACTGGACACCAGGTGGAGAATGAACTCTACCACTCGTGGGTGGGGACGGGAGGGACAATCTGGGGGAGAGAGCGAGGGAAGGGGGGACAGGGTCCCCAGAGACATGCACTCACGACCCGACTGATGTCACTGTCACCCTCTGCCTGTCACCTTTGTCATCACAGTAAAAACATTTTTAGAAAAGAGATGTCTCATGGAGAGGGAAGGGCATCCCAGCCACTCTGGAGGCTGAGATCTGAGGATCATGGTTCAAAGCCAGCCGGGGCAGGAAAGTCCGTGAGACTCTGAGCTCCCAGGAACCACTCCAACAAACAAGCCAAGTCCAAATTCATTTAAAAACGGGTGCGCGTACTGCACCGCATACCGTCTGCCTTTTGAATGTCCCATTTTCCCCAAATACGTAAATAAATGAGATTTTCCCCAGAGCTGATAAAAGCCACTACGTCCCTCCTTGGCTTCACAGCCTTGGGAGAGAGCTCAGTCATCTCCCCCAACAGCTCCCCCAGCCGCCTGCTCCTCCTCCCCAACAGCTCCCCCAGCCGCCTGCTCCTCCTCCTTGATTTTTTCCCAGCCGTCTCCTCTTATTTCATTATCGTGTTTAAGAAGTTCATCTCTTTCAAGAACTTTCTCTTCACCTCCTATTATTAAACATAATACCTTTTGGGGGTTTTTTTTGGTCCTAGACTGGACAAGGGAGGAGGGAACAGTTAAGGAGGGGGAAGGAAAAAAAAAAGGAAAACCCATTTGTGTGTGTGTCCTTCAGTAATGACAGGAAAAAGATGATTTCCCATGATGCAGCAGCACTGGCTTCCCTGCCACCACGCACGGCTTATCACCCATGCGCGTTATTCTGTTATTCCGTCCATGCTGGGGGGAGGGGGGGAGTGTAATTTCATCATTCACCTGTTTTCACTGGACATCACCCCCCTCTATGAAGGCCTAACTCATTAAAGAAGCCGCTTAGGGGTTCGCCCGTTGGTGATAAAGGATCATCTCGGGTGAACACAGGGCTGAGGAGCGAGTGGACACTTTGCTCCTCACACACAGGCTAACTGAAACGTTTATCTTAAAGGTGATGCCACCCTGCTCCTCCTCCACGCAGAGCCCGTGGCTGTGAGGGGTAATATAAATGACAGTGTCTCTCCTCCCCGGCGAAGACCGAAGCTGCACAGGCAACCATGTACCTTCCTTCCCGTTCTCCAGAAGAAGTCTCGGATGGCTCGAAGCATCACGATGGCCACGGGGAAGGTGGCGTTGACTGTCTCCTTTCCCGTGGACGTTTTAATAAAATCAGACCCTGAAACAAGAGCAGGGAGACAAGAAAAGGTTCCAGGTTCATTAAAAGCTTTCTTTTTCCCCGTTTTTTGTTTTGGTTTGTATTTTTAACACATCAGGGAAAGAAATGAGTTGCATCCCAACCTTTCCTGAGGAATACAACTTTTCTTTCACTTTGAAAAACCAAAATGAATATTTTTATTATTACTATTATTATTACCACCATTTTTGGTCAGCTATAGGGCTTGAACTTGGGCTTTTTTGTTGTTGTTTTTTTTGCTCAGTACTAGCACTCTACCACTTGAGCCACAGCTCCACTTCCAGGTTTCTGGAGAGAAGAGTCTCACAGACTTTCCTGCCTGGGCTGGCTTTGAACCACGATCCTCAGATCTCAGCCTCCTGAGTGGCTGGTTTGACAGGTGGGAGCCACGGCGCCCGGCACCAATGTGGGTTGGTTTTATCTTAAGCATTTATTTTCACGTATTCCAACACACTCTCTGCCTTCTGCCCCGGCCCTAGAGTGAGCCGTTTCCCCAATGCTTCTCTTTGTGAGAGAATGTGCTAGAAAGCATGGCGTGGGGCAGGGATCTGTCCTGCCCTGCTGTAGTGTCTTGCTTCTGGACTAGGCACATGACCCACTGCTAGACGGACACAGAAAAGGCATGCACACAGAGCCCTTCATCTCTCCAACTCGACGCCAGTTACACCGGCATCCACAAACCCCACCCATTCTCACACAGATCATTCTAGAAACCCCCTCCCCAACAGTGGCCCCTGGCTCTCCAGTGATCAGGCCATCGACTGGTAACCATAGCAACACGAGACACAACTTTCCCACAGCGGTGGTGCACAAACAGACCACAGGACCTCACAATCACACACAGGGTACTTTTCCTCTACCTTAAGAAAACGTGGCTCCCGCCTGTCATCTCAGCTACTCAGGAGGCTGAGATCTAGAGGATCACAGTTCAAAGCCAGCCCGGGTAGGAAAGTCCATGAGACTCTGATCTCCAATAAACTAGTCAGAAGTGGAGTTGTGGCTCAAGTGGTAGAGCACCAGCCTTGGGTGAAAGAGCTCAGGGATGGTGACCAGGCCCTGAGTTCAAGTCCCAGGACTGGCAAAAAAAAAAAAAAAATGAGTTGTCGTTGTCATCGTCATCGTCGTCGTCGTCATCATCATCATCATCATCATCATTATCTCACAATTAAAAGAAAGAGACCCAGTTCTTTTCTAAGAACTCCAGGACAACAAAATGAAGAAACCTAGGAGGCCAAAGTATTAGTGAACTACGGTATTAAAATGAATAATGCTGTAGCCTTCGGGTCTGTTATAGCTTCTCCTCTCCCTCACTTGCAATCCTTACACAATCGTTTTTGGTTTTGTTTTGTTTTTTCTTGGTGGGCTTAAAGCTACCCCAAGCTCTTCGAAGGGGCTCTAATTACAAATCTCCGAGGTACGGTTTCATTAAGCAACTTCCATTAAATAACAGCTGCCCTTGTATATGGGCTTGTAATCAATTTGGTCAAACAGAGTGACTTCTAATCAGCTGTTGATAAAAATAGAAGATGAAATTTTAATTCTAATAGATTAACCGCAAACAGCAAGACGAGTCTTCAAAACCCATCTTCGTGCTTTTCTCCAGCGACTTTAATGAGTGCTCAGCAGCTCATTAGCAAACAGAGCCACGGAGAACATTTCCAGTTCATTAAGGAAATGGACTATGTATTTTTGCATTGTCTTCCTGATTCCTTACAGGGAGAGTCTTAATTACAAGATAATGGATAATGGTTATTAAAAGCAGGCTCCCGTAATGAACCGCTATTCATTTGCGAACCTCTGAGACCACAGAGGGACTGAGCAAAAGAGAGAAAGAGAGAGAGAGAGAGGAAAATAAAATTACTGGCTCCCAAAGATGAACGGATCAAATTATTATTCAATTTTGAAGATCTCATTCAAACTCTATTGAAACAAGAGAAGATGAAGAAACTAGTCTTCAGACCAAAGCTGTACGTTTAAGATAATAACAACAATAATAATAATATCTCAAGGCTATTAGTGCGTAATAAGCTTCCGTTGTGATTACGCAGGGAAAACACAGCTTACAATGGGAAAACATACGGATTTTTTTTTTTAAGTACTTCTGGAGCCAATCTGGTTTGTGATGTAGGAAAAAAGAATCCGGTGGACCGTGGACGGTGGTTCTGCGGGGGGATAGCATGGCGGATGCATTCTTTGCACTTTATACTTTACTAACGAATCGTGGGGTTTCAAATGCACATTTAAAATGTTTGAGAACGCTTGTCTTTTACGCGGCGTTCACGCCGACACTGTTAATAATTATTTCCAGGCTCGCCAAGAAATTACCGATTCGAGTTAGCCAGAGTTGCCAGCGGCAATTCGGTAATTCTGACACTAATTCACACTTGCTGTCCACCATGAGACACTCCTTAAAAACAAACAAAAGCCCTCTTCATAAACAGAATGCAAAGCCCCAAATTCAAACGCAATCTGCAAAGGTTACGTCCATACGGGTGGATAAAGAATCTGGGGTGTGGCTTTAAGGGCTGTGGGGTCAGGGCTGGAGACTGGGCTGGGGGAGGCAGGGAGGCAGGGAGGCAGAGGCTCTGACGAGAGTGCTCAGCCTCAGACCAGAGCCCCGCAAAGCTTCACCTCTGTGTCTCAGCAGGAGGAAGAAGGAAGGAGAAAATGAAAACTGAAAGTCAGGCTGGGTTCCTGTGGAGTGGCTCACGCCTGTCATCCCAGCCACTCGGGAGGCTGAGATCTGAGAATCGAGGTTCGAGGCCAGCCCAGGCAGGAACGTCCCTGAGACTCTGATCTCCAGTGAACCATCAGAGAGCCGGAAGTGGTGCTGTAGCTCAAGGGGTAGAGCACCAGCTTTAAGTGAAAGAGCTCAGGGACAGTGCCAGGCCCTGAGTTCAAGACCCAGGACAGGCAATAAATAGATACATACATACATACATATATACAGAGATCCAGAGATCGATAGGATAAAATAATTTGAAAATCCAGACGATGGGATCGCTTAGTGCTTTAGACTCATGATAGAACACAAACATTGATCTAGAAATCAAATCTCTAATGCTGAAGGTCTCACATTCTCCAGCTTTTGTGGGGGAGGGGAGTCAGCCCTGGGTCTTGAACTCAGGGCCTGGGCGCTGTCCCTCAGCTCTTTCACTCAAGGCTGGCGCTCTACCACTTGAGCCACAGCGCCACTTCTGGTTTTCTGGTGGTTCATGGGAGATCAGAGTCTCACAGACTTTCCTGCCTGGGCTGGCTTTGAACCGTGATCTTTCGATCTCAGCCTCCTGAGTCGCTGGGATGGCAGGCGTGAGCACTGGCGCAGGGCAGTCTTGTTCTGTGGCCAGCCTCTGTCCTTGCGCTGCTGGAGCTTCCCGGGTTCGGGGCTCCTGTCTTCGCCAACACCTTCCGTGAGTGACGAAGTTTTCGCATCAAGACGTATCTGCTTTGTCTCTCTCCGGGGAAGGGAGAGGGAAAGGCTTGGGCAGAGAGGAGGAGGGGGAAGACGGGCTGTGAAGCCCGGGACATGTGGACTCAGCCCGCGGGTGTTCACAGCGGCGGGACCGCAGAGTGACTCACACCGCGGGGCTCACCACTTCCACAGGGATGGACTCAGATCCACAGCGCCCCGATGCAGCCAGCTGGAAAATGACGCTTACTTTTATGTGGATTAAGAGTCGCGATGAACGCTGAGCAAAGCTTTGGGGGAGGGGACCCCACACACACCTCCATGTCAGCGCAAATCTCTTTTTTTTTTTGGTGGTAAGTGGGTTGAGTTTCTGGGGTTCGGGGGGGGTTGTTTGTTTTTTTTTACCAACCCGTCTTTCATAAAAAGGAGTTTTGCTCCTTTTCCCGTGGGAACTCGGTCTCTCGGCTCATTGATTCACTGGAGAGGAGGCTCAGCTCTGTGTGGAAGGTACTTAGTCCTGGAGCCCCAAGATCAGTCCAGGGTCCTCCACACTCCTGCTCTGCCAACACTTTTCGGGTTCGAATCCTCTTTCTCCCTGTCTGTCTCTGTCTGTCTGTCTATCTGTCTCTGTCTCCGTCTCTCTCTGGCTCGCAGGAGTTGCTGAGCCCACACAGCCTTGGGCAGGAGAGAGAAAGGGCAGACGTTCACTCCGAACCCCCAAACGGGGGGAAGAGAAACCAATCCCGAGTTCCCGGAGAAAAGGGGGAGTCGGGAGGGGTGGGAAATCCTGGCCAACATCTGGATTCCTTCCTGGAAGAGCTAGCAAGCCGCTCTTCCAAAACTTCCGAGCAGGAGCCGGGCGCCCCGGTGTACGCCTGTCAGACTCAGGAGGCTGAGGGCTGAGGATCACGGTTCGAGGCCACCAGAAAACCAGAAGTGGCGCTGTGGCTCACGTGGTAGAGCGCCAGCCTTGAGTGAAAGAGCTCAGGGACAGCGCCCAGGCTCTGAGTTCAAGACCCAGGATCGGTACCAAGAAAAAAGATCAGTGATGGCTGTTCATCTGTAGATGAATGAATAATCGGTTGACAGGACCGGCAAATGGCTGACCAGGGCGCCACCTGCTGGCCTGTCAGGAGAGCGCAGGAACAGACGCCACAGGAACTGAGCAAGATCAGAGTCCAGCCCTCCACTACGAGGACTCACGCTTACTTGCACCTGGCACACACCCCTCCCACAAGAGAATCCGCCCCCCCCACCTCCACCCCCCACCCCGGCCCTCGGGGGAACAGGCCAGAGGCTTTCATTTTGACCAGTTTCCCCCATAAGAATAAGAATCTGAGCCAGGCGCCGGTGACTCCCGCCTGTCATCCCAGCTACTCAGGAGGCTGAGATCTGAGGATCGTGGCTCAAAGCCAGCCCAGGGCAGGAAAGGCCATGAGACGCTGATCTCCCATGAACCACTCAGAAAACCAGAACTGGCGGTGTGGCTCACGTGGTAGAGCGCCAGCCTGGAGGGAAAGAGCTCAGGGACAGCGCCCAGGCCCTGAGTTCAAGTCCCACCCCCGACCAAATAAAAGAACCGGAATCCGGTCCAAGCGGGAGGGGCCTACCTGCCATCATGGCCACCATGCTGGCCTTGTAGACATTGGTGAGTGAGCCCAGCTCCCCGGTGGCTAGGATGGTTTTGAGGTGCACCTTCTCCCCACAGGCCTGGCGGAATGCACGGATCTCCTCGTACAGGGCTGGGGGGGAAGGGGGAGAAATGGGGGGGGTGAGAGAGCTGGCGGGGTGGGGGTCGCTTCTGGGAGCTGCAGGGCCCAAGATCGACAGACAAAGCTTCCCATGATCACTGGTCACACCCCCCCCAGGACAACACGGGGTGGGGTGAGGTGGGGGGGGCTCTGCTGCCCCTCACACCCTTCCCCGGCCCCCGCCCGGCCTCCCCTGGTAGAGAGAGCTTTGTCCGTGTCACGCCGTGCACTTGGCGGGCGCCGGTGCTCACGCCTGTCGTCCCAGCCACTCGGGAGGCTGAGATCTGAGGATCACAGTTCAAAGCCAGCCTGGGGCAGGAAAGTCCGTGAGACTCTGGTCTCTCATAAAATCACCAAACAAAACAGCCAGAAGTGGAGCTGTGGCTCAAGGAGCAGAGCACCGGCTCTGATCAAAGAAAACAGCAGCAGGGCTCTGTGGTAGAGCGACTGCCTAGCGTGCAGCAGGAGGCCCCGGGTTCGATTCCACAGCACCACATACACAAACAGCAACAACAATGAACCAGAAAAACCTGCTGTGCCTTAGGCCTCAGCCATTTGGGAGTGAAGTCGCGTTCAGCTCAGGATTCAACAACCCCATCCCCCCCTCTCAGCGCGCTTTACTGAGCAATTATTTCGCAGCCTGCAGGGGCTCCATGTTCCTGGGGAAGGCTGAAGGTTCACCAAGCGGGGGGGGGGGGGGCGCTGATGGTCTATGTGGTGTCTACCCGCAATGGATGAATGGATGCCCGCTTATTCAAACGCAAGAGGCCCAGCCACCCGCCGGTGGGCAGACCGGGCAGACCTCGCCGCCGCCGGGCAAGGATGGGTCTCACCAAGAATCAGACAGACAATCTTCCCGGGCTCCTAAGGAAACCCGGTGAAGCGTCTGAGACTCCAGACAAGAATGCAGGGCCTGCACCCGATCCATCCGGGAAACACGCCTGGCAGCGCACCCCAAGGGAGGTGCACCCCAAAGACAAGCACGCGCCCAAGAGCCAGACCCAAGAAAGGAGGCCGGGGGAGCTGGGCGCAGCAGCGCACGCCTGTAATCCCAGAGGTGCCGGAGCCCACCCGGGGAGGCTGGGGTGGGCAGGGCTTGGGGCTAGAGGCACTTGCCTAGCAAAAATCAGGTCCTGAGTTCAAACCCCAGGACAGTCAAATGAGAGAGGGGGGGCGGGAGGGAGGGGGGGGAAGAAAAAGAGAGAAAGGCAAGCAGGCATGAAGGGAGGGACTTGAACTCAGGGCCTGGGCGCTGTCCCTCAGCTCTTTCACTCAAGGCTGGCGCTCTACCATGTTGAGCCACAGCGCCACTTCCAGTTTTCTGGTGGTTCATGGGAGATCAGAGTCTCATGGACTTTCCTGCCCGGGCTGGCCTTGAACTGCGATCCTCAGATCTCAGCCTCCTGAGCCGCTGGGGTGACAGGCGTGACTTCGCTGGGCTACGTCAGTACTCAGAGTTGCACGCAGACATGAATAACAATAACAACAACAACAGTAACGGTACCGTTGGTGAGGCCAGCATCTGTGAGCCCCACGGGGGGCAGAGGTGGGGAGGAGGGCTCACCCGGCCCAGAGTGGGGGGAAGGGTGGCAGAGGCGGGGAGGGCGGTGGCCATGCGGGGTGGGTGTGGGGGGCTCTCCGCTGGCGCCCCCCTCCCCCCGCATCCGGGCCGGCCGCACCCACCTTCCCAGCGGCCCTCCAGCACCAGGGTCCGGTTGATGACCACGTCCACCTCCGCGGCCCCATCCTCCACCGCCAGCCGGACCTCCTCCAGACGCGTGCGCAGAGGTGTCTGTCCCGCGGGGAAGCCCGTGGCCACTGCAGCCGAGGGGAGGGAGGGGGA
>NW_012267297.1:1803931-1804273 GCF_000151885.1 Dipodomys ordii | reverse complement strand
GGCCTGTCATCCCCCGGTGACCCGGGAGGCCGAGATCCGGAGGATCGGGGTTCCAGGCCGGCCTGGGACAGCGGAGTCCCCGAGAGGCTGATCGCCAAGGAGCCGTCACAAAGCTGCGCTGGAGGCGTGGCTCAGGCGGTGGAGCGCCGGCCCAGAGCGTGCACGCACGCCGGGGTCACGCTCAGCACGCGGGACGCCGAGCTGGAACCTGCCGGAACGGTCCGCACCTGCCACTCCTGCTTCACCGTCCTGCGGGCCTGGAGCTGCCCGGCCCGGCGGAGCACGGCCGGCTGGTTCACGCGCACGCTGCCCATCCAGCCGAGCTCCAGCGCCGGGCGCGCG
>NW_012267297.1:1792300-1799456 GCF_000151885.1 Dipodomys ordii | reverse complement strand
CCCCCCCGCGCAGGCGCACTGGGCGCGCTGGGCCGCGGGCACTCACCGGGCAGCACGCACTTCCACAGGCCGTAGGTCTTGCCCACCACCGTCTGCCACAGGCGCAGCGTGCCGTCCTCCGAGCCGCTGGCGTACAGCTCGCCGTCGGGGCTGAAGCGCACGCAGTGGATCGGCCCGAAGTGACCTTTGTACGACTCTGCAAGGACCAGGCCGCCGTGACGTCACCACCACCCACCCACGGGGACCCGGAACACCGGGGTGACGGCCAGACAGACAGACACAGAGACAGACACAGAGACACAGACAGACACAGACAGACAGACACAGACAGAGACAGACAGACAGAGACACAGACACAGACAGACACAGAGACAGACAGACACACAGACAGAAACAGACACAGAGACAGACAGACAGACGCAGAGACAGACACAGAGAGGTGTGGAAAAGCAGAGCCCTGGCCACACAACACCAGCCGCCCACGACCCCCCCCATGGCCCACGACCCCCCCCCATGGCCTTGTGTTCTGGGCAGCCTCAGTCCCAGCGAGGACCCCGGGCGGCCAGCAGAGGGTTTTGGGGATCCCATGGGGTCCCCGCACTCACCCAGCTCCTCCCCGCTGCTGTAGTCGTACTTGTACAGCTTGAAGTCTTCGCCCCCCGCCACGAGGAACTCCTTCTCGGGGTGCAGCGAGGCCGAGTTGATGGTGGCGGGGGCCTCGAAGGACTTGATGGGATCCAAGCTGAGGGACAGGAGGAGGAGGAGGAGGAGGAGGAGGAGGAGGAGGAGGCGCTCAGCGCTCAGCCCTTCCCCTGCCGCCAGCAAGGGAAGGACGGACGGACGCGTGACCCTGCGACACGGACACACACCTCCGGCCGCGGGCACCCGGGGCCTGCCAGTCGGTCTGGAGTCATTAGAACCGACCGGTAACACGCCGCCTTTCCGGGCCCTGTTTGGCGTTGAGCCTGGGACCCCCGGGTGTGTGTACCCCAGGCTCACCGCCCCCCTTCCTCTAAGCGCTGGGACTAAGCGCATGCACTGCCCTGCTCGGCTGGGGTATCTCTGCTCCCCCACGCCACCACAGGGCTCGCTCGTGGTTCTCAAAGACACGCATGATGACAAGAATGCTTCTTAATAATAATAAAAAAAAGGTCAGGATTATGTTCATTCCAGTCCAGAAGTCCCAGGGAAACCCACAGACACAGACACAGGGAACGGAAAAAGCGGCGAAGGCCTTCCTGCTTCACGATGGCGCGCGTGGATCACCCGAAGCCCGCACCTGCCCGACGCACAAGGTGGGCATGGCGCGAACGTGGGAGAGCACGGGACTCGCCAGCCTGGCGCACCGTGCGCACAGGAAGGGGCAGGGCTGGTGGGGAGGGAGGGCGCGGCACGGGGGGCACACGTACCTCAGGGCGCTGTGGAAGGCGATGGTGCGTCCGTAGGTGAGCACGAGGATCTCGCCCTCGGGGATGTACGCCATGCTGCTCACCGACATGCTGAAGCTCAGGGACTTCACCTCCGCCATGGACGCGTGGTCCCACAGGCTGCGGGAGGAGAGGGGGGAGAGACAGGGTGCGTGCTTGTGGGCGCGCACGGAAACCAAGGGGCGTGGGCCCATGGCTCTGACTACGGAGCCACGACCCCCTGCTCCTGCAGGACCGCGGACCCCATAGAGAACATCCTCAAACGCCCGGCCCCAGGGGCAGGCTGCTGGACGGCCACGTGTCATCGTAAGAATATCCGTGGCGTGCCACGCGGAGGGCTGCACGCACCTGCGTAGTGGACCTCGGGTGACCAGGGCTGGGCCTGCACCCCTGCTGGCTTGGGGCTGGGAGGGAATTCCGTCCTCCCCAGATCTGCTCTGTGCACGGCAGTACGGGGCAGCATGGAGGGCCGCCAGCAGGCGCAGGCCCAGGCCCCTCCCCCCCAGCCCGGGAGCCCCTGATCCGGGGGAACGCAGTTCTCGCGCGAGGGGCGCCACGCACCGGACGGTCTTGTCGTCGGCGGAGAGGATCTGCTTGTCGCCGCTGCACCACAGGGCCTTCTTGATGCCGGACGTGTGCCCGCCGATCTCCTTGGGCTCTGCACAAGCAGCAGGGCGCACCCCGCGGTAAGGGGGACCGCCACACTTCACCCCCTCACCTCAAACCCGCCATTTCCTTAGGGAAGTCCACCGCCAGACGGGAAGCCCACGCACGCACACACGCACACACGATCCGGCTGCCCGCGGCTGAGAGGGCCCAGCCGAGACTACGGGTGTGCACCACACGGCTGGGGAAACGGAGACCCACCGGTAACCACGAACCCCACATAACGCGGGGAGAGGAGACCTGGCGGGGCTAACAGATGTGCTCCCTATGCACAAGAGGCTACTGCTACCCCGCCCTCTGCCGCGCCCTCATGAGGAACACATGGGGAAAAGCCCAAAGTCGGGACAGGGGAGGAAAGCAAAGCAATGGAGGGTGCCCCAGCAGCTTAGAAAGAAAAGTCTCCAAATCCTCATCAGACACAGCATGGCGGGAACATAAAACAGCCCTGAACCGCGTCAGCCCATGCGCAGAGCGGCTTCACGGCGGTGGCCAGTCCACTGTAAGATCAGGGCAATCTGCGCTCTGTGCGTGGCGGTCCTGGGGTTTGAACTCGGGGCCTCGTGGCGGCCAAGCACAGTCACGCGACGGGCACGGAGCCACGCCGGGCTTTTTGGCCGATTTTAGAGATGGAGTCTCTTGACTTTTCTGTGAACCCGTGATCCTCCAGATCCCAGCCTCCTGAACAGTTCAATTTATAGGCACTAGCCTGTCCATCACAGGAGCCCAGACACTGAAATGTTACACGTGGCTGGAGCATTAATCAAGGTCAGCTGCAAAGATGCCCGTTTAATAAAGCACGCGTCCATTTCACACACACACACACACACACACACACACACACAGATCGCTAGGGAATTGTGAAAAGCAATACATACCAAGAGGTGCACTTGGACTAGAAATGATATCCCCAAGAACTCACAAAGGGCTGGGCAGGTGGCTCAGTGGTAGAGCGCTTGCCTTGCATGCATGAGGCCCTGGGTTCGATTCCTCAGCACCACATAAGCAGAAAATGCCAGAGTGGCGCTGTGGCTCAAGTGGTAGAGCGCTAGCCTTGAGCTGAAGAGCTGAGGGACAGTGCCCAGGCCCAGAGTTCAAGCCCCACGACCAACCAAAAAAGAAAAAAGCAATGAAGGAACATAAACCCAGAGAGCAACACGCACCCCCTGCTCACCTGCTTCTGGTTTGTTCAAGTCATAGATGCGCAGTAGTTTGTCCTGGCCCCCGGTTAACAAGTAATTACTGTCCTGAAAGCGAAGAAGCGAAGCGTTCATGAACTGCACGCGCTTGTAGTTCTGTGTGAAACGCCCAGACCCGGGACTGCTGTGGGAAAGGCAGCAAGGTGACAGAGGTGGCTGCCACGTCCCCAGGGGCCGTCCTGACCAGGCCCCTCCCCCCGCGGGGCCGCCCCCACGTCTCAGATCTCGCAGAAATCATCAGGGAAGGTCTTGGCGCTTTGTAGACAGCTGTCTACCGCTGGACGGGCGGCAGACCCAGGATCCCAAACAAGCCCGTGCAGCCTTATACGCAACGATCAAATCACCAAGAAAACAAGGCATGCTAAAGAGCCCAGAATAAAGCATTCGTCGTTTTACTCTACAGACATTTAAGCCTCTCGATGGTCTCATTTTTGTTTTCATTTTTTTGGCTTTGCTGGGAGTGGAAGCCCGGGCGCCCCGCGTGGGGGCCGGTGTTCACCCCTGAGCGGCACCCCCGCGCAGTCCGCAGCCCGGGCACCCCGCGTGGGGGCCGGTGCTCACCCCCGAGCGGCACCCCCGTGCGATCTGCAGTGGTACCTGCGTGAAGTCCACCGTCTTGACGATGTGTTTGTGCGCCAAGGTCATCAGCTCGTCCCCCGAGACCGCGTCCCACACTTTGCTAAAATGGGGGGGGGGGAGGGAGGATGATTAAAAGGATGTTCAACCTGGCCAACATTAGAAAACAGCAGCAAGCCTCGTTTTAACTACCAGGGACACTGGATGTGAATTTTTATGAGTGCATTCATTACCAATCTTCTGCCTTAGAATCTTTTCTCAACGTTAGAAAATACTTAAAACTAAAGAAAAAGACTAGCCAGGCACCAGTGGCTCCCGCCTGTCATCCCAGCTACTCAGAAGGCTGAGATCTGAGGATCGGGGTTCAAAGCCAGCCTGGGCAGGAAAGTCCGTGAGACTCTTATCTTCAATAAACCACCAGAAAACAGCAAGTAGCGCTGTGGCTTGAGTGGTAGAATGCTAGCCTTGAGCTCAAGAGCTGAGAGACAGTACCTAGGCCCAGAGTTCAAGCCCCAGAACCAGCAAAACAAAAACAAAAACAAGACTAAATGCCTCCGTAAGACTTCTCTAATTTCCTCTGCCTGTGAAAAAGATGTTACATAACCACCGTCTCCTTGCTCAGACCCCATAAAAACCCAACTCCTGCCCCAGCTCTTCGCTCAGTCTCCAAGCCCACTGGAAGCTGCTCTATCTCAATAAACAGCCCTCACCGGTGGAAGATCGAGTCCACCTGCTTCCTTTCTCCTCCAGTTTCCTAACACCAACTTGAACTCATCTGTCCAACTGGGAGGAGCAGCTCTTGATTCTACAAGAGTGTGGGGGGGGGAGAGGAATGCACACAGAATACACTGCCTGGCACATGAGCTGGCCCAGAGCATAATCAGAAGCTCTCTGCATGCGATGTCTGCACTGGCTACCCCCACACCTATGTTTACCACAGTACCTTAGGGCTGGGATGTAGCTCAGTGGCAAAGCACTTGCCTAGAAGTGTAACGTCCTGGGTTAAATCCTCAGGACCAAAAGAAAACGGAAAAAAAGAGAAAAGACAAAGAGAAAGCCAGGCACCAGTGGCTCACGCCTGTAATCCTAGCTACTCAGGAGGCTGAGATCTGAGGATCGAGGTTCAAAGCCAGATAAGAGTCTGTGAGACTCCAATAAAGCACTAGAAAACTGGAAGTGGTGCTGTGGCTCAAGCGGTTGAGCGCTCGCCTTGAGCTAAAGAGCTCAGGGACAGCGCCCAACCAGAGTTCAAACCCCACAACCGACCACAAAAAAAAAAAAAAGGAAGAGAAAACAGCAATTTATCAAGCAGGAGTTCATTGCCATCAGCTTTATAACCCAACTACCATAATAAACTTCTCTGGTGTTTCTGAATTCTTTCTTCTCGTCTTCCCGCCTCAGCCTCCTAAGTGTTACCAATGCCGGGATTACAGGTGTGCGCACCACCATCAGGTCTCCGAATACTTTAAAATACTCCCCACCAAGTGTCTATATGGTCTGTAGCATTGTGTATGTTTTGTATATTAAATCTAATTTACTAAATTCATTACAAAACCAACACGCTGCATCCCCGGTAATGAACTGAGTAAAAAAACAAGACTCTAAACTTACAGCAACTACTCCACAAACCAAAGTCAAGATCTAGAATTCACTAGCCCTCTGTTGTACTTTAGAAGACTTTTCCCAAGTAACTTATTTGGCAAATGTAAAATGGCCACCCGGTCCTAACAAATACCATCTAAGAAATAGAAAACTAGAGTAATTAAGTAGTTAACATCAGCTGAGGGGTAAAAAGGGAAGCGACAAACCTCTGGGACTATGACTGTGGGTCCCAAAGCGGGAGAGAGACAGAAGAAGGGCTTTCACAGGACAAGGCTGACGCTGATGATGGTCTAGACTCACACACGTCCCTAGGTTCCCGAGTAAGACAAGAGAAAGCCACCCCAACCTGGGAGAATTCAGGACGGCTGAAGACAAAGCAGTGCAGGGGACCAAAGCGGGAGCAGCAGTGAGCTCCAACATCCCATATTCTGTTGCTCTGGACACCTAGAAACTGAGCGAGGCCAGGACTGGTCCTGACGGGACACGGGCACGGGAGGAGCCGGCACCCCGGGCACGGCACCCCGGGCACTTACGCGGTGAAATCCGCAGCCGCCGTGGCCGCTTTCGTGGCATCTTGATTCAGCGTTGCGCCCCACACAGCACCCTTGTGACCCAGAAACGTGCCGATCCAGTCCCCCGTGTCTCCCTGGCGTAACATGGGTTTCCCATCTGGAAAAGACGTTGCAAAGAATCCCACGTTAACAATAAGTCCAGGTCACTTGAACATAAAAATGAATCGACTGAAGAGCAATGAGGGAAAAAAATGGGGTTGCTGCGTTCATCATTCCCACTCACAGAAGAACAGGCCAAAAATAAACGGACCCCGAAAAAAATGAACCAGTCTGTCTCTCCACAGTGTTTGAGATTAGGTCAAAAGAATCTCGTAAGAGCCTTTGAATTTTGGACCAACTGAAAGACAAGTCACATTTCTTTTCCCTCTTTCAAAAACGATGCTAATGCCACCAAAGGAACATCAGGTTGAGATGTGTGCGAGCTGCGTCTTTGTCCCCTGGGCCTGCTTCCCTGACCTCCTTCCCCAGCATCCTCCACTGCTGCAGGACGGATAGAGGTTGGAAAGATGTGGCCTGGGCTCACTCGGCCCCAGTGAGGACTGGACACTGGGCACCGGGTGGCCCACACCTGTCACCCCAGCTACTCAGAAGGCTGAGATCTGAGGATCGCGGTTCAAAGCCAGCCCTGGCGTGCGTGTACACACCCGCACACAAGTCCTTGAGTCACTGAGCTCTCCAATGAACCAGCAGCAAGCCAGAACTGGAGCTGTGGCTCAAGTGGCAAAGTACCAACCTTGAGAAAACAAAAAGCTCAGGGACGCTGTTCAGACCTGGGGATGATGAGGGAGAGATGATGGGGGTCCCCCCACACACTCGGCCTTCTGACTGGCTAACGAAGGCCAACCCAGCCCATCCGTCGCCGGGTCGCCCTCCCTCCCCGGGCCGCCCTCCCTCCCCTGGTCCAGCATCCTCGGGTCCTCCCCTCGCAGGGTCTGGACCCGGCCTCTGCGGGTGAGAAGCCATCCATCCACCTAACCCTGGACCGGAAGCTTCTCACCATCCGCTGCCTCCAGCTGGCGGGTCTGAGCCCCCTGCCCAACGTCTCCCCTTGCTGGGTAGGGCCCGGGCCCCCTCGGCACCCCCAGTCCCCCCACCCCCCAGAAACCAGGCCCCCCCA
>NW_012267297.1:1776573-1789925 GCF_000151885.1 Dipodomys ordii | reverse complement strand
AAGGGGGAGAGGGGAGAAGGGAGGGGGAGGGGAAGACCAGGGAGGGAGGGGAAAGAGAGAGAGCCAGAGACTCCTGCTGGCCTTAAAGCAGCAAACCCGCGGCCTGGTGTGGAGGCCAGGCCTGCAGAAGTAGCTGTGGCCTGAGGCCTGACACAAGTAAGGCCTTTTTTGTCCCCCAAGGAAAAAGGCCCCCAGAGCTGATGTATCTGCACCTCAGGTTCTGCACACGCGCCACACGCGCGCACGCACACACACACAACATCCCTGCTGCTCAGGCTCTGCGCGCACACACACACACACACACACACACACACGAAAAACATCCCAGCCGCCTGGCCTTCCAGGATGTACGGAGAGTGCGCAGTTGCAGGTTCTAGTCCCCCCCTGGGTAAAATACAACACCCCCTAACTGAGGAGGCTGAGGCCCGAGGAGGATCGCAAGCTAGAGGCCACCCTGGGTTCGTTAGGGATACGGCCAGGAAACAGATCACTCAGTCCTCCTCACCTTTCCTTGAGAGGCCGAGGCGGGAGGACTGGAGTTGGAGGCTAGTAGATGGATCGATGCCCAGGCAGAATGGGCTTAGCAGGCAGCGAGTCCTCTCAAAAATAACCAGAGAAAGCGAGTGCCATGGCTCCCGCCTGTCACCCCAGCTGCTCAGGAGGCTGAGATCTGAGGATCGCAGTTCAAAGCCAGCCTGGGCAGGAAAGTCCGTGAGACTCTGATCTCCAACGAACCACCAGAAAACCAGAAGTGGCGCTGTGGCTCAAGTGGTAGAGCGCCCGCCTTGAGTGAAAGAGCTCAAAGTACAGTGCTCAGGCCCTGAGTTCAAGTCCCAGGGCTGACACAAAAATTAAACTCCAGTGGTAGATCATCTGCCTAGCAAACAGGACACCTTGCAGGCAAATGGTAGTGCCACCAAAATAAAGAATAAGAAAGCCCAGGGATTCCATGGCCAGCCGGAGGGGCCCGTGTGGGATGTCTCCACCTAATGACACTTGTAAACAGGACTAACAAAACAATAGGACTTATTTGAATATATATGTTTATTTACACATGAAAAACATCCCCATGTGCCTGTATCTAAATTTATTGATTTCTGAATTTAGAAAAGTGTTTCATTATTTAATAGCCTGGTGAGGAATTGTACCATTTGTTTAAACAAATTTTTTTTTACCCCATCCAACAGGCAAAAAAAGGTATATATATGTTTTCCTCTCCACCAGTAGATGGCAGTCTGTTCATGCTTAATATTAAATTATAATTCAATGGGCTTTTGGGGGGGAGCTTATCGACAAGGGTATTTTGATTTTTCAAGTAACAAAATACATCTTTATATCTAGAAGATGTTTCAATACACATTAATAATAATAATACACATTAATAAAAGTTGTCCTTTTGCTTAGAGTTTAAAACAACTTGAGTTTTGTGTGTCTGTGTCTGTCCGTGCTGGTCTTGGGGTCTTGAACTCAGGGCCTGGGCGCTGTCCCTGAGCCCTTTTCAGCTCAAGGCTGGCGCTCTACCCCTTGAGCCACAGCTCCACTTCTGGATTTCTGGTGGTTCGTTGGAGATCAGAGTCTCACTGACTTTCCTGCCCAGGCTGGCTTTGAACCGCGATCCTCAGATCTCAGCCTCCTGAGTAGCTGGGATGACAGGCGGGAGCCACCAGCCCCCAAGTGGGTTAACTTTTTTATTTAACGTGTATTCACGCTGGGGGTTAGGACAGAACTCAAAGGCCCAGGTAGGCGGCCGTGTGACAAGATCAACCCCAGTGACAGAAACAAGCCACGGTTTTCCGCAGGGCCCCAGCAGTGAATCCTCTGCCTTGTGTGTGTAATCCTCAGGCCCAGCCGCCATGTCTTCCTGTGAGAAAACCCAGAATGGAGAAACAAGACACCAAGGGGACCCGAATGGTACAAGAGCCTGAGCGATACGGAGTTTGCAGACACAGAGAAGCTGTCTGCTTCTGTCCCAACGTCGCAGAATGAAATCTGAATTTTAAAGAAAGGAGACAGAACGGCAATATTCAACAGGGAACGCCATCTGGGCCGTTCGCTGCTGCTCCGTGTGAGTATTGTGTGCATTGTGCAAAAGGGTCAATAGATTTTTGTCAGAATGTGTAATGAATTCTTTTTGCTGTGGTTGGTGTTTTATTTTTGGCAGTCCTAGGACTTGAACTCAGGGCCTGGGCACTGTCCCTGAGTGCTTTTCGCTCCACACTGGTGCTCTACCACTTGAGCCACAGCTCCACGTCTGGTTTTCTGGTGGCTTATTGGAGTTCAGAGTCTCATGGACTTTCCTACCTTGGGCTGGCCTCCAACCTCGATCCTCAGATCTCAGCCTCCTGAGTGGCTGGGATGACAGGCGGGAGCCACCAGCGCCTATTTTCCAATCTTTTAAAAACTTAGTTGAGAAGGGAAGTTCAGATTCTGTATGCGCATCATACAGTATATTTCTTATTGCAAGTTGGAAAATAGAAGCAATTTTCTATCAGCAATAAATAGCTGGAGAGAGAAAGAGAGAGAGAGGGAGAGAGCACAGCGGGAATTAGAGTTGAAGAGGCATATGGGGTGGGTGTCTTTCGGATTATCTGGATAATCTCGAATTAACCTACAGGGATGACTTGGAGCTTTAATTACTGCCAAGACTCTCACAGTGCACGCGGCGTTTAAACCCACGTCCTGTCACTCGGCTACCACCCCAGAGGCCAAATCTAGGCCTCTTAACTGATCTAGGTGAGGCGGGGGGAGAGAGAGAGAGGGAGAGCTGCCAAGTTCATGGGGGCAGGGGAGATACACTTCCACAGATGCTCAAAGTCAAAATCAAAGGATTCAGGCTGCAGAGGAAGCTTCTAGATAGACAGCACATGACCCAGCTGGCAGGAGCAAAGCATTTACAAAGAAGAAGAAGACCAGAGAAGGAACTTGATGCAAACGTGGCCCTAGCCTGGCCCCCGAGGCTCACGCCTGGCCTCTGGACAACTCAGAGGACATCGGAGGATCCGGGTTCAAAGCCAGCCGGGATATAAAGTCTGTGAGAGACTCTCCTGTCCAACGACTTGTCGAAAAGCGCCAGGAACGGAGCCGTGGCTCAAGTGGTAGAGCACCAGCCTTGAGCTGAAGAGCTGAGGGACAGCGCCCAGGCCCTGAGTTCAAGCCCCACGACCACCACCAAAATAAAATAAAAACAAAACCCAGGCCTTCCATGATTTTCCGACTTGCTACCATCTCCTCCGCAGAGCCGACATTGCAGGGAGGTGCTACCCCACCAGACAATAGTTACAAAGTCCTGAACGGTGTTCGATAGGAGACAAACCACGGCATCTTTCCAGAGACCTGAGAAAATGTCAGAGAACGCCTTTCCAAGAGACAAAAAACCAACTCACACCATTGTGCCCGTCAGTAAAACAGCATTTCTTCCCGAACGTCTCTCTGTGGTAGGTGTTTTGGCTAATAAACCTTCAAAGGACGTAGACATGTTTTAGACCAGGTCCAGAACGGGCCTCAATAAATAAAACGGATCCTTTCCTAATAGATTTTCTTGGTCGGGTGGTCCGATGTCTCTGCGCCAGCCCTGGGGCCTAGATACTGTCTGTCTCTGCCTGAGCATCCTTTGCTGAGGGCTGTTGGTGGTGCTCTACCACTTGAACCGCAGCTCCACTTCTGCGGGGGTTTTTTGCTGGTTCATTGGAGATCAGAGTCTCATGGACTTTTCTGCCCAGGCTGGCTTTGAACTGGGATCCTCAGCTCTCAGCCTCCTGAGTAGCCGGGATGACAGGCGGGAGCTACAGGTGCTGGACTTAATGTCTGTCTCTTAAAGATTGATGCATCTAAGGTGTTTGATGGCGCGTGGGCGTTGGCTGCAGCTACCTAGGGACAGAGGAAGGGATGTGAATTGGAGACAGACAGACAGACAGACAGCAATTCTTAACACCCAAACTCAATGTAGCTGCCCAAGGAAGAAAGGCTGCCGGGATTGAAGAGCTCACGGGAGACAAGGCCACGGAATCGCTTTGAAAAATGGCCGACTTCCGGTTTTAGAAAGGACACTGCAAACATGTGGAAAGAATCAAAACCTAGAATGTTCCACAGAGGAAACCCACAACAATGCTCAAAGGCAGTCCGAAGTCCGGAGACATAGATTCCTTCCAGAAGTGGTTTGTTGAAGTCCAGGATTTTTCTTCTTTCTTTCTTTTTTTTGGTGGGTGCTGGGTCTTGAACTCAGGGCCTGGGCGCTGTCCCTGAGCTCTTTCACTCAAGGCTGGTGCTCTACCACTCGAGCCACAGCTCCACTTCTGCTTTTCTAGTGGTTTATTGGAGATCAGAGTCTCATGGCCTTTCCTGCCCGGGCTGGCCTCGTACCATGATCCTCAGATCTCAGCCTCCTGAGTAGCTGGGATGACAGGCGGGAGCCACCACAATTTAGGATGTTGTTGTTGTTATCATTATTATTACTAAATAATCCAGACCTAGTTCAAACAAGTATTGGTTCGTTTGTCACAGCGGCTTTCTACGAATGCATACTTTTCACAAACTAACACATATACTTTTTTCCCTGCAAAAACAAGGTACAGCATCTAGGAATCAAGCCAAGTACTAGACACAATGTGTGTGTGTCTGGGCGTTTTATTTTCTTCTTATTCTCCCTGGGCGTGTACACACACACATACACACACACACACACACACACACGCATTCCCTAGCACATTTCTATCCAGGCCCGACCCTGACATTTCCTACATTGGCGAGTGGCATGGGTCGATATTAATTTTTCCAAGTGTGACATTTTCCCATGGATTCCATCTTTTTTCTTTCTTTTTCCTCCAGCGGTCACAAGTAATCTGATTGTCCTTTAAATGTAACTCTCCGCTCTGGGCTCCAGGCCCAGGACTTGTCTGGCCAAGAAACCTCCCATTCGCTGGCTACTTCTCAAAAGATCCAGATGTTTCTGCGAACCGTGGCTAAGTGTCTCTTGGGTCCAAAGGCAGCAGGCGAAAGAAGAGCCAAGCACAGATTCCATTTCCAAATGGCAGCCTGGGGGAAACGAAGAAAACCGCTTTTCCCCGGCAAAGTTCTCCAAACACGAAGAAGCAAAGTCCTTTGAGCAAAGTCTTTTTCCAGAGCATTTTCTTGAAAAATAGCCAGGGGTTGGCGGCTCATGCCTGTCATCCTAGCTATGATTGAGTCTATTGATTCTCTCTCTCTCTCTCTCTCTCTCTCTCTCTCTCTCTCTCTCTCTCGACCCCATCTTCACTCCTCCGGTGGGGTGCCGACGTGAACTCCTGTAGTTCAGGTTTTCGTTCCCTTCCTGACACACTGGCTGCATTTGTTTCCCTGCCTCTCTACCCCCAGCTCTCTCCAAAGCCACTTAAAATTCAACGGCCACTCTGTCTTTTCCCAAGGACAACTTCAGTTCTTTTGTTTCTGTTCTTTAAGAAATCTCAGTGGCTCTGAATTTAAAAAAAAAAAATCCAAAATATGCATAAAAGCCGGGTGCTGATGCTCCTGCCTGTCATCCCAGCTACTCAGGAGGCTGAGATCTAGAGGATCACAGTTCAAAGCCAGCCCAGGCAGGAAAGTCCATGAGATTCTGATCTCCAATGAACTTTAAAAAAAAAAAAAAAGAAAGAAAAATGGAGTTGTGGCTCAAGTGGTAGAACACCAGCTTTGCCCAGGCCCTGAGTTCAAACCCAGGGATCACACACACACACACACACACACTAAAGGCAATTGTTCAAGGAACCCCATGACCGGACTCCAGTTGAGCTTTTCCATTTTACCTCCTAAAATCTCTCTTCCTGAGGCTTGAACTCAGGGCCTGGGCGCTGTCCCTCAGCTCTTCCACTCCAGGCTGGCGCTCTACCACTTGAGCCACAGCTCCACTTCCAGTTTTCTGGTGGTTCATGGGAGATGAGACTCTCACAGACTTTCCCGCCCAGGCTGGCCTCCAACCCCGATCCTCCAGATCTCAGCCTCCTGAGTAGCCTGGATGACAGGCGTGAGTCACCGTGCCTGGCTAAAATTTCTTCTGCACACTCGGATGGTGACCTTCGTGAGTCGCAGCGGGCACACACCCGTGCCGTGAGCTCTCCTGCTGGTGTGAGTTTTCTCCCCCACCTGCTTTTATTTCCTGAGTGGGACCGATCTCTGTGGCTTCTGAAATGTCCATTAAAGGCCAGCCCGAGCACATCCCCGAAGCCTGGGCCTGCACGGGGACTGCAGGAAGGAACGTTTGCCGGTGTGTCAGACCCACCAGCTGTGTGTCACGGGAGGTGTGCTTTGGAGGTGTGCGGCTCGTCCCGTGTGTGCAGCCCTGGGCTCTGGGACAGAGCAGACGGGTTATTTGATTCCTGCAAATCATCGAACGCAGCCACGGCGGTTTGCATAGGCAAAACATGTCTCTCAGGGAGCACTGAACAGCGAGCCTTAGTCCAGAAGAAACGGCCCAGGGTGTGGGAATTCCCACGCCCAGCACCGGCCCGCTGCTGTGATAAAATGTAGCACAGCAAGCGTGGCTGGAGAATTCCAGCAAAGCAGCGGGACTCGGTTGTTACACAGGGAGACGGGGGATGGATGAGAAAAAAAAATACGTCATCAAGAGCCACACCGAGGGCCGGGCACCGGTGCTCACACCCGTCACCCCAGCCGCTCCGGAGGCTGAGATCTAGAGGATCGTGGTTGGAGGCCCAGCCCTGGGGCAGGAAAGTCCCTGAGACTCTGATCTCCAATGAACCACCAGAACACCAGAAGTGGTGCTGTGGCTCAAGTGGTAGAGCGCCAGCCTTGAGTGAAAGAGCTCAGGGACCGCACCCAGGTCCTGAGTTCAAGTCCCAGGACTGACCAGAACAAAAGAGAAAACAAAACGCAGTGGTTTACACTCCGTGCTCTATCCATCCACAGCGTGTGCTGTAACGTTCGTCCCCTTTCCCCTTCATTTGCTTTGAAAGCTTTCCGAATTCTCTACCAGCCACACTGTATGTGCGTTGAAGAACTTTCCAGCATGGTCTTGGGAAATGTTTTTGGTTTTTTTTCTAGAGGATAAAGGCCCCTAAATGTTCTGTGTTTTCCTCATCCAAGGCCCCCGCTCCAGGGTTAGCGCCATCTGCTTGGCCATGCTACCAAGACAGGAACTTTTTTACTTCTTTTTTGGTCAGTCATGGGTCTTGAACTCAGGGCCTGGGCGCTGTCCCTCAGCTCTTCAGCTCCAGGCTGGCGCTCTACCCCTTGAGCCACAGCGCCACTTCCAGTTTTTTTGGTGGTTCATTGGAGATCAGAGTCTCACGGACTTTCCTGCCCGGGCTGGCCTTGAACTGCGATCCTCAGATCTCAGCCTCCTGAGGAGCTGGGATGTTGGGCAGGAGCCACCGGTGCCTGGCTGAAATGTTCATTTTTACTCTGACCTTTGAATATTCTGCAGCCCTCAGAAGACATTGTTTTTTCCTCAGCTTCCCCATATCGGGTTACAAACCTTGAATTCTATAGATTACCAATCAGAAACCCCAAGATAATCTCATACCACCCCCCAAAAAAATCCAAGTGTTTTTTTCCCATCTCTCTAAAATAGAGTAGCGATTACCTTTCAGCTGAGAGAAATTTCTCCAGGCCAGAACTGGAGAATTTGAATACCAAATGGAGCCCATATTTAAAACGAAAATAAATCAACCCAGCAGAGACCTGCATGCTTATCGTAGCCGAATACCAGACAGCTCCAGTATTGAGAGCAAATGTCCCTGCAGCCCCCCCCCAATTGTAATAAGCTCCCTATCGTCATATGTAAGCTTATCTCCCAAAGTGTAAGTTGATTTCCCTAGAAGTTGTAAATGAATTCTTCTTCTCATGTTTTCTTTGTGCAGGAGCATAAGTTCCAGAAGGTTCCATGTTCCCCCCGCCTCCCACAAATCTTTCACGGGTGAAACAATGTGTTCCTAGTGAGAAAAGACTCTTTCCTCTACAGTGGACTTTTGTTCGTTGTTGTTGTTCACTTGAGACTTGAACTCAGGGCCTGGGCGCCGTCCCTGAGCTCTTTCACTCAAGGCTGGCGCTCTACCACCTGAGCCACAGCGCCACTTCCGGCTTTTTGGTGGTTCATGGGAGATCAGAGGCTCAAGGACTTGCCTGCCCGGGGCTGGCTTTGAACCGTGGTCCTCAGATCTCAGCCTCCCTGAGTAGCTGGGATGACAGGCGGGAGCCGCCGGCACCTGGCTAAAGTATGTTTCTAGAACTACCCCTACCCTGTTCATGGGTTTGGTGCGGACCAGCAGAGCATCTGTGCTGCCTAACAAGTATGAGACCGGTGTGGCTTTCCCGTAGTCCCAGAGCTGCGGGGACATGGACACAAACGTCCAAAGGAACGCAGCAGATCAAGTGGCCTAGGTTTTCATTTTGTTCTGTTCTGAGAGGAAACCTGTGCATTGTTTTTCTCTCTTTCTCTCCAGTATTTTAGAACAGCCCCAGAAAGGCCGAGGGAGTTACAGGCCAATGCAAATGAGCGCCAGAGGCTAAAATGAAATAAAACCAGAGGCCATTTCCCAGTCACGCAAGAACAAAATGCTTCTGCCTCCCGCCAATCCCAGAAGCACTTTTGAATCCACCTCCCCCAAACCTTCCCCCACCCCTAAATTCTTGATCTAAGCCGAGGGCGCGCCCGGTGGCTCACGCCTGTCATCCCAGCTACTCGGGAGGCTGAGATGTGAGGATCGCGGTTGGAGGCCAGCCGTGGGCAGGAACGTCCGTGAGACTCTGATCTCCCGTGAAGCACCAAAAAGCCAGACGTGGTGCTGTGGCTCAGGTGGTAGAGCGCCAGCCTTGAGTGAAAGAGCTCAGGGACAGCGCCCAGGCCCTGAGTTCAAGGCCCAGGGCGTTGAAGAAGAAGAAGAAATGTGTCTGCCTTTCTCTGTGAAAAATCACACGCAGGAGAAAACGGAGCAGGGGTGGGGGGGGGGTTGAGGACAATCTCAGTCTTTTCACTAGGGAAGGAGGGAGGAGGCCTGCAGTTTCTAAACAGCGCTGGCTTCTGCCAATTCTCCTTGGCTGTCAGGGGATGAAAGAATGTTCCGCTCCAAGGAAAACATCACGTCACACTCGCTTTGTGTGTGGATCCCGTTCACCGGCCGTCTCCCCAGTGCCTCGTGTCACATGGTGGCTGCCAACTCTTTCCAAACTCCACCCCCCACTAATCTCTTCTTCCTCCAGCACCTCTGGCTCTGGAAATCCACTTCCCACCTGGCCTCCTCAGACCCCGAGACCACTTCTATTCTTCCATATCTCATCTTAAAGTAGTTGTACAGAGGAGCTGCCCTTCCCCAAAGCAGAGGGTGAAGCTGGTATGTTTTGATCTGTGTCTCCCCTTTAGAATATGCATTGTATTTGGTTATGGGTCCTGGGCCTTGAACTCAGGGCCTGGGCACTGTCCCTCAGCTCTTTAGCTCAAGGCTGGCGCTCTACCACTTGAACCACAGCACCACTCCTGGTTTTCTGGTGAGAGTTTCACGGACTTTCCTCCTGCCCCGGCTGGCTTTGAGCCTCAGATCTCTGCAGGAAAGTCTGGAAGATGCTCATCTCCCATGAATCACCAAAAAGCCAGAGGCGGAGTTGTGGTTCAAGCGGTAGAGCACCAGCCTTGAGCCAAAGGGAAAAAAAAAAGCGCAGGGACAGCGCCCAGGCCTTGAGTTCAAGCCCTAGGATTGGCGTTAAAAACCAAACAGAAGATTCTGAGGTGCCCGCAGCCTCCAGCACCCACTGAGGCCTGGCTATTTCTCTTCCCTTTTCCTGGAAAAGAGGAAGTGCGGAGTCTCCATTAAAACAAATTCCCCGGCTGTCAGCAGGCCGAGAGGAAGGGGGAAAGAAAACACAAAGAAAAGGCCGCCCTGCGTCTCGAAAGACAGAAAAGAAAAATAAAACGGAAAGGATCATCACACCGGAGACGACCACAGAGGACAAACAGTTAGGAAAACTGAGTCCTCACCCTCCTGTGGCCGAGTTTGGTGCTCCACCCCCCTCAGGACAGGAAAAGCTGGCCGGCGCTCCAGCCGTGATGCACGTCTCTGAGCCCTTCTGTGCAGGGCTGGTTCCTGGGCCGGGGTCACGCTGACCTGCTGCAGGTCGGCCTCGGGCATCGATCCTCCGGCCTCGGCCTCCCCGGTGTCTGAGGTCTGAGCTCGCCTCCCACGCACCCCGCAGCCTCCCGCAGACGCACAGGACGGAGGTCCTGGCCCTCACAGCCCTCTTCTCCCATTCGGGCTCCCTCAGCTCCTTGTATGGTATGGTATTTTTTTTTTTTTTGGTTGGTCCTGGGACTTGAACTCAGGACCTGGGCGCTGTCCCTGAGCTCTTTCACTCAAGGCTGGTGCTCTACCACTTGAGCCACAGCTCCACTTCTGCTTTTTGCTGGTTCATTGAGAGTCTCACAGTCTTTCCTGCCCAGGCTGGCTTTGAACCTCGATCCTCAGCTCTCAGCCTCCTGAGTCGCTGGGATGGCAGGTGTGAGCACCGGTGCCCGGCCCCTGTAGGTTATTTTGCTTCTTTGAAACCGGTGGCAGCAGAATGTGTCTCTGTCTCACCAGCCTGTGCCGGGGCAGAACCGAGAGGCTCCGCCAGGTTGAGAGAAAGTTCCGGAACCGAGGCTCGTGTCATCTCTCAATATATAATATAATAAAAAGAAAACAACACAGGTTTCTACCTACAGGTGGAGACCGCATGGAGAATTCTGGGTGGCTGTGTGGGTGGGCGCGGGAGTAAACAGCTGTAGACTGCACCTTGCGCTCACAAAACCCACAAATACTGTAGGTTTCCGTGCCCGTGTGTGTGTGTGTGTGTGTGTGTGCCTGTGTGTGTGTGTGTGCCTGTGTGTGTGTGTGTGTGTGAAGTTGGAAATCAGACAAACATCATCCCAAACCTCATCTGGGGGAGGAGGAGGGAGAAGAGTAAGAGGAGAAGGGGGAGGAGGGGGAGGAGGAGGAGGAGGAGGAGGAGGAGGAGGAGGAGTTGAAGGAGGAGAAGGAGGAGGAGGAGGAGGAGGAGGAGGAGGAAGAGGTGGGGGAGGAGAAAGAGAAGGAAGAGAGAAGGAGGAGAGGAAGTAGAGAAAGAGAAAGAAGAGGAGGAGGAAGAGGTGGGGGAGAAGAGGAGAAGGAGGAGGAGGAGGAGAGGAAGAAGAAGAAATGGAAGAGGAGGAGGAGGAAGAAGAGGAGGAAAAGCAGGAGAAGGAGGAGAGGAGGGGGAGGAGGAGGAGGGGGAGGAGGAGGAGAAAATCTGACCAGCTCAGACTAAAAATAAGTCCCCAAGACCCCATCTCAACAGATAAGGCTGTGTCCGGCGGTGTCTGCCTGCGGGGGCAAAGCTGTCTTCCCTGTTCTCACAGGGTGAAGAGCTCTCCTGGCCTGCTTTGTCCAGAACAAGGCCTGGGGCTTGTTCCCTTGTGACCCTTGCGCACACACGCACACACACACACACGCACACACACACACACACACACACACACACTGGGGCTGAAATCAGAGTCGCCGTAGGAATGTACAACCAGGCAGTGAAGGAGAAGCTCCCCACCAAATCCTTATTATTATTATTATCGCTATTGTTATTATTTTTGTGTCAGTCCTGGGACTTGAACTCAGGGCCTGGGCGCTGTCCGCAAGCTCTTTCACTCAAGGCTCCACCCCTTGAGCCACAGCGCCACTTCTGGTTTCTGGTGGTTCCCTGGAGATCAGAGGCTCACGGCCTTTCCTGCCTGGGCTTGGCCTTGAACCTCGATCCTCTAGATCTCAGCCTCCTGAGCGGCTGGGGGCACCCGGCTAGCAGCAGCTCTCTGTGCTCAGAAGATGGGGACGAATTTTATCACGTTGCCCACCTGCCGCCTGGCTTCCTCGCGCATCGGAGCACGGGCCTTGGAACATCTGGAAAGTTGCTTGGTTGTCGGGTAGATTCGAGTTCATTCTCCAAACAGATGTTTTCCACCCCGGCAGGGCGGGAGAAATACATGGATTGCTCATGTGGAGTGCGTTTGGTGCAAAAGAAAAACAACCCAGGAAAATAACTCCCCCCACCAAAACCAAACAACAACAACAACAATAACAATAAGAGAACCCCATAAAACAGCCGCTTACCCTTGGGGTTTGCAAAGCCAGTGTTTCACCTCCACTGCTGCATCCTGATGGCTCCCAAGCAAGAGGAAAACCAGATTTTAAAAGGCAAGGCTGAAGCCGCACGCCTGTCATCCCAGCTACCTCAGGAGGCTGAGATCTGGAGGATCGCGGTTCGAGGCCAGCCCAGGGCGGGAAAGTCCGTGAGACTCTCATCTCCAAAAAAGCTGTCAGTGGCGCTGTGGCTCAAGTGGTAGAGCGCCAGCCTTGAGCAAAAGAGCTCAGGGACAGTGCCCAGGCCTCAGTTCAAGCCCCAGGACTGACACACACACACACACACACACACCCTCAAAAGAAAATTCTAGGCTGTTTTTCCCAAGACCTCAGGGGACGCCCGAATTGGCAGGAGGCTGGGGAGCAAACAAAGGCAGAGGTCAGCCGGAGTCCTGAGACTCGTCCTGGCCTGGTTGTTGTTGTGCTCAGAAGAAAAGAAAGAGAACTTTCTCGCACTGAGCATTGGGTCAGAGTCCCCCGGGGGCTCTGGGACTCTGTCAGCCAGCCAGCGAGCACCGGAAGAGGAGTCTGTCCAAGCCGGGTCGGACACGCTTTTCCCGCTGCCAACCGGCCTGGCCTTCTCGCATACAGATGCACTGGGCCCTCTGGAAAAAACCATCTTTGTACACGCCTGTCATCCCAGCTACTCAGGAGGCTGAGACCTGAGGATCGCGGTTCGAGGCCAAACCCAGGCAGGAAAGTCTGCGAGCCTCTTATCTCTCCAATGAACCAGCCAAAAACGAGCAAGACATGGGGCTGTGGCTCAAGTGGTAGAGCGCTGCCGGCCTGGAGTGAAAGAATCTCAGAGTCGGCGCCCAGGCCCTGAGTTCAAGCCCCAGGACTGGCACCAAACCGCCTCCTCAGGAGCCCCGCGTGGCCGCGATTACAGGCTGGTCCCACACAGCCTGCCTCTCCTCTGCCTTCTGAGGCCTCCTTCACTGGATCCTCTCAGAGGAACTTCAGTCCTGACTTAGGATGGGGTCCCCACACCCCCATTTCCTACATGACCCCCGCCCTGGTCATCTCCACACCCCCACAGACACCCTCTTCTTAAGTTAAACAGCAACAGCGTGGCTGGGTGGCCTGTAAATCTAATGCCCACATCTCGGGTGCTCAGCTGTGGGATGCGGATGCGGTGAGGTCTGGGTGTCTGTGTGGGGCTGAGGGGCCAGCACCCAGCTCAGGGCCGGCCCGGCACCCAGCTTGGGGCCACCCAGCACCCAGCTC
>NW_012267297.1:1775851-1776316 GCF_000151885.1 Dipodomys ordii | reverse complement strand
GCACCCAGCTCCCCGGCCCGGCACCCAGCTCCCCGGCCCGGCACCCAGCTCGGGCCCAGCACCCAGCTCCCCAGCCAGCACCCAGCTCCCCAGCCAGCACCCAGCTCCCTAGCCCAGCACCCAGCTCCCCGGCCAGCACCCAGCTCCCCGGCCCAGCACCCAGCTCCCCAGCCAGCACCCAGCTCCCCAGCCAGCACCCAGCTCCCTAGCCCAGCAGGCCAGCCCGGCACCCAGCTCCCCAGCCCGGCAGGCCTGCGTGGGTTCCAGTGTCCTGGAGTGGGGGCGACACTTGCAGGTTTTCTTCCCTCTGTGGGAAGAAGCCAGTGATCGCCCTCCTGCATTCATTCATCCATTCATTCATTCATTCAGCGCCAAGACAAATCCTTTCCACAAAGAACCCTGTGACCGTGTTCACCCCTCCCTCCTCCCCTCTGCTCCCCTCCTTCCTCCCCTCCGCTCCCCTCC
>NW_012267297.1:1765372-1773147 GCF_000151885.1 Dipodomys ordii | reverse complement strand
GTTCTCCCTGCACCCCTGGATCAGCCCCAGACCCTCACCCGGTCGGGGGGGAGCTAGCTGTTAGGGCCTGAACTCCGGGGGACTGTGACCCCCCCCGTGTGTGCAAGCGTGTGCATGCCTGTGTATGTGTGTGTGCATGCTTGTGTATGTGTGTGTGTGTTGTGAGTGTGTGTGTGAGAGAGAGAGACCCGTGGTTCAAAGGCGCACGTGTGTCTCGGGGTCACACGGGTTGTCTGTGCACAGGCTCACCTGGTCACTTGTGTCCGTTTGGGGGAACCCAGCTCCCCCAAGGCCGCGCCTCCTGTTACCACGAACAAAATGAGCCAGGGATCACGTTGTGTGGTTGTTGTGGTCATTGTGTCGGGCCTGGGGCTTGAACTCAGGGCCTGGGCGCTGTCCCTCAGCTCTTCAGCTCAAGGCTGGCGCTCTACCCCTTGAGCCACAGCGCCACTCCCGGTTTTCTGGTGGTTCATGGGAGATCAGAATCTCACGGACTTTCCTGCCCAGGCTGGCCTTGAACCTTGATCCTCAGATCTCAGCCTCCTGAGTGGCTGGGATGGCAGGCGGGAGCCAGCGGCGCCGGCTTGGTATTTCAAGGTGAACACTTGATTTGTTTGTGATCCAAGGCACGGATTTCATTTTGTTTCAATTTCTAGCATTTTCCAGGGTTCAAGCCTCGGTGTCTTTCTGACACAGATTTTTCTCAGCTTTCAGTGTTTTGTGTGTGTTTTTTTGGGGGGGAAGACATTTCTACCCGTCCCCCTTTTTTGAGGTACCTGGTCTTGAACTTGGGGTTCATCGCTTGCTAGACAGGCGCTCTACCACTTGAGCCACGTCTCCAGTCCCCTTTCTAATCTACTACACCACATACCCCCCCACCCTCCCCAGACTTTCTAATCATTCTATACCCCTCTCTCCCCTCCACTGCTTTTTCTTCTGTAACATTGGACTGGGACCAAGTTGGAACCAGAAAAGAGTATGAAGAATAAACACTCCACATACTTGGGTTGTTGGGTTTTTTTCTTTAAATTTTCCCCCTCAAGTTCCGTGTTTACTTGGAGGAAGTTGGATCTGGTGAGTGTATGCACACTCATTGGAGGTCGCCCGAGTGTGTTTGGTAGCTCTGTGTGTGTGTGTGTGTGTAAACTCAGAATAGATCAGGAGGCTGCAGCCCTGGGCCAGGCGTCTGGAGCCGGGGAAGGTTGGCTGCGTGCAGCTGTGAGCGATTGAGAACGCTTTTCTTTACGAGGAAGAGAAAAAACCAATCTGTAGCTTTGAATTCCAGCAACACGTTGACTACACCCAAGAACGGCGTGTTTCCGGCTTGTTCTGGCTTTTCTTGATACATCCCTCGCCGAGATTTTACACCTGAAGCCTGTGCTATGCTGCCGATGGGTTTCATTCCTTCGTGCCGGTGCTTGGATTCGAACTCGGGGCCTTGCGCTCTCTTGCTTGGCTTTCTCACTCGAGAGGCTGGTGCTCTACCACTTTGAGCCACAGCTCCACTTCTGGTTTTCTGGTGGTTCGTGGGAGATCAGAGTCTCACGGACTTTCCTGCCAGGGCTGGCCTTGAACCGCGATCCTCCCATCTCAGCCTCCTGAGTGGCTGGGATGGCAGGTGTGTGTTACCAGCTCCTGGCGGGGTCAGAGCCCCACGAGGAAGAATCCCCGGCCTTTATCTTCCCTGCGGTTCTCCCTGCCCTCCTCCACCTCATATCTCCACTCGTGTCTGTCTGTCTGTCTCTGCCAGGCTCTTACTGGAAAAGTTGAAGCACAGCTTGGAGAGTTTCTCCTTGAACTCCAAGGAGAAAACGACCTCAGGATGGGGGCTGGGGGTGTGGATTCTCTCCAGTGGCAGAGAATGGAGTTGACATTATCTAGAAATAACACCGGTGAAGGGAGGTTTCACACTGGGGCGGGAAGGAGCGAGGAAGACACCCCACCCCAACCCCCACCCCCCAAAAAAAACACCAACCAGGAGACTTTTCTGCGTTTCCTTTCCTTGAACTCAGATCCTGGCCGCCGTCCCTGGGCTTTTTTTTTCTTTTCCCCACACCTCAAGGCTGGTGCTCTACTACTTGAGCCACGGCTCCACCCCCAGCTTTTAGATGCTCAGTTGGAGATGAGAGTTATAGACTTCCCTGACCAGGCTGCCTTGGAACCTCGATCCTCCGGTCTCAGCCTCCCGGGAGTCGCTGGGATGAGCCCCCCCCCCCAACTCCACCGGCCATGCCTGGGTGGTTGGTTGGTTTTAAACCACCGCCATGTTGTTCTCTAGGGTATAAAATGGTCTACTACCTGAGTGTTTACGGAATGCTTATTTATTTGAATATTCTACTTAGTGAATATTTTCATAGTCTATTATTAGGCGCTCCGTCATTCGAACCCATGAAGTGTCTCTTCCGTCGGTCAGACACACGGGCAAAGTTTTTTTCTTGGGTTTTTCTTGGGCTCTGTGTTTCTGGGGTGCCCGCGCTTTGTTGGGTGTGACCTGGATTCTGGACATGGGGTATAATCAATCCTTGTTTTAGTCCATTGGATATGAAGGTGTTTTGTTCAGGGCGAGGGGGGGAGGTATTGCTGGAACTTTCTTGTGCCTGTAACTGATTCCCGTGCAGTAGGATATCTGGAGCTCCCGCCTGTCATCCCAGAGACTCGGGAGGCTGAGATCGGAGGATCACCATTCAAGGCCAGCCCAGGCAGGAAAGTCGTGAGACTCTGATCTCCCATGAACCACCAGAAAACTGGAAGTGGTGCTGTGGCTCAAGTGGTAGAGCGCCAGCCTTGAGTGAAAGAGCTCAGGGACAGCGCCCAGGCCCTGAGTTCAAAACCTACAACCACACACACAGACACACACACACGCACACACACACACACACACAGGCACACACACACAGGCATACACGCACACACACGTGCACGCACACACGCACACACACACAGAGGCACACACATGCATGCACACGCACACACACACACAGGCGTGCCCCCCCCCCATGGCTATTCACGTCTGTGATTCCAGTCTTTAGAGTCGGGATGGGGAGCAGATGGTGGGTTTGCGCATCCCGACCGTGCGTGAGTGTGTCCGTGTGAGCGAGCCCGAGCCTCTGACCCCCTCCACCACCAACACGGCTGTGGGGTCAGCGGGGGTCAGCGTGTGCCCTGCGCCCCCAAATTCCTGTCCCTTTCTAGGTAGCCAAGGGCCTGGTCTGGGGCGGTCTCTTCCCTGTGCCCTGCACACACAAACACGCGCACACACACATGCACGCACATACACGCACACACGCAGCACATGCATGCACACACGCATGCACACCCACCCATGCATATGCACACACACACATGCACGCACATCTGGGAAGTTTAGAAATGGGAAGCCATGATGTACCAGAGAAAATCCTCCCAACTTCACACTGTGAGAGCAATCAGCCAGAGACACAGAGACACACAGACAGAGAGACAGACAGGCAGACAGGGAGATGGAGAGAGGGAGGCAGAGGAAGAGAGACAGAGACAGAGAGAGAGAAAGGGAGAGAGGTAGAGGAGGAGGGAGAGGGAAGGAGAGAGAGGGAGGGAGAGTGTCAGCCATTAACAGAGGGTCCATCTTTTTGCTTTTCCTTTTTTTATTTTTTGTCAGTCCTGGGGCTTGAACTCAGGGCCTGGGCGCTGTCCCTGAGCTCTTTCACTCCAGGCTGGCGCTCTACCACTTGGACCGCGCCCCACGTCCAGGTTTGCTGGTGGTTCATGGGAGATCAGAGTCTCAGGGACTTTCCTGCCCAGCGCTGGCCTCCAACCACGATCCTCAGACCTCAGCCTTCCGAGTCTCTGGGACACGCGTGCGCGCCAGAGCCCGGCTTTAGAAACAAAAGTGACGGTGATTGCTGCACACAGCCCGAGTGACCTAGTTGAGCGGAGGCCAGCACCCTGCGTGGCCAGCCCTCTCCCCCCCCTCTGTGAGCGCAGGGCCCCCGCCACCCGCCGGGATCAAACTCGCGGCCAGCTGGACCCGCAGCTCCGGCCTGGCCAGGCCCCGCCGTGGGCAGATGGAGGCCGGGTGGGTGAGCCCAGGCCTGGCGGGGCGCCCGGCCTCGGCCCCCGCCTCCCCCCCCCACAGCCCCCGGGAGCCGGGGACACAGCATCCGCCACCCCACCGGTGTTTTCCCAGTTTTACTTGTGTCACTTGTTCATGAGTGTTATACTGTGGTTGTTTCTGGGTTTCCGTGTGTGTGTGTGTGTGTGTGTGTGTGTGTGTGTGTGTGTGTGTCAGTTGTGGGGCTTGAACTCAGAGCCTGGGCGCTGTCCCTCAGCTCTTTAGCTCAAGGCTGGCGCTCTACCACTTGAACCACAGCGCCACTTCTGGCTTTTTGTTGTTTTAATGGAGATAAGACTCTCTGTTTTTCCTGCCATCCTCCAACCTCGATCCTCTGATCTCAGCCTCCTGAGTGGCTGGGATGACAGGCGTGAGCACCGGTGCCCGGAGCCCATTTCTTTGTAAGAAATGGGATCCGATTTTCTTTCCTGGTTTGTGAGGCTGTGACACAGAGGGATTCTGGGGAAGTATTTTCTTTTTCTTTTTGGTTGGCCCTAGGTCTTGAACTCAGGGCCTGGGCGCGGTCCCTGAGCTCTTCAGCTCAAGGCTGGAGCTCCACCACTTGGGTCACAGCGCCACTTCCGTCTTTTTGTTGGTTTAATGGAGATCAGAGCCCAGACCCGCTCACCAAAGGCAGCAAAGAGGCAAGAAAGAGGCACACACACAAAGGTTTGGCCCCCTCAAGAACATTCTGGATGGTTTTCTGGCGTCGAGCCCAACCGTGCGCTCTACGTTTTTGTCTCCGGTTTGAGGCACCGGGGAACTTGAACTCGTGTGCCCCCCGAGCCACGCGCCCAGCCCCTTTTGGGGCTTTTCCCAGTTGGGAGCCTGCGGGTCCGGTGGTCTCTGGAAGCCCGGCTGGCCTCGGACCGCGATCCTCCGGCCTCAGCCTCCTCCCTGGCCCGGGGCCCCGCCGGCCTGGCCGGGCGGTTGGGACGGAAGGACTGTGTGGGCTTTTCTCCCGTGCGATGCCCGCGTCACCCCGAGCGACCAGGGCCTGCGACCAGGAGATTTAGTCACGAGGAAATCTGTGGCCAAAGGAGATTATGTTCTAATTCAGGCCGGCGGCTCTTCCTGCGTGAAGCTTCACAGATGCCCAGTGAGGGGCAGGAGGGGTTGTGTGGCGTCCCCGGTCGGCCACCGCCAGGGCCTGGCCCAGGGGCTCGGAGACCCGCCCCGGTGGCTCACGCCTGTCATCCCAGCCACTCGGGAGGCTGAGGGCGGAGGATCGCAGTTCAAGGCCAGCCCGGGCAGGAAAGTCCGTGAGGCTCTGATCTCCCAGGAACCACCAGAAAACCGGAAGTGGAGCTGTGGCTCAAGTGGTAGAGCACCAGCCTTGAGCTGAAGAGCTGAGGGACAGCGCCCAGGCCCTGAGTTCAAGCCTCAGGACCAGCAGAAAATAATAATCATGATGATGATGATGGTGATGATGATGATGATGACTGAACTTTTCCTGCCCCCGGCTGGCCTTGAACCGCGATCCTCAGATCTCCCGCCTCCCGCATGGCCGGGACGGCAGGCGTGAGCCGCGGCGCCCGGCGCGTGGTAAAGCCAGGGTAGTTGAGGGAGAGGGAGGGAGGCGTGGGGTGGGTAGTGAGCGGCGTGACGGTGTCTGTGTGTGCGCACACACGCGTGTGTCCGGCGGCTCCTCGGACCTGGCCCGGGATCCCTTTATGGGGGGAGGGAGGGGGGGTCTGTCCCCTGGGCAGCAGTGGCCGCCGGGCGGGCCACGCCTGTGTTTGCTTAGTACTGGCCTCAGCTCAGCAGCATCTCCGCCATGGGGAAGCGGGCGCTGGCGGCCGGAGGGGGCGCCGGAGCCCAGTTCTGTGATCCCCGGCGAGTGCTGGCCCCGCCTGAGCTGAGTCCTTCCCCCGACCCAGGCAGAGACGCAGGTCTCAGGACTGCGAACCTCCTGATCTCAGCTTCACACAGGCCTCAGAGCCACGGGGCCGAGTCCACCAGGCTCTTCCCTCCAAATGACCAGCAAAAAGCCGGAGGGGGCGCTGGGCTCAGGCGGCAGAGCGCCAGCCTCGAGCGGCAACAAGGCTCAGGGACAGAGTTCAAGCCCCAGGACTTCACACACACACACACACACACACACACACACACGTGTGCGCTCACTCCCCGAGGAGGCCGAGCAAGCCGCAGGTGGTCCACGGCAGATGAGAGTCTCACGGACTTCCCCGCCCGGACTCGGCCTCCACCCGCGATCCTCAGCCCTCGGCCTCCCGAGCAGCTGGGATGGCGGCGGCCGGTCGGTTGACACGGCTTGCGAGTTCAAAGACAATCCCAGCCTCCCTCATTCACATGTAGACCTGTGTGCGTGTGCGTGTGCGTGTGTGTGTGTGCGTGTGTCTGCTCCGGGCCGGGATGAATCAGAACGCTTCGTCCTGACATCTTTATGAGTCTAAAGTCCAAGGCTTGGAGCTCCAGAGAGACTGAGTCAGCCGTGAGTCAGAGCAGGGCAGGGCGGCCCTGCTTTACGACCTTCCGTAAAGGGCCCCACAGTGGGTGCTGGGAGCCTCAGTTCCCCTCCCCTCCCAAGTCGGGTTCAACAGAGTTCCCAGAAACTCTGTTTCCCGGGGAACCATGAGGAAACAAAGCCCGGGGAACATTGGTCCCCGGCGGCCTCCACCCAGCCGCCCGCCTGAGACGGACAGAGCAGCGATTGGAATATTACTAGCCCCTCAAAAAGGAGCAGCAAGCCAGACCCCTCCTCTGCAGACGGGGAGGGATTGCAAAGATGATGATGATGGTGATGATGATGATGATGGTGATGATGATGATGATGATGGTGATGATCACAGGCCCAGCTGCTGAATCCCCTCTGTTTGTCTGAAATTGGGCAGAAATTAGCTTCCAAAAATCACATGGCGATGTTGTTGTGTTGTTGTGGTGGTGGTTGTTGTGTTGTTTGCTCCTGGCTGGCGCTGGTGGCTGGGACTCAGAGCCTGACTTGCTCCTGGTGGGTGCGCCACCTCCCGAGCCTCGCTTCCAGGACAGCTTTTTGCTGACCGCAGGTGGAATCGCTCAGGTTTCTATTTTTTCTGTTCCTGTCTGAGCTTGGCTTTGAACTGCGATCCTCCGGCGCTCAGCCTCCCGGGCAGGGAAGGTGACACACCGGGCACGGGGGGCTCCTGGCTGGTTGTTTTTTTTTCTTTTTCCTTTAAACTAAAGCTATGTCCAGCCGGGCGCTGTGGCTCCCGCCTGCCATCCCAGCGACTCAGGAGGCTGAGATCTAGAGGATCGCAGTTCAAAGCCAGCCCGGGCAGGAAAAGTCTGTGAGACTCTGATCTCCAAAGAACCAGCAGAAAACCGGAAGTGGCGCTGTGGCTCAAGTGGTAGAGCGCCAGCCTTGAGTGATAGAGCTGAGGGACAGCGCCCAGGCCCTGAGTTCAAATCCCAGGACTGCCCCTCCCTGCAAAGGAATGTGAGCTCCTCTGGCCCCTGCGTGAGTCACGGCGGTTGTGAAACACTAAACGACCGAGCCAGGCGACCTTTGAAGTTTTACAGCTCAACCCCACGGCCGCCTCTCGGGAGGGCCGCTGTCTGGCTGAGTGAGCACTGTACCAAGAGTCTCAGCCCGAACGCCCCCCTGTGACCGTGGGCCGTGAACCTGGCAGTGCTGTTTAATAGTGCGCCCAGCCCCAAGCAACGCAAACCAGCCTCCACCAGACAGCTCTAT
>NW_012267297.1:1749239-1764417 GCF_000151885.1 Dipodomys ordii | reverse complement strand
TAGTTCCCGCCCGCCTGCCCGGCGCGTGCCCGGCCCGGCCCTGCCTGCGCCGGTGTTAAAAGTCGCTCGGCCCCGCTGTCCCGGCTCCGGGGTGCGCCGGCCGGGCCTGCGTCTGAGCCAGGGCCCGTGGATGTGTAAGTGTCCTGGGGCCAGTGGGGAGGAAAAGCTCCCGGGGGCCGGGAGGGTGGGAGGAGGGGAAGGGGGAGGAGGGGAGGAGGGGAGGGTGGGCCTCTCCCTGTGTCCAGTCCAGGACAAATGTCTGTGGCCGTGGTTGGGGGGGGGGGGGTTTCTTTTTTCTTGTCTTGGTTGGCTGCCCTGGGACTTGAACTCAGGGCCTGGGCGCTGTCCCTGAGCTGTGCGTGCTTTTGCTGGCGCTGCAGGCTGGCGCTCTGCCGCTTGAGCCACAGCGCCACTCTGGGCTCTTGTTTTTGGCTGGCTCATGGAGATGAGAGTCTCTCGTGGCCTTTCCTGCCCCGGGCTGGCCTCGAACTGCGAGTCTCCGGATGTCAGCCTCCTGAGCGGCTGGGATGGGGGGGGTCAGGTCAGGAGTTCCTTAACTCGTCTTTCTCCATGAGCTCCGAGTGGTTCGGAAGGAGGAGAAGTCGGGGTGCTCTCACGGGCCTCACCAGGGTGCGGAGGGTTTTGGGGTTCAGACGAAGGGCTTCCACGGTGGGGGTCGGGGGTAGACGTGTGCCCGGCAGGGGTGTGCCCGCACACACTCCCGCCCTGCAGCCCCCCTCCAGCCTCACCGCACCCCGAGATCCTCGCCGGGGACCAGGCACAGAACACTCATGTGCACCCCCGCGCACCCCCGCGCAGCCCCCCCCCGCCCCGCCGAGGGCTTCAGAAAAGATCCCCATTCGCATGTCCGGGCTATTTGGGGTGTATTTGGGGTGTACATCGGGTGTATTGGGGTGTATATCAGGTGTATTTGGGGTGCATGTCTGGTGTATTTGGAGTGTCTGTCTGGTGTATTGGGGTGTCTGGGGGCATTTGGGGTGTATGTCTGGTGTGTTTGGGGTGCATTCTGGTGTATTGGGGGTGTCTCTCTGGTGTATTGGGGTGTGTGTCTGGTGTATTTGGGGGTGCATGTCTGGTGTATTGGGGTGCATGTCTGGTGTATTTGGGGTGTATGTCTGGTGTATTTGGGGTGCATGTCTGGTGTATTTGGGGGTGCATGTCTGGTGTATTGGGGTGTTTGTCTGGTGTATTGGGGGTACATGTCTGGTGTATTTGGGGTGTATGGTGTATTGGGGGTGTCTGGTGTATTTGGGGTGTATGTCTGGTGTATTGGGGGTGTCTGTCTGGTGTATGGGGGTGCATGTCTGGTGTATGGGGGTGCATGTCCGGTGTATTGGGGTGTGTGTCTGGTGTATTGGGGTGTCTGTCTGCTGTATTGGGGGTGTGTCTGGTGTATTGGGGTATGTGTCCGGTGTATTTGGGGTGTATGTCTGGTGTATTGGGGTGTATGTCTGGTGTATTGGGGTGCATGTCCGGTGTATTGGGGGTGTGTGTCTGGTGTATTGGGGTGTGTGTCTGGTGTATTGGGGTGTGTGTCTGGTGTATTGGGGTGTGTGTCTGGTGTATTGGGGGTGTGTGTCTGGTGTATTGGGGTGTGTGTCCGGTGTACTGGGGTGCATGTCTGGTGTGTGTGGGGTGTGCGTTTGAATTCTGCAGGGGGCTCTCCGCCTTTCGTTCACTCGCTGCGTGGAGGCTGGGAGTGAGTCTTCCTGTTCTGTGAAACCGTGTGCGAAGCTCCTTGAAAGCACCCATGGTCTGCAGGCTTGGTACCAGGGACCCCAAGATGAGGTCTGAGGAAAGCCCCCCTCAAGGAAGTGGGGGGCTGCAGTGGCTTGGTTATAATGTATAGGACTTGTTTTGCGTGAACAGGGGAATGTGGGGCTTGAACTCAGGGCCTGGGCGCTGTCCCTGAGCTCTTCAGCTCAAGGCTGGAGCTCTACCACTTGAGACACAGCTCCATTTCTGGTTTTCTGGTGGTTCATGGGAGATCAGAGTCTCACAGACTTTCCTGCCCGGGCTGGCTTTGAACCACAGTCCTCTGATCTCAGCCTCCTGAGTAGCCGAGATTAAAGGTGTGAGCTACTGGTGTTGTTTTAGAATACATTCTTGTGCGTGCTGGCTTTCGGGCCATGTATCAGTTCTTAAGGCTCTTCTTCTATGTCTTAAGGCCCATTACCAATGCGAGTGCGCGTGCACACACACGCACACACACACACAGCTGTTCACAGAGCTGAGCATCCCGGGGGATGTTGCTGGCGGGGTGGGACCCTCGCGATGGGTGCTGGGCGGGGCTCTGGCCCCTCTTCCAGCCACATTTTGAGGCCCGGGCCTCAGCGGCCGCAGCTGTACCATCTGGGCTCTGCCCCAAGGGCCCGCCGGCCTCCGACCCCATCTCAACCCCCTAAGCCAGGAGCCTCGGCTTGATTTCTCATTTTTGTGATTTACTTTCTTCCCCGGGCTGCTCAGCATGACGCTCGGACAGTGGTTTCTGTGGTTTGGTCAGTCCTGGGACTTGAACTCGGGGCCCGGGCGCCGTCCCTCAGCTCAAGGCACCTGGCCTGACTTTATTTCTGGGACGTTTTCCCAGATGGCCGTGACCGAGGTGGCCCCGGAGCGGAGGCGCGAGCGTGGCTTGTATCTTCTTTGTTGGACCGCACCGCCTTCCTCCTGGCTGCCAGGCGCAGGTTTTTAATTTAACTGAGCAACTACTACACACTTAAAAATTCCGTGGCTCCCGCCTGTCCCCCCAGCACCTCAGGAGGCTGAGATCTGAGGATCTCAGTTCAAGGCCAGCCCGGGCAGGAAAGTCTGTGAGACTCTGATCTCCCATGAACCACCAGAAAACCAGACATGGTGCTGTGGCTCACGTGGTAGAGCACCAGCCTGGAGCTGAAGAGCTCAGGGACAGCGCCCAGGCCCTGAGTTCGAGACCCAGGACTGACCGCCCCCCCCATTCCTTCTTTTCTCCAATTTAGTTGAGCAACTGAACGCTTAGACTGCTCATGTCTGCGTGTTGGGTTCGATCCCAGCCTGGCATGTGAGCCGACCTTCCCCACCCGAGGAGGAAAGTCGAGTTGTGCTTTGGGGCGTGAAGCATCTGGTGCTCACAGCTAGATCTGGGCAGGACCGGAGGACACGGGCAGGGTGACCAGTTTGGACAGCCCGGATCTTTCTAGAAGTCCACGTGGGTGGGCGAGATACCGTCTGTGGCACTTGGCAGCGGCCCCAGGAACAGAGCGAGCGTCACGGCCACTGAGCCGGGAAGGATCGCTGTGCGGCCCGGCCGGGCCTGGCCCTTGATTGTTCAAAGCCCTGAGCTGCTGCCAGCTCCCCGCAGGGCATGGGGGGGCGGCGGGGCACCCCGATGCCCAGCCCGGCAGCCGCCGCCCTCCGTTCTAACAAAACAAAACAGAACAAAACACGCGCTCCCGGTCAGGCCCCGAGAGCTCTCCTGAGCTCCTCATATCACAGCCCGGGCCGGGCTGCGGACGGGATGCAGTTAGTACCCACTGAAGGCCCGGGGAACTTCCTGCTTCTCCTGAAGGCTTTGCAGACTCGTTTGGATTTTCTTTTTATTCTTAATTTTTTTGGGGGGGCTTCTGGCTGAGAGGTATCGGGACCCGTGACCCCGGAGGTGCCTACTTTTTCCCTCCATTTTCTGTCCCTTAAACAACAACAACAGCGACTTTTATTGCTTTGTTGTTCCTTGTTATTTTAAACGGTTATCATATGCTAATATATTAATTATGACTGTATTAGTTAACTTTATTTCTAGACTTAGGTTGCACTTATGTGTTACATATCAGGTATGACGGATAGACCATAAATGACAAGTATTATTTGCTTATGTAATTATAGTATATTAATTAATAGATATTATATATGCAGGGAGGGGTCGCAGTTACATAAGTCAGGCCTGCCACCGATGGATGGATGGATGGATGGATGGATGGATGGATGGATGGATGGATGGATAGATGGATGGATGGAAGGATGGATGGATGGGTGGATGGATGGATGGATGGATAGATGGGTGGATGGATGGATGGATGGATGGATGGATGGATAGATGGGTGGATGGATGGATGGATTGATGGATGGGTGGATGGGTGGGTGGATGGATGGATGGATGGATGGATGGATGGATGGTTGGATGGGTGGATGGATGGATGGATGGATGGTTGGATGAGTGGATGGATGGATGGATAGATGGGTGGATGGATGGATGGATTGATGGATGGGTGAATGGATGGATGGATGGGTGGATGGATGGATGGATGGTTGGATGGGTGGATGGATGGATGGATGGATGGTTGGTTGGATGGGTGGATGGATGGATGGATAGATGGGTAGATGGATGGATGGATAGATGGGTGGATGGATGGATGGATGGATGGGTGGATGGATGGATGGATATTGAACTCAGGCCGGGGCACTGCCCCTGAGCTCCTTTTGCTCCAGGCTGGTGCTGTACCACGTGAACCACGCCTCCAGAACAGTCCTGCCCTCACCCTGAGAGGCGGACGTGCTGGTAAAGATGTGTCAGTGTCTCGTGAGAGGTTTGGGGTGTGAAGGGGGAGGGATTACAGGTGGGGAGCCGTGGCTCGGCCGTCCTGGTGTTGATCAGATGACGGCGTTCTTGGCCGGCTGGGGAAGGGTGTGTCCCGAACGGGGAAACTGACATGGCTAGTGCCACTGCTTCCTTCTAAGAAGGTTCTGGGTGGTTCTGGAAAGGAGGCTTCGTGACTCACAGGACAACTGCTTTCTTTTCCTCTGAGTCACTTCTGGAATTCTCCGTGGAAATGGGGTGCACTTTCACCCCAAGTTCTGCTTTCTAGACCAGATGGTGAAAACCTCAGCCCATGCAGGCCGGGCCGGGACTAAGCGCGGGCCCTCGGAGCCCGGCCTGCCCCTTGCGTGTGTGCGCGTGGGGGGGGGGCTGCACACTTTCTCTTCAGGCCCACACGCGGTGTGAGGTGTAACTTTTCTAGATAGTCTCGGAACTTGAACTCAGGGCCTGGGCGCCGTCCCTGAGCTTTGCTCTGCTCAAGGCTGGCGGTGCTCTACCACTCCAGCCACAGCGCCCCTCCCAGCTTGTTCCACAGTTTATGGGAGATGAGTCTCAGGGACTCACCTGCGCGGGCCGGCCTCGAACCGCGATCCTCCGATCTCAGCCTCCCGAGTCACTGGGATGACAGGCGTGAGCACCGGCGCCCGGCCGTGTGACTCACCTTTACAAAAATAGAATTTTACTGCCATTACGCAGGTGTGGCTCAGCAGGACAAGCACCTCGCCAGGCAGCCAAGGGGTGTGGGGGCTTCTTGTGGATAAAGTCCCTCCTTCCCACAGTTTCCCCTCCTGTCCCTGATACAGTGAATATTGAATAGCATTTCTCATGCAGTGAATGTAGAGTAGCATTTCTGATGCAGTGAATGTTGAATAGCATTTCTGATGCAGTGAATATTGAATAGCATTTCTGATACAGTGAATGTTGAATAGCATTTCTGATGCAGTGAATGTTGAATAGCATTTCTGATGCAGTGAATGTTGAATAGCATTTCTGATGCAGTGAATGTTGAATAGCATTTCTGATACAGTGAATGTTGAATAGCATTTCTGATGCAGTGAATGTTGAATAGCATTTCTGATGCAGTGAATGTTGAATAGCATTTCTGATGCAGTGAATGTTGAATAGCATTTCTGATGCAGTGAATGTTGGCGTTTCTGATACAGTGACTGTTGAATTTTGGCCCAGGGCATGTTAGCTTTTGGCACAGTGACTATTGAATTGTGGCCCAGGGCGTGTTGCATTTTGACAGTGGATGCTGGGTTTTGGCACAGTGGATATTGGAGCGTATTTTGGCATGAGGAATATTGAGCGCGCTCTGACACCGTGACGATTGGGTTTTGGCAGCGTGCCCGTTGAGTGTTGGCCGGGGATAGCGGGTCTGGGCAGGGCGGGGGCTGCGCAGCGTTTCTGCCCGGTGTCCATTGACCATCATGCTGCGCTCTGAAGCTGGATGCCGTGATTTCTGTGTCTGTAAAGAACTTGGCACCTGCTCCAATCTGCTTCCCGCAGCCCTGGAGCTCTTGGCCAAGCCCTGGCCTTTCCAGAAACATCCGTGGTGTTGAGATTAAACTCTGTTCCTGTAAACACTGGGTCTCGTATCTCCTAAAAGCTAATAATAATAAAATCCAACACTTGTTTGCTAGAAAATTGGAGCCTCTCAGCTCCGACACGAGCAGGGGAGATGTTTCCGGATTGAATGTGGTTAAAAAAAACAAACCACAGGCCGGTCACGCCCGCCTGCCATCCCGGCGACTCGGGAGGCTGAGATCCGAGGATCGCGGCTCGAGGCCAGCCCGGTGGGAAAGCTCATGAGACTGAGCTCCCATGAGCCACCAAAAAGCTGAAAGAGGAGCTGTGGCTCAAGCGGTAGAGCACCAGCCTGGAGTGAAAGAGCTCAGGGACAGCGCCCAGGCCCTGAGTTCAGGCCCCAGGACTGGCACAAGAAAAAGGAACTCCATGTGGGAAAACGCACTTGGCTGCAAGGAAAAGCAATCGAGTGCCCACCGGGCAGGGGAACCCCTTGGCATTGCGTGCCTGCTCCTTTTTTTTGGGGGGGGGTGTCCTGGGCCTTGAACTCAGGGTCTGGGCGCTGTCCCTGAGCTGCTTTTGCTCAAGGCTGGCGCTCTACCACTTAAGCCACAGCACCACTTCTGACTTTCTTGGAGATCAGAGTCTCCCAGACTTTTCCTGCCTGGCCTGGCTTTGAACCGCGATCCTCCTATCTCAGCCTCCTGAGCAGCTGGGATGACAGGCGTGAGCCACCAGGCCTGTTTGCCATAGTAGGCCTTGTGGAGTTCCCGGATTCATCCGTTTGCCTGATTTGGAGATGGGAAAACACATTTCCAGCCGGGCGCCCTGGGCGCTTGGGTTTGCTGCTTCCTGGGGTTTGACGAGTCTTGTTGTTAGAATCACAACCGGGGGGCGGGGTTAGGGGGGGGGGGGGGGTGATCCGATCCCTCCACACACAGCTGGCCCTCTTTCCTGTCCGATCAGGCCGCTGACCTTCTGTGCTGCTGGCTCCATGTTTGGTGTAAACAGGGCTTAGATTCTGCAGCCCAGCCTCTCAAGTTCAGCTTCGAGGTGACTTCAATGGTTCTTCTGGGATTTTCTTTTCCTTTTATCAACAATCTGTGGAAGCCGGACACCGGTGGCTCCCGCCTGTCATCCCAGCCGCTCTGGAGGCTGAGATCTGAGGATCGCGGTTCAAGGCCAAGCCTAGGCAGGAAAGTCTGTGAGACTCTGATCTCCAAGGAACCACCAGAAAACCAGAAGTGGCGCTGTGGCTCAAGTGGTAGAGCACCAGCCTTGAGTGAAAGAGCTCAGGGACAGCGCCCAGGCCCTGAGTTCAAACCCCAGGACCTACACACACACACACACACACACACACACACACACACAACACACGCACACACACACACATACACACAGAGTATTTAGGAAAGAGTACATTTTCATCTTTGTACATGGGGCCTGGTTCATTGGAGATCAGAGTCTCACGGCCTTTCCTGCCCGGGCTTGGCCTCGAACCGCGATCCTCTAGATCTCAGCCTCCTGCGTTGCTGGGATGACAGGCAGGAGCCACGGTGCCCGGCGAGACCCCGGTTTCCAGGTGAAATCATCTTGGGAGGAGGCGTGTGTGCTTTGGAGACATGGGAGAGGCTTTCCCACGCCAGCTTGGTTTCATGAACCCCGAGGCTGGGCGAGCCGGGGCAGAGACTCGGGGCCACGGCCCGGGGCGGGTTCAGGACCAGCGTCCTTTGCTCCCAGGCCTGAGAAGCCCTGGGGTGGCGCGGGTTAAATATTAAATATGACCCCGCGCCCGTGCCGCCCTGAGTTTTTATGGTTTGCTATTTTTAGACACCACTGAAGCTGTTGGGAGTTTCCATCTCGTAAAAGATGGTTCTGGAAGCCTGTGTTTCTGGACTGGGTTGGGCCAGTCTGTGTGCACGCGCCTCTGTTAGCTAAAGACTTGTGCATAGCAATGGGAAGATGTCTTGTAAGCTGGGGCTCCACCTGTCATCCCAGCGACTCAGGAGGCTGAGACGGAGGATCGTGGTTCGAGGCCAGCCCGGGCAGGAAAGCCCGTGAGACTCTGATCTCCAACCAACCACCAGAAAACCAGAAGTGGCGCTGTGGCTCAAGTGGTAGAGCACCCGCCTTGAGCGAAAGAGCTCAGGGACAGCGCCCAGGCCCCGAGTTCAAGTCCCACCACGGGCAAAGCAGAAAAGCCGTTTTATGTGACTCCGGTTGGTCCAGGGGTGCCTGTCCCGTCCTCCTCCCTCCCGTGGTGCTGTTTGCCCCGGGGTGGGGGGGCTTTTCTAGTACATTCTCGAAGGCGTCGGTGTGGACCGGGCCTCAGAGCTGATCCGCAAGACATCACACCAGCACCCAGCACCCAGCACCCAGCACACGCTGGTGGGATCTCACCCCGTGCTGAGCGCCCGCGCCCGCAGCCCTCCGTCCTGGGAGGGGGAGCCTGGCAGAGCAAGCTCTGCCCCTCAGAGCCGCGTCCCGTCGCACAGGGAAGGGCAGGGCAGCGCGAGCACTCCTGCCGTCCCTGCTCAGGGGCAGACACCGCGTTCCCACCCGTGACCTGAGCCCTGGTTTACCCTTTCCGTCATTTCAAGAAAACGCAGGAGAAACAGATCAGGACGAAGGCTGACTTCCCGTGTGTGTGTGTGTGTGTGTGTGTTCACGCGCATGTGCGCCAGCGCCGGTTGTGGGGCTTGAACTCAGGGCCTGAGCACTGTCCCTGAGCCTCTTTTGCGCCACGCTGGCGCTCTACCACTTGAGCCACAGCGCCACCTCTGGCGTTTCCTGAGTCGTTTCTGGGAGATGTGCGGGCCGTGGACTTTCCTGCCCGGGCTGGCTTCGAACCCGGGTCGCAGTGAGGTGCTGGCCTGCCCTTCATAGGAACTTCTGTGTCTTCCCTGCAGGCCCGGAGCTGGCGTCGGCATGAGCGCACACCTGCCCGGCGGCTTTGGCCTGTACTCTTCCCAGCCCAAGTGAGTCACTGGTTGGTGCTGCGGGGCGCTGGATTGGCTGGGCTGAGGGAATGAATGAAGGAGTGAAGGAATGAATGAAATGAACGTGTTTATTTTGGAGACCAAGCGTCTCACTCTGCGGCCCAGGCTGGAATTGAACTTCTAATTCTCTCGCCTCTGCTGCTGGAGTGGTTGGGCTTGTATGTAGCTGCTGCTACGCCCAGCCATGCGTGTGTGTGTGTGTGTGTGTGTGTGTGTGTGTGTGTGTGTGTGTCTCTGAGGCTTGAACTCAGGGCCTGCGAGCTGTCTCTAAGACTTTTGTGCTCCAGGCTGGCGCTCTACCACTTGGACCACAGCTCCACCTCTGGCTTTTCCGTGGTTCACTAGACATACGAGTCTCACGGACTTTCCTGTCCAGGCTGGCTTCGAACTGCGATCCTCCTGTGTTAGCCTCCTGAGTTCTGGGCTGACGGGTGTGAGCCGCCGGGGTGGGGCCTGTGTCTCTTCCTGTATTCCATATTTCTTTCTGGCTTGGGAGGGGAAGGAGGTCAATAAATGTTTACTGAACAACGCAGTTGTTACTAACGGGAAGGGAGAGAGAAAAGTAAATAAACAAGGCCCGGCAGGGTGGCTCACGCCTACAATCCCAGCCCTGCAGGAGGCTGAGATCTTGAGGATCGCGGTTCGAGGCCAGCCCAGGCAGGAAAGCCTGTGAGACTCTGATCTCCACTGAACCAGCAGGAAAAGCTCAGGTGGTCTGTAGCCTGGTATTGGGGGTCAGGCTGCACATGGGAGGGACCCCGGATCTCATTGACATTGTGCAGTGGGCATCTGTGCGTAGGTCTGCTCCACACCCCCCCACAGGGTCAGCAAACCCCGCCTGCGCCCGCCATCGCTTCACGCCTCCTTCCTGTTTTGTTTTCCTTACAGTGGCTACGCCCCACCCCCCAGTTTGTCTCCCGTGGACAGAGATCACAGCTCCAAGTCCAGCGCAAAGACCCTGTACGGTACGCGCCCTGCCCGGGCCCCACCAGCTTTGCACAAACCACTGGTCTTTCCTTACAGCTCTTCACGTGGGTTACAGGCCAAGGCAGTGGTAGCTCCCGCCTGTAATCCCCGCTCCCCAGAACGCTGAGATCCGGAGGATCGCGGTTCATGAGCCAACTCAGGCAGAAAAGAGCCACGCGTCTCCCCCATCTCCCAAAGAACCAGCAAAAACAAATAAGCTGGGCCGGGAGCGTGGCTCAGGCGGTCAGCCTCCCACGCACGCTTGAGGGCGCAGCATGATTGGTGGGCAGCAGCTCGCTCTGGTGGTGATGGCGCCGTACGTGAATGGCAGGGACTGGCATGGAGGGAACGAGGCGCTGGCCTACCAGACTGGGCTCCCCCTCCCCGAATGTGTGATGCTGGAGTCCAAATCTGAGGCGAAACTAGATCTTTTGTTTTTTCTTTTTCGTTCATCCTGGGATTTGAACTCGGGGCCTGGGCGCTGCCCCTTGAGCTCTTTCTCTCAAGGCTGGCGCTCTACCACCTGAGCCACAGCTCCAGCCCAGCCTTTTGCTGGTTCCTTGGAGATCAGAGTCTCAGGGACTTCCCTGCCCGGGCTGGCCTGGAACCGCGATCCTCAGCTCTCAGCCTCCCAAGTGGCTGGGGTGACAGGCGGGAGCCACAGAGCCCGGCTCAGATCTTTCTTTTCTGACCACGTTATTTTGCTAGGACCCGAGGGATCTTATTTCTTCAGGTCGTCGTCCAAACAAAAGAAGAAAGGTAGTGTGTGTCCTGCGTGCGCTGGCTTCCCTTCCTTCCTCCAGCCCTGCGGGGCCAAAATCAGAATAAAGAGCGCGGGGCTTCCTCCCCGGGTTGCGAGCGGCCCAGAAGGCCGCAGTGGAAAAGAACTCCTCGTCCAAGTTTGCTTTTGTCAGTCCTGGGGCTTGAACTCAGGGCCTGGGCGCTGCCCCTCAGCTCTTCAGCTCAAGGCTGGCGCTCTACCACTTGAGCCACAGCGCCACTTCCATTTTTCTGGTGATTCATTAGAGATCAGAGTCTCACGGGCTTTCCTGCCCTGGACTGGCCTTGAACCTCGATCCTCTAGATCTCAGCTTCCTGAGTAGCTGGGATGACAGGCGTGAGCCCCCGCGCCCGGCCTCCGCCCGCGCCCGGCCTCCGCCCGCGCCCTGTCCACACTGAGTCCCCACGAGAAGCGGAGTTTGGAGACCTGATTCCCACCTGTCCCCCCAACACCGCCCCCCCCCAAATTAAATTCCTTTCCATCACGGCCTTCCGTGCGGGAGTGAGTCAGGAGGCAGGTCCCCCTACGGGAAGCCAGCGACACGCCCGTGTGCAGCGTGTGTGTGCGTGTGTGCTGTGACACACCTGTGCATTTTGGCCTGCAGCATCTCTGGTGGGCTTTGCGGTCTGGCTCCACTTTCTTCTTCTCTTCTTCCTTTTCCCCTAACACAACTTGTGTGTGCCCTGCGTGTGTCCCGATCACATGACCCCAGCCCACAGTCACTCCACCCCCCCCCCCCGTGCCTCCCGTGCGTGTGTGTGTGTGTGTGTGTGCCTCATAGAATACAGTATTTACAACTGTGTTTTCACCCCACGTGTACAAAGCTGGCTTTAATCTTCACCCACAGCCAGAGGCCTGATCATTTATTTACTTTTCTTACAACATTTATAATCTTTTCAAGAGAAAAATAATGTATTTTTATACGTGTGCCAGCCTGGGCCAGGACGCCATCCCTGAGTCTCTTTGCGCTCTGGTGCTCTACCACTTGAGCCACAGCTCCACTTCCGGCTTTTTGCTGGTTCATTGGAGATCAGAGTCTCACGGGCTTTCCTGCCAGGGCTGGCTTCGAACCACGATCCTCAGATCTCAGCCTCCTCAAGTAGCCGGGATGACAGGCGGGAGCCACTGGTGCCCAACTGAACATAGATGGTGTTCACGTGGAGCGCTGATCGTTCATACTTACCCCAAAGGCTTCCTGCATGCCGTTATGGCTTCTTCGGGCTTCTCGATTTCTGGGTGAAGGTTTTCAGGAAAGCCGGGCTGTGGTGGCGTGTCCGCTACTGTATTGGTATGAGAGACACAGGCTGGATTTCCACCCGGCCCTCGAGCGAGGCGTGGCTCAGTGGCGATCATCTCTCTCCCAGAACAAAGGAAGAATTACGCGCGGGACAGCGTGAGCAGCGTGCCCGATGTCTCTCAGTACCGAGTGGAGGTAACACGCCTGTGTGTTCAGGAGGAGTCTTTGTGTGTCTGTGTCTGTGTGTGTGCACTGGGACTCGAACTCAGGGCCCTGAGCTGCTTTCGCTCAAGGCTGGCGCTCTACCACTTGAGCCACAGCGCCACTTCTGGTTTTCTGGTGGTTCATTGGAGATCAGAGTCTCATGGACTTTCCTGCCCAGGCTGGCTTTGAACTACGATCCTCAGATCCCAGCCTCCTGGGTCGCTGGGATGGCAGGCGGGAGCCACGGCGCCCGGCTCTGAGACAGATTTTGATCTGTCTTCGGAACCAAGTTATCCTTTTTCTGTATTGAGAAGAGTCCTGTGATCTCCTCTTCCCAGGAAGACAAGGAGGTGGGGTGGGGCTGCAGGGTGCTTTGTGTTTAGTCTACATTTCTCCCATCCCTGACTTCGATGGGAACATGTATATGAAAGCCATATGCCCCGTGTCACCGATACATACTTGTCAGTTTCTAACGTCATTATGGATGAGAATTAAGACAATGACGACGCGCTCGTGGCTGGATTCTGGTGGCGTCGGTTCTAACGAACACGTGGTTGTAATTAGTCTCAGCTCGGCATTCTCTTAACGTGTGGCTTGTCTTTGGCCCGTGTGCAGCACCTGACCACCTTCATCCTGGACCGGAAGGATGCCATGCTCAACGTGGAGGACGGAATCCGGAAGCTGAAGCTGCTGGATGCCAAGGGCAAAGTGTGGACTCAGGACATGATTCTGCAGGTGGATGACCGAGCCGTGAGCCTCATCGACCTGGAGTCCCAGGTAAGTCGAGGCACCGGGGAGGCCTTTGAGTTCCCCGCCACGCCCCACCCCTGCGGGCCAAGCCAGGACCTGACCGAGTCTCCTCTGTGTGTAGAATGAACTGGAGAATTTCCCTCTCAGCACCATCCAGCACTGCCAGGCCGTGCAGAAGGCCTGCAGCTACGACTCCATCCTGGCCCTGGTGTGCAAAGAATCCACGCAGAACAAGCCCGACCTCCACCTCTTCCAGTGCGACGAGGTGAAGGTACACGCGCGGGACCATTCCCTGCCCTTCCTCATTGTGCTGGTCAGTCCTGGGACTTGAACTCAGGGCCTGGGTGCTGTCCCTGAGCTCTTTCACTCCAGGCTGGCGCTCTACCACTTCAGCCACAGCGCCCCTTCCAGTTTTTGGTGGTTCACTGGAGATCAGAGTCTCACGGACTTTTCCTGCCGGGGCTGGCCTCCAACTGTGATCCTCAGTCCTCAGCCTCCCGGGTGGCTGGGATGACAAGCGGGAGCCATCAGCGCCCGGCTTTCTCTAGTTTAATCTCACGTCCACCACACGTCGCTCCGGGTAGAACCTTCTGGTAACAGGTGTCTTGTTGCAGGCGAACCTGATCAGTGAGGATATCGAGAGTGCCGTGAGCGACAGCCGAGGCGGGAAGCAGAAACGGAGGCCGGAGGCGCTGAGGTGAGTGCGGGACCAGCCGGGCGAACGCGACCTCTCAAACATGGTGGATCCTTTTCCCTAAAGGGTTAGGAAAAGGACTCTCAGCGCAGGTGTGCATCCTGCGGCTCGGAAGCTGTGGCCTCTGCGTATTTGCTCTCCCCAGCCTCCTCCTCCTTCTCTCTGAACTTTGTCCTTTCTTTCATCCATTCCCTCCTGTGTGTGTGTGTGTGTGTGTCTCAGGGCTTGGACTCAGGGCCGTTTGAGCCACAGCTCTGCTTCTTGGCTTTTTGGTCTCACGGCCTTTCCTGCCCAGGCTGGCCTCCAACCTCGATCCTCAGATCTCAGCCTCCTGAGTCGCTGGGATGACAGGCGTGAGCGCTGGCGCCCGGCTGCGTAGCTCTTTTTGAGGGTGAAGCACTCAAGCCGTGACTGAGAACGGCCTGGTGGTGTTCCTGTGTTTCAGGATGATCGCCAAGGCGGAGCCCGGCATCCCCCCGCCGCCCCGGGCGCCGGCCCCCGCGCCCCCGGGCACTGTCACCCAGGTGGACGTGAGGAGCCGGGTGGCGGCGTGGTCGGTGTGGGCCGCGGACCAGGGCGACGGTGAGTATCTCCGGCCGGCCGTTGGGGCGCGCTGCGGTCCGCGCTGGCTTGCTCACTGTGTTGCTGATGTCTGATCGTTAGTCCCAGCCAACTTTTAAGAAACATTAAGCGGAGGACAGGAGGCGGTGAACCCGGGCTAACCATTGATATGGGGTGTCGGGGCGTTCACGGCCCTCAGTCAGTAAATTCGGCGTTAGAGTCTCTGTGTGGGCTGGGCCTGGGCCTGATCTCTGGGCCTGGGCGCTGCCCCTCAGCTCTTCAGCTCAAGGCGGGCGCTCTACCACTTGGGCCACGGCGCTGTTTTCTGCTGATTGCCTGGAGATGAGCGTCTCCCGGGCTTTCCCGCCCGGGCTGGCCTTGCACCGCGATCCTCGGCTCGGCCCGCTGTGAGGAGGCTCTGGCGGCCTCTTTCCTCCTGAGCTCCCACTCCACGGCCTCCGTGGGCAGGAGGGGCTGCCGGGCTGCGCAGAGGGGCCTGGGCCCTTGTCCCCTGACCCCTGACCCCAACCTCTGACCCCTCCCTCCATCCCTGAATCATGATCTCCATACCTTGACCTCTGCCTCCTCACCCGACCTCTGACCCCTCACCCCATCCCTGACTCCTAACCCTGACCCCGACCTCTGACTCACCCCATCCCTGAGTCAGCACCCCGTGCCCTGACCTCTGACCCCTCCATTCCTGACCCCTCACCCCATCCCCAGGTCAGCACCGTGTATCCTGACCCCTCACCCCGACCTCTGACCTCTCACCCTATCCTTGAATCCATCACCCTGTACTCTGACCTCTGACCCCTGACCCCAACCTCTGACCCCTCCCTCCATCCCTGAATCATGATCTCCATACCTT
>NW_012267297.1:1737175-1747534 GCF_000151885.1 Dipodomys ordii | reverse complement strand
AACGGAGGAAGGGACAATTAGACTGTCCTGATAAAGGCTCCCAGAGGCCCCGAGGCTCGGGCGGTCACCTCTCCATGGCTGTTTCCATGAGCGATTGCCAGTGAATTACCAAAAAAAAAAACCTGAAATGGCGCTGCGGTTCAAGTGGTAGAGCACCCACCTTGAGCACAAAAGCTCAGCACCCAGGCCCTGAGTTCAAATCCTAGACTAACAGACACACACACAGACACACACAGACTCATCATCCTACCTAGGTAATAATGCGACAGCGTGCTTACGAGGTTGTGTGCATGCGTGCATGCGTGCACATGTGTTCACTGAATGGATTTCCTTTGAACTTGGCTCTAGAGGGAGTTTTAACCCTTCGGGCAAAGCCTCCACCCCCGGATGAGTTCGTGGACTGTTTCCAGAAGTTTAAGCACGGCTTTAATCTTCTGGTAAGTGCACTGATCATCACTGACCGGAGAGACCAATGACTCAGATCGCAGGCCAGGGGGGTGGGTCTGGAAATTAAATCAGGATGTAGAATGATTGTTTCAGCACTGTGTGCATTTGTAAGCGTGCTTTCATTACACTAAGAAGACCAACGGTGAAGAAGCAAAACTAATGTGCATTTAAGAGATTTCGTCGAAAACCAGTGACTCCTGACTGTCATTGTCCATAAATTCCCATTTCCACCACGCTGCTGAATATACTAAACATAACAGGCCGGGCACGGTGGCTACCGCCTGACATCCCAGCTTCTTAGGAGGCTAGGATCCAGAGGATCGTGGTTCAAAGCCAGCCCGGGTGAGAAAGTCCATGAGACTCTGATCTCCCATGAACCACCAGAAAACGGGAAGTGGAGCTGTGGCTCACGTGGTAGAGCGCCAGCCTGGAGTGAAAGAGCTCAGGGACAGCGCCCAGGCCCTGAGTTCAAGTCCCAGGGCTGTGTCCAGCCAGCTTTGGCTCTAGCACCCTTTGGTAACCACGTGTCTTTTGTTCCCTCCCCGGCGCCAGGCCAAGCTGAAATTGCACATCCAGAACCCGAGCGCTGCGGACCTGGTCCATTTCCTCTTCACGCCCTTAAACATGGTGAGATTTGTATTCACAGAACAAAAATACTCGCTCCAAGCACAGTTCCCAGCACACCAGACCTGGCCACCCCATCCGATCACCTCCCTTCATTCTCCCGTCTGCGTCAATACTGACAACCCCAAATAGGAGAGTTGAAAAAGAACCTTGAAAGCCAGGCGTTCAGGAGCTCACGCCTATAATCCCAGCTACTCAGGAGGCTGAGATCTGAGGATCGAGGTTCAAAGCCAGCCTGGGCAGGAAAGTCCATGAGACTCAGATCTCCAAGGAACCACCAGAAAACCGGAAGTGGCGCTGTGGCTCAAGTGGTAGAGCTCCAGCCTTGAGCGAAAGAGCTCAGGGACAGCGCCCAGGCCATGAGTTCAAGCATCGTCACCTGCTAGACAGCCACTTGTGTCAGAAGCACTCGCTTGAATATCAGACAGAAATAACTACTTAAAAATAAACGGATCCCAGTGGCAGAGAGGCCCGAGTCTTCCTGTCCGTCTGTCCCCGTGGGTGGCCGCGCCACGCTTTGAAATGAGGGACTGCTTCCCCAGCTCAGGCAACAGGGTCGGCGTGAACGCCAGAAGCAGCTCACTTGCGAGATCAGGAGATCAGGGCCCAGCCGGATCAATAATTCACGTGTGTGCAGCGTCACGTTTCCGTGTATCCGGTTATTGGCCAATAACTCTGGTCAGGGAACCCTCCGGTCTGAAAATTCGATCTCAGGCTGGGGGTGGTGGCTCGTGATTGTAATCTCAGCCCCTGCGGGGGTGAAGGGTGGGGAGGGGGGATTTGAAATCAGGGTGATTGCAGCCGAGGACCGGCCAGGATCTCAATGATTAGGGGAGCCCCCCCCCCAGACCCCATCATCTCAATCAGTAAGCCAGGTTTGGTGACGCATTGCTGTAACCCAAGCCATGTGGGAAAGCAGCAAGGAAGAAGAGCACGCTCGTCAGGTTCAACCTGGGCCAAAAGCGTGTATGTAGACAAGTGTGTAAACACACGTGCACACACACGCAGTTCCTTTCTTCTCATGCCACACCTGTTACCAAGGCAAAACGTTGATTAAAGCGGCCGTGGTTTGTGTCCCGAGGAGCTCATTTTTAATTCTCCAGCCAGGAAAACGGCTCCTAGATTTTAGGCCAGTTTTTGTTTGTTTGCGAGAACTGATTTTCCAGAGCTGCATGTGTTTTTCTTTTTGGTCTGTTGGGGGTCTTGAACTCAGGGCCTGGGCGCTGTCCCTGAGCTCTCTCACTCAAGGCTAGTGCTCTACCACTTGAGCCACAGCGCCACTTCCGGTTTTCTGGTGGTTCCTTGGAGATCAGAGTCCCACGGACTTTCCTGCCCAGGCTGGCCTCGAACTGCGATCCTCAGATCTCAGCCTCCTGAGAGGCTGGAAGAGTGTTGGCTTGCGTTTTTAGTGCTCGCCGCCTTCCTGCCACCAACCCCGTGTGTCCTCCCATAGGTCGTCCAGGCCACCGGAGGCCCCAAGCTGGCCAGTTCCGTGCTCAGCCCCCTGCTGACCAAGGACACCGTGGACTTCCTCAACCGCACCGTGACCCCTGAGGAGCGGGACCTGTGGCTGTCGCTGGGGGAGACGTGGCTCAAAGCCAGGTGAGGGAGGGGCTCTGTGCCGACTGCCTGTAGTGCCGGCAGGCCTGGGTGGGTCGGGATCGGGGTCCAGAGGGACCCAGCGGGGTCGCTGACATCATGAAAGCCGGCGTCGTGGCTCCCGCCTGCCATCCCAGCCACCCAGGAGGCTGAGATCGGACGATCGCGGTTCAAAGCCAGCCTGGGCAGGGAGGTCTGTGAGACTCTGATTTCCCATGAATCACCAGAAAACCGGAAGTGGCGCTGTGGCTCAAGGGGTAGAGCACCCGCCTTGAGCACAGGCCCTGAGTTCAAGCCGCAGCACACACACACGCATGCACGCACGCATGCAAGCATGCACCTGGGTCAGAAATGCTTTCTTTCATATTATGCAAGTTAAAATCTTCGGCGTGTGGCCCCGCTCTGACGGGGCCCGCCGTTCTCTACTGAGGTCCGTGTACCTGCCTCTCAGCGAGGTTTCGTCTCCCGGGCTCCGTCCCACCCCGTGTTTCCCCTCGATGTGGACTTTTCTTTCTTCTTTCCTTCTTTTCTTTGACGCGGTCCTTCATTTTCTCATGGAGAATCCGAGCCAAAATCATTGCAGAGATGGCGCTATTTTTATGCTCTGATTTAATAAGCTTTCTGGAAGTACAGTTCACATTCCAAGCGGGCTTATCCGACGGCGGCATCGATCGAACAGATTCCAGAAAGCCAGAGAGCCGCTTTCTGCCCAGCCTTCCACACAAAAACGGCAGGGAAATCTGCACAGTAGGATAATAAATAAATACAAAAGTGCAAAGGGAAATGATCTATATACACACACACACATACAATTTTTGCTCAGTGGTGGGTCTTGAACTCAGGGCCTGGGCGCTGTCCCTCAGCTCTTCAGCTCAAGGCTGGTGCTCTACCACTTGAGCCACAGCACCACTTCCGGTTTTCTAGTGGTTCATAGGAGATGAGAGTCTCACGGACTTCCTTCCCTGGGCTGGCCTCGAACCACGATCCTCAGACCTCAGCCTCCCGAGTCGCTTACTTAGCACAGCGCGTAGGATGCCCCCGCACACGCTTGCAGCACGCAGACAGCCCGCGTGGGGGCCCGGCCTGGGCCGAGGCCTGTGCCAAGGCAGCAACACCGCCAGGCCGCACGGAGGAGCGTGAACGCGCGTGGACACGCGTGTGTTTCCCTCTCCGGGTCACACAGGAGGGCTGCGCTGGGTCGGCGTGCGGCGGTGTTGCTGGTGTGTGGTGGTGTGTCTGGGTGTGTCAGATGTGTTGGTGTGTCTGTTGTGTTGGTGTATTGGGGTACTAGTGGATTGGTGTGTTGTGTCGGTGTATTGGTATGTTGGTGTGTGTTGGTATGCTGGCGTGCCAGTGTGCATTTGGTGGTGTGGTGGTGTGGTATGTTGATGTGGTGTGTTAGTGTACTGGTGGATTGGTGTGTTGTGTTGGTGTGTCGATGTATCAGTACGTTGGTGTGTTGGTATGTTGGTATGCCAGTGTGTATTTGTTGGTGTGTTGGTATATTAATGTGGTGGGTTGGTGTATTGGTGTGTTGGGTACTGTGGGTCGGTGTGTCGTGTCGGTGTGTTGGGTACTGTGGATCGGTGAGTCCTGTCGCTGTGTCTGCGGGTCCGTGGGTCCCGCAGGCCTGGCTGACGTGTCCGTGTGGGTGTCGGTGTCCGCGTGGGTGTCCGCAGGGCGGAGTGGCCTCGGGAGCAGTTCATCCCCCCCTACGTGCCCCGCTTCCGGCTGGGCTGGGAGCCGCCGGCGCTGGACAGCCTGGGGCCCCCCCAGGGGTCCCCGCCGCCCGCCGAGCCCCGCGGCCAGCTCGACCCCCGGAGACCGCCGGCCACAGAGGTACAGCGATGACCCCTGCTTCTAGAGCAACCGAGGGGTGACCGTCTAGAGCCTGGGAAGACCCATGATCACTCCCCAGCTTCTAGAACAATCTAGAAGTGACATTCTAGAGCCTAGAAACAACCACAATCACTACCACCCCCAGCTTCTAGAATAATCTGAAGGTGACTTTGTGGAGTCCAGAAAGAAAGACCTGTGATTATCCCCTGGCTTCTAGAACAACCTAAAGATTTTCTGGAGTCCAACAAAACCTGTGCTCACCTCCCCCCCAGCTTCTAGAACAATCTAGTCAGTTTCTCTCAATTCTAGAAGGATCTAAGATTGGCCCTGTCCGGGCTCTAGACAAATCTAGATAGGCTTTTCTCGATGATAGCGAAATTTAGGCTCTCTCTTTCACCATTCCAGAAAAATCTAGCCCGTGGGGACTGAGCAGGAGGAGGCCTGAGGGTGGCAAACGTGGACCCACGAGGCCCCAGCGCGGGGAGGGAGAGCTGGGGGGCAGGGCGCCCGCGGGAGGGCAAGGCCCTGGGTTCAAACCCACCCCTCCCCTGAAAAACAACAAGGAAAAGCTTTGCTGATGCCCCTTTTCATCCTCCTGGGAAATAAAGCTGAACCGGGTCCATGAGGCGGGGGGGGGGTCCCTAACACGGGGGGCCCCCCGAATGACACCAGGGGACGCGTGTGTCTGCCGCAGCTCCGGGGCACACGGGGCCTGGGCGCTGTCCCCGAGCTCGCTCACTCAAGGCTGGCGCTCTACCCCTTGAGCCACGGCTCCAGTCCAGTCTTGGTGGCCGTTCGTTCATTGGCGAGCAGGGTCTCACGGGCTTTCCCGCCCGAGGCTGGCCTCAGACCGCGGTCCTCGGCCCTCAGCCTCCCGAGCCGCTGGGACCCCAGGCCTGGGCCCCGGGTGGAGGTGGGCGGCGTGAGCACTCACGGCACTGGTGTTGATTGTTGCACATCTGCCCCACAGCACCCCGGCCTCCTCGAGTACCCCCCGCCTGACGCGTATGCCTTCTGCAGCAGCGTGTACCCCAGGGGGCCGCAGCCAGACCAGGGGGAGGCCGCCGGGCCCTTCAAGCCCACCCCGAACCGCCACGCAGACAGGTAACGCACCATGGAAAGCGACGGGGCCTCGGGTGTGTGCTGCTGACTGCTGCCCGCACATCTTCACACGCGCTCTCCTGGGCCTGCACCAGTGGCTCATGCCTGTAGTCCCAGCTGCTCGGGAGGCTGAGCTCTGACGATCACGGTTCAAAGCCAGCCCAGGCAGGAAAGTCCCTGAGACTCTTAACTCCATGAACCACCAGAAAACAGGAAGGGGCGCTGTGGCTCAAGTGGTAGAGCGCCAGCCTTGAGTGAAAGAGCTCAGGGACGATGCCCAGGCCCTCAGTTCGAGTCCCACGACTGACAAAAAAAAAGATAAATGACAATATTAAAAGAATAAATAGTGACAATAAAATAACAAGTCATGGGGGCTGGGCAGGTGGCTCAGTGGTAGAGCGCTTGCCTTGCATGCCTGAGGCCCTGGGTTCGATTCCTCAGCACCACATAAGCAAAAAGAAAAAAGCCGGAGGTGGCGCTGTGGCTCAAGTGGTAGAGCGCTAGCCTTGAGCTGAAGAGCTGAGGGACAGCGCCCAGGCCCAGAGTTCAGGCCCCACGACTGACCAAAAAGACCCAAATGAGAAAATAACAAATCATACAGTAATAAACACTAAAACGTTAAGCAATAATAAATAACACCGAGTGACACTCGTGATAAGTAATAATACACAATAAAATGATAAGTGATAGATAATAAGACCTTAAGTGGCAATTAGTAATAGGATGTCAAGTCGTGAATAATAAAGTAACAATGAACAATTAGAACAGAACAGAACGTCCCCCCCTCACTCCTGGGGTGTGTGGGTGGGGGGGGGGTTCTTGGGCTCCCCGTCAGCGCCGGCGGCCGGGCCGGGCCAGGCCGGGGTGGGCCCAGCACTGTGCTCTGCTACAGCCACAGAAGTTACGACCCGCACCCGCCCCAGCCCAAGAAGTACGCCCGCTCCAAGTTCGACTTCACGGCCAGGAACAGCAGCGAGCTGTCGGTGCTGAAGGATGAGGTCCTGGAGGTGAGGCCCCCCGAGCCGTGCGTCCCCAGCTCCCCCGCATCGCATGCACGCCCCGCACATGCCCCACTCCCTCGGGCTCCATCCTTACAACCGAGGCTGGTGATGCATTCACCAGAGACCCATGGTGAGACCCAGGCCGGGCACGGGCGCTCACGCCTGCCGTCCCAGCCAGCCCAGGCCAGAAAGTCCCTGGGACTCCGCGGGCTGCTCACGCGCTCCCCCCCCCCCCGCAGGTGCTGGACGACCGCAGGCAGTGGTGGAGGGTGCGGGGCGCGCGCGGGGACGCGGGCTTCGTGCCCAACAACATCCTGGACCTGCTGCCGCCCGCCGGCCCCGCCGCCCCGCACACGCACACCATCCAGGTACGAGCCGCCTGATCCCCCCTCGACTCTATTCCTCGCACGCAGCGTTTCCGTCCGGCCAGGCCCAGTGCCGATGTGCACCCCTGTAGTCCCGGCTCACTTGTAGTCCCAAGCTCCCCCCGTGCAGAGCGCATGGCCCGGCCGCTCCCTCCTCGCCTCTCCCCCCGGGGAGGGTCTTTTAATTTCTGGGGTGCTGAGGGAGATCCACAGTCACCCCGGGAGAAGGTCAGGGCTGGGCCTGGCCGTCCCTGGGGGGGTGGGGGGCGGTCCTCCCCACCACACAGCGGGGCGCGCCCGGCGCCTCCCGCCTGTCATCCCGGCCCCTCACCAGGCTCAGATCCAGAGGATCACGGTTCAAAGCCAGCCCGGGCCAGAAAGTCCGTGAGACCCTCACCCCCCCATGAACCACCAGAGAAAAAGCCAGAAGCGGCGCTGTGGCTCAGGCGGCAGAGCGCCAGCCTAGAGCGGAAACGCTCAGGGACAGCGCCCAGGCCCCGAGTTCGAGACCCAGGACGCAGGCAGCCCGGTCCTGGGCGCGTGGCTGAGCCGCGCTTTCCACGGGGGCTCGGGGTCCGCCTCGAACCCGCGGCCCCGTTCCAATCCGTGCGTGGGGCAAAGCCAAGGATGTCGGGGTGGTCTCCACGCGGGTCGGGGGGGTCCCCCACCCCACCTGCTGCCGCCCGCCCACCCTCCCTGCCTCCGCCACCAGCTCTTGATGCCAAAGAAGGAATTTGAGCTGTTCAAGGTAGGACGGCTCCCGGCCTTTGGTGTGACGTGGTCTTGCGTGGTGTGAACGCCTTCTCCTCCTCCCAAATCCCAGCCTGCCGTGGGCCGCGTGACGCCCCCGCTGGCTTTCTGAGCGCCAGGAAGCCACAGACACTGCGACCCTCTCCTCGGTGGGCCACGGAGCACCAGCTTCAGCGTGCGCCTCGGCCGGGTGCCGGTGCGCACGCCTGCCATCCCGGCTGCTCAGGAGGCTGAGAGCTGGAGGATCGCGGTGCTAAGCCCGTGCACAGAGAGGGCGTCAGGCTTTCTGATCCTCTCCGAGCTCAACAATCGAACATGTTCTCCCGGCATCCTGGGAAAGAGTCCATGTCTGGGCCGTGTCCTGTCTCTTTCCTGTGCGGGTGATCCGTGGCTTGAGCCGCCGTAACCTGACTTCCCTGCACGAAAGCTTGTTTCTTCCCAAGACCGAGCAAACCAAAATGGCAGGCGGGAAAGCCATTTGTTGCTGTACAGGTTCTGGGTCTCGAACTCAGGGCCTGGGCGCTGTCCCTGAGCTCTTTCACTCCAGGCTGGTGCTCTACCACCTGAGCCACAGCGCCACTTCCGGTTTTCTGGTGGTTCGGCGGAGATCGGAGTCTCAGGGACTTTCCTGCCCAAGCGGGCCTCGAACCTCGATCCTCGGATCTCAGCCTCCCGAGTGGCCGGGGTGACAGGCGGGTGCCGCCGCGCCCAGCCTGCCCTCTTGTTTCTGTTTTTGGTTTTTTACACAGAAGCTCGCCTTGCGTTTTTGTGAGCTTGGGCCCGGCCAGGACACGCGTCCCTCCGCGTGTCCCACGCCGCAGGCCGCGCGCCGCAGGGGGGTCTTGGCGGCCGTGGGTCCCTCGCAGCTCGTCACGGCTGGTGAAGTTTTCTCAGGGCCTCAGGCTCCCCTGAGACGCTGCCTGCTGTGGCGTGTGCGCATGCGTGCGTGTGTGTGTGCGTGTGCATGCGTGTGTGTGTGCGTGTGCATGTGTGTGCGTGTGTGTGCGTGCATGTGTTGCTTTGTTTACCCGCGAGGCCCTGGTTGTGAAAGTTATTACAGAGTCTCGAAATGGCTTCCAACCCCACGAGGTTTCGCAGTGTTTCGGGACGCACGCTCGCCTCCTTCCCTTCTTTCCTTTTTCTGTTTTTGTGTCAGTCGTGGGGCTTGAACTCAGGGCCTGGGCGCTGTCCCTGAGCTCTTTTTTCTCAAGGCTGGGGCTCTACCACTTGAGCCACGGCGCCACCTCTGGTTTTCTGGTGGTTCATCGGAGATCAGAGTCTCATGGACTTTCCTGCCCTGAGCTGGCTTTGAACCACGATCCTCAGATCTCAGCCTCCTGAGTGGCTGGGATTGCAGGCGAGAGCCACAGCGCCTGGCTCGTTTGTTTATCATCAGGTCTAGGCACTGGCAGATGCTCTTACTCTACCAACGCGCAGCCCGGGGTTCCCAGCTCCTCTCTGTCTCTGTGTCTGTCTGTCTCTGTCTCTCTGTCTGTCTCTGTCTCAGTCTCTTGCTGTCTGTCTGTCTGTCTCTGTCTCTGTGTGTGTGTCTCAGTCTCTTGCTGTCTGTCTGTCTGTCTGAGTCTCTCGCTGTCTGTCTGTCTTCCTCCTGGCTGTGGGGGGATTCAGGGAGCTCTCGTGGTGCTCGCTGTAACACTGGCCAGTGTGGCTTGGGGTCACCCCCCGCAGCGCACAGCCGGGCAGCCACGTGTGGACACGCGTGTGCTTGGATCTGTGCACTCGCGTGTGCAGCGGCCGCCCGACCAGGTGTCTGGGCGGGACGGTGGCGTCTCCCTGCCTCTGCTGCCGCCAGCCCGCCTAGCCGCCTTGCGGACGGACGACGGACCCGCGCTTGGGCGGCCGTGGGCCTCGCCTCACGCCTCCCGCGGCCTTGGGCTTTGCTCATCTCTGTCCTCCCCCCCCCCCAGCGCCTGCTCGGGGAGCTCGCCCAGGTAACCCCGCACCCAGTTCTGGGCCCGATGTTGGTTTTGTTTTATTTTTGGCTCCGCGCCCAGCCCTGCCTGCCATCTGGGGGTTGTTTTCGGGTGGTTTGGGGGTTGTTGGGGTGTTTGGGGTTGTTTGGAGGGTGGGTTGGGGGTGGTTTGGGGGTGGTTGAGGGTTGGTTTGGGATGGTTGGGGGGTGGTTGGGGGTGGTTTGGGGTTTTGTGGTGGTTGGGGTGGTTTGGGGGTGGTTTGGGGTTGGTTTAGGGTCGTTTGGAGTGGTTTGGGGGTGGTTGAGGGGTGGTTGAGGGCTGGTTTAGGGTTGTTTGGGGTGGTTTGGGGGTGGTTGTTGGGGTGGTTTGGGGTTGGTTTGGGGGTGGTTTGGGGTTGGTTTAGGGTTGTTTGGGGTGGTTTGGGGGTGGTTGAGGGTTGGTTAGGTGGTTGGGGTGGTTTGGGGTTTTGGGGTGGTTGGGGTTGGTTTTGTCTTTCACTGCAGAGGGGTGGGTGACTCAGGAGACCCGGGGTCATTGGGAGCAGGGGGCGGAGGGCTGGCTCAGTTTCCCCCGCGTCTGGAGTCAGGGCTGGCCTGGAGGGCTCCCCCGCCCGCCCGGGAAAGTGACTCATCCCGCCGATGGCCAGGGAGGAGGGAGGGAGGAAGGAGGAGGAGGGAGGGATAGGTCTGTAGAGAGGGA
>NW_012267297.1:1735935-1736241 GCF_000151885.1 Dipodomys ordii | reverse complement strand
GCCTGACGGTTGCTCATCCTGTGGCTCCAAAACCACCTGATTGGCCCAAACGCAGGACGAGCGCCTCAGCCAGCGATGGAGGCGGCGCTGCGCCCGGCGTGCGTGGCCCAGGCACCCCGGGCGGCCTTTCTAGAAAGATCCACGCAGGGTTTCCGTGCTGGGTCTCTTTAAGGCAGAAGCGCAGCCTCTCGGGTCAATTCCTCCCCGGACTGGGGGGGGATGGGGGCGTCGGTCACCGCGCGTGCGCTTGTGCCTCCCGTTTGGGCCAATTCGGAGCTTGGTCGCAGCCTCCGGGGCCTGAGCCGC
>NW_012267297.1:1732976-1734186 GCF_000151885.1 Dipodomys ordii | reverse complement strand
GGTGCGGGTCCCGGGCCTCGAACTCGGGGCCGGGCGCCGTCCCTCGGCTCCTTCCCTCCAGGCGGGCGCTCCACCCCGTGAACCACGGCCCCACGCCCTGCGTTCTGCTGGTTCCTCGGAGAGCACAGGCTCAGGGACCTTCCCGCAGGTCTTGAGCGCGCCGGGCGCCTCCTCTCCTGGCCGGTGGCCTCCGCGGAGGAGGCCGCGCCCACGGGGAGGCCTTTAACCTGGCCTTGGGGACACTCTAGAACTTTCCACCCGGGTGCCCCGAGCCCTGACCCCTGTCCCCCTCTCCCGCCCCAGGACGGTGAGCAGCCTCGGGGTGCTGAACGGGGCGCAGCTCTTCTCCCTCAACAAAGACGAGCTGAGGGCCGTGTGTCCCGAGGGCGCGCGCGTCTTCAACCAGGTCACCGTGCAGAAGGCCGCCCTGGAGGTGAGCCCCGAACCCACGCCGGAAAGCGCCAGAACAAAGCTCTAGAGAGTTCACATCCCCTCCCTGCAGGGTTGAGTCAGATTCCCCTGGTCTCCATCAGTCGCCATTTACTCATTCAATAGAACTTAACAGACAGACAGATAAATGATGGATGGATGGGTGGGTGGGTGGGTGGATGAATGGATGGATGGATGGATGGATGGATGGATGGATGGATGGATGGATAGATAGATAGATAGATAGATAGATAGATAGATAGATAGATGGAAAGGTAGGTGAATGGATGGACAGACAGACAGGTAATAGATGGATAGATAGTTGGATAGACATGTGATGGATAGATTGATAGTTGAATAGATGGATGGATGGATGGATAGATATAGATGGATAGATGATGGATAGGTGGATAGATAAATGATAGGTGATTAGATGGATGGATGGATGGACAGGCAGATGGATAGATTGATTGATAGACAGTAGATATTGATAAATGGATAGATTGATAGATGATTGATTGGTAGATGGATAGATTGGTGGGTACATAGATAGATTGATAGATGATTGATTGGTAGTCGGGTAGAGGGATAGGTAGATGGATAGATTGGTAGATGATTGATTGGTAGTTTAGATGATTGGTTGGTAGTCGGGTAGATGGATGGGTAGGTGGATTGGTTGGTTGGTTGGTGGCTGGATGTTGGCACTTTACCGCAGTGTAACACTCGGCCGTCGGCGCTGGGCCGTCGGGTCCCCTGCGTGCGCCCCGGGCCCGGGGTGGAG
>NW_012267297.1:1726311-1728243 GCF_000151885.1 Dipodomys ordii | reverse complement strand
CCCCCCCAGGGGCAGCTCAGTCTATTAACTGTTTTCATAGTGCCTTTTGTCACCAGTCAATTGGGCAATAAACAGCGTCGTTTGTAGGTGACCCCGTGGCCTCTCGGGGGTCAAAGGGTGTCTGCTGTACCCGCTAATGACCAGGACCAGAGACGGTGGAGGGGGAAGGAATTAACATGCACTGGAAAGAATGGAGTCGGGCCCCGGCGCTCACGCCTGCCATCCCAGCTGGCTGCTGAGGAGGCTGAGAGCTGAGGATCGCGGGTGGAGGCCAGCCCGGGCAGGAGAGTCCCTGAGACTCTGATCTCCCAGGAACCACCAGAAAACCGGACGTGGTGCTGTGGCTCAAGGGGTAGAGCGCCCGCCCTGAGCTGAAGAGCGCACACCCGGCCAGCCCGACGTTTGTTGACTGACTGACTGACTGACAGCGTCTCTTCCAGCCCAGCTTTGTCAGCTCCGGGCTCTTCCCGCTCGGTCCCCTCACCTGCGGCTCCGGCCTGGCGCCCACAGGTCTGCCCAGCCCCCCTGCCTGACCGTGTGTCCCCTCCGGGGACCGCAGAGACCCCATCGGTCCTGGGGCTCGAACTCGGGGCCTGGGCGCCGTCCCCAAGCTGCTTTGGCTCAAGGCTGGCGCTCTACCACTTGAGCCACAGCGCCACTTCTGGCCTTTTCTAAATACGTAGTGCTGAGGAATGGAACCCAGGGCCTCGTGCATGCGAGGCGAGCACTACCACAGAGCCACCCCGCCCAGCCCCCGGCAGCTGGTCTTTACAAAGAAAAAACAATCAGACTTTTCTAGAAGGCCTGGGGCCGTGGTGAAAGGCCCTTCAGATGTGTCAAGTGCCCACCGCCAGCCCGGCTCTCTGGAAGGAAGGGTGGTGTCTGCGTTCTGGGGTGACCCGCCTTCCTCTGCCCCCCACTCTGGGTGCACATGCCCAGCAGGGTGGGGGAGGCCTGTAGTCCAGGAACGGAGCCAGAGGCTGGTGTTCGGCCAGGACTCCAGCCAAGCCGTGGGGGCGGGGGGAGGGGGGAGGGGGGACTGGGGGGGGGGGACAGCCCAGCACCGGACAGGAAGAGCCGAGCCCGGCCACTGGCTGAGAGGACAAAGACGAGCCAGCGCCCCGTGCTGTTTTCCTTTTTATTTTCCCATCCTGGGGCTTGAACTCTGGGCCTGGGTGCCGTCCCTCAGCTCTTCAGCTCAAGGCTGGTGCTCTACCCCTTGAGCCACAGCGCCACTTCTAGTGCTTTCTGGTGGTTCCTGGGAGATCAGAGTCTCAGGGACTCTCCTGCCCGGGCTGGCTTTGAACCGCGATCCTCTAGATCTCAGCCTCCTGAGCAGCGGGGATGGCAGGCGGGAGCCCCGCGCCCGGCCCGTTGCTCTTTTCTTGTTCTTCCCTGAGACAGAAGCAGCACCACGCGTGTGTGTGGTCGATGGGCGGCGGCCAATCAGCTCACAGCTCACCCAGCAGAGCTGAACAGCAGCTGCTCAGCGAACGCCCTCGGGCAGGCTGGGGGGCACGGGACAGGGGACAGGGGGATGAGACGGGACAGGGGGACAGGACAGGGGACAGGGAGACAGGGGACAAGGGGACGGGACAGGGGGATGGGACAGGACGGGATAGGGGACAGTGGGACGGGACAGGGATGGGACGGGACAGGGGACAGTGGGACAGGACAGGGGACAGGACAGGGGACAGGGGGACAGGACAGGGGACGGGGACAGGACAGGGGACGGGGACAGGACAGGGGCAGGGGGTCAGGACAGGGGCAGGGGGACAGGGCTACAGCTTGGATGGTTTGTTTTCCAACCCCTGTGCGTAGCGCAGCCCTGGGGATCCTCCGCGCTCGCTCGGCGTTGGCAGCCCGGGGTCCACGCAGAGCGAGCGCCGCGGGACGTGGCCGTGGGGAAGCAGCCACAGGGCCCCGCGTCTG
>NW_012267297.1:1718972-1723285 GCF_000151885.1 Dipodomys ordii | reverse complement strand
AGGGAGGGAGAGAGGGAGGGAGGAAGGAAGGAAGCGTGAAATGGGTGATAGATCCTGCAGAAAGCAGGGAGGGGGGGGATGTGGGGTTGAGGGGTTAAGGGGGGAGCCAGGCTGACCTCCATAGTCAGAAGCTTCCAGAAAAAAGGTGGGGGGAGAAGAGAGGGAGGGATGGAGGGAGAGGGAGGGGTTGGGGGAGGGAGGGAGGGAGACAGAACTGCTTGGGAATCCAGGGGCGGAATCACTGGAAGGTTTCAACCAAACATCACTGAGCCGGGCGCCATGTTCTCCCTCATCTGCGAGAGCTGGATCTAAAATACCCCGGGGACAGGACGGGGGACCCGGGACCGGACATCCACACACAGCCAGACCCGAGGGGGACGCTGGGAGGGAGCAGCTCCAAGGGCCAGGCCTGTGATCAGAGGAAAGAACAGCGATCCGACGGACTCGGGAAATGGACGACACAAGAGGCCTGATTCTTCCATGTGGTTTCTGTTCCTTTCTGTCTCCTGGGGGTTTCTCTGTCTCTGGGAGGGTGAGGGGGGCATAGAAATGGGGGGACAGAGGGGGAAACCAAGGCAGCCGGGGTCCTCACTGGACACCAGGTGGAGAATGAACTCTACCACTGGTGGGTGGGGACGGGAGGGAAACAGTGGGGGACAGAGCGAGGGAAGGGGGGACAGGGTCCACAGAGACATGCGCTCACGACCTGAATGATGTCACTGTCACCTCTCTGCACATCGCCTTTATTGGAACAATAAGAGATAATTAGAGTCAATAACGTCAGCCAGCACTCCGTACCCCAGGACTTGGCTCAGGGCTGCTCTGACCCATAGCGAAGGTGATTGGTCAGAGGACGGGCCTCGGCGTAGATACAGCCCCACGCGGGACTGGACTCGGGGCCAGATTCTCAGGGACAGGGCTGCTTGAGTTCACCTGGAACTCAGACACCCATGCGATCCACTGGGAGCTGGACTGGGGGACCCCCCCGCCCCTGTCCCAGGGACTTTCCATCCAGGCCCAGAAAGGTCAGATTTCCAACTGAGGATGATTTGTACTGGGTTGTGAACATTGAAGGGATCCCCGCACAAGTGTGTGTGTGTGTGTGTGTGTGTGTGTGTGTGTGTGTGTGTACTTCATGGGTGGAAAAGCCTTGAGTGGAAAAGCTCAGGGAAAAAGTCCCTAAGTTCAAGTCCCAGGGCCACCAAAAATAAATAAGTACAATCACAATTCAAGAAATGCCATCAAAATCAATACAGAGGCAAATACATGAAGGAAATAAAAATAAAGACAAGAAAGAAAAATAAGAAGCAACATAGAAAGGAATTAATCACATGAAAAATAAAAATAAATAGGATAAAAATAGACATGCATGAATAACATAACTAGGCAAAACGAAAACAATGAAAATAAATAAGAAGTAAAAGCAAAACAAATAATATAAATAAATAACATTTAAATAAAGATAATCAGAGACAAACAGAGAAGAACGTGGGCTCGTACGGAGGGACCGGAAGCTGGTCTTGGAGGGACCGGAGGCTGGTCTGGTGGTAGAGGCCTGGGAGCCCCTTCCTCAGCTTCTCTGTGGAATCTTGCTGTCCCTGACTGCACACTTCACCTCCTCACAAAGCTTGGACAGTCCTGCCTGAGGAGGAAGGGGGTGAGGAGAATGTAGAGCCCGACCTGGGCCTGAGCCTGAGCCTGAGCCTGAGACTGCGTCTGGGACTGAGCTTGGGCCTGAGCCTGGGCCTAGGTCTGGGTCTGGGCCTGGGCCTAGGTCTTGGCCTGAGCCTGGTCCTGAGCCTGAGTCTGGGCCTGAGCCTGGGCCTGGGTCTGGGTCTGGGCCTGGGCCTGGGTCTGGGTCTGGGCCTGAGCCTGAGCCTTGGCCTAGGTCTGGGTCTGGGCCTAGGTCTGGGTCTGGGCCTGAGCCTGGGCCTGGGTCTGGGTCTGGGCCTGGGCCTGGGCCTGGGTCTGGGTCTGGGCCTGAGCCTGAGCCTGAGCCTGAGCCTGGGCCTGAGCCTGGGCCTGAGCCTGGGTCTGAGTTAGGGCCTATGTCTGGGCCTGGGTCTGAGCCTGGGTCTGGGCCTGAGCCTGAGTCTGAGCCTGAGCTTGAGTCTGACTCTCTGGGCCTGGGCCTGGGCCTGAGCCTGAGCCTGGCCTGAGCTTGAGCTTGGATCTGAGTCTGGGCCTGTGTCTGGTCCTGAGCTTTAGCCTGAGCCTGAGCCTGAACCTGAGCCTGGATCTGAGCCTGAACATGGGCCTGGGCCTGAGACTGAGTCTGGGCCTGAGACTGAGCCTGAGTCTGGGTCTGAGCCTGAGCCTAAGTCTGAACCTGGGTCTGAGCCTGAGCCTGAGTCTGGGTCTGTCTGGGCCTGAGTCTGGACCTGAACCTGAGCCTGAGCCTCAGTCTGAGCCTGGGCCTGAACCTGGGTCTGAGCCTGGGCCTGAGTCTGGGCCTGAGCCTGGGCCTGAGCCTGGGCCTGAGCCTGGGCCTGAGTCTGAGCCTGGGCCTGATCCTGAGCCTGAGTTTGGGCCTGAACCTGGGTCTGAGCCTGGGCCTGAGTCTGGGCTGGGTCAGCAGCGTCCTCACCTGCGTGCAGTGCCTGCCCTCCCCCCGCCGGCCCTCCTCCTCCCTCGGGCAGGTGAGGTGCTGCGGCCTCTCCCGAGACATCAGGACACCCTGGTGGTGGTGTCCTGGGGCACCGTGGGGCTCCGCACCCGGACCTTCACCTGCCCAGGCCTCTCCTCAAGCTCCGTTTTAGCCACAGCAGCCAGAGCAGCGGCAGCCTCAGACACGGAGCACGGCGGCTCACGCCTGTAATCCCAGTTGCTCGGGAGGCTGAGATCGGAGGGTCCTGCTTGGAAGGCAGGCCTGGGCTGGCATGTCTACCAAACTCTTATCTCCCATCAATGACCCCCAAAGCCAGTAGTGGCGCTGTGGAGCTCAAGGGGCAGAGCAAAAAGAAAATGCTCAGAGAGCACCCAGGGCCGGAGTTCAAGACCCAGGACTAAATAAACCGTTTGGAAAAAGGAAGAAACAGAAACGCTTCTACTGATGAGCGGAATCTCCAATCCCGAGGATCTGAGCTGTTATTCCATGCATTCTTTTGTTGTTGTTGTTGTTATTATTACCATCATCATCATCAGATTCCTGCACCTTAGGGCTTTGAGATTCCAATCAGCCTGGCAGCCAGCCTGTGATGAACATTTAAAACGTAGCTAACAGGGCTGGGAAGGTGGCTCCGTGGTAGAGTGCCAGCCTTGCCTGCATGAGGCCCTGAGTTCGATTCCTCAGCACCACATAAGCAGAAAAAGCCGGAAGTAGTGCTGTGGCTCAAGTGGTAGAGCGCCAGCCTTGAGCTGAAGAGCTGAAGGACAGCACCCAGGCCCTGAGTTCAAAGAGCCAGGCTGAGACTCTTATTAAACCTGATCACAGAAACAGGCTCCTTCAATTAAAGAAGCTGGGTAGAACAGGGTGTGTATTTTGAAGGGGGGGTGAGTCTTATTATAGAGTCTCCCCAACATTTAATTCTCACGGTTGATTAAGAGAAACGTGAGGTCCTGCACCCCGAGTTTTCCATTTCTATGCACTGATGTTTTTTCTTTTTCTTTTCTTTCTTTCTTTGTATTTTTTTTTGCTAGTCCCGGGGTTTGAACTCGGGGCCTGGGCGCTGTCCCTGAGCATCTTTGTGCTCAAGGCTGGCGCTCTACCACTTGAGCCACAGCACCACTTCTGTTTTTTTTCCCCTGGTGGTTCATTGGTGATAAGAGTCTCACGGACTTTCCCTCCTGGGGCTGGCTTTGAACCTCGATCCTCAGATCTCAGCCTCCTGAGTGGCTGGGATGGCAGGCCTGAGCACCAACACCCGGCCAGGGAGTCTTTTGACTGTCCCCAAACAAACAAATAAAAACACAACAGGCCTCCCAGATCCTGACCTCTTGTGACCTTGAGAGATTGTGGGTCTCACACCCTCCTCCCCCCCCCCTCCCTGGGCCGCTTCAGCTCCGTCAGGAGTTGGAGCGTTTCTTCACCCACCGTGAAATACTCAGCGACGTCCCCTACATCATATAGGGAAAACAAAAGAAAAGAATAGAACCTTCGTAAGTCCAAAAGACACCGGGGCGGCTCCCGTTTTACCAACACGGGTGTTCATGCCGGTGCCAGCCTTCTAAAATACACCGTACTCTGAAGGAGTACCAACCCAGTCGCTCATGCCTGTAGTCCCGGCTCCTCAGGAGGCTGAGCTCTGAGGATCAGGGTTCAAAGCCAGCCCTGGGCCCAGGAAAGGCTGTGAGATTCTTCTCTCCATCCCCCC
>NW_012267297.1:1709118-1718437 GCF_000151885.1 Dipodomys ordii | reverse complement strand
CTTTCTTTCTTTCTTTCTTTCTTTCTTTCTTTCTTTCTTTCTTTCTTTCTTTCTTTCTTTCTTTCTTTCTTTCTTTCTTTCTTCCCTTTCTCTCTCCCTCCTTTTCCACCCAAGGCTGGTGCTCTACCACTTGAGCCACAGCGCCACTTCTGACTTTTTCTGCTTATGCGGCACTGAGAGAAGAGAAATTCAGCTTTGCCCCAGGGTAAAGGCTGCCCAGAATCAGGGTGCAATCAGGCACCCCGAAAGACATCTTCTACCTCCCCCAATCAGATGCAGAACCCTTATTTTCAGTCTTGTTTATTTATTTTCTTCTACTCCAGGTCGCAGTCTGGAGACCTAGGCTCTATCACCCTCATTTTAGAAACGGGGTTCCACAATGCCAGCACGAGGTGTGGAACGAGAGAGCCCGGGGTTTACAGAGCTGCGCCCCAGACTCCTCTGGAGAGGGCAAGAAAGTTCCAGAATCTCTGTATTTGTGTGTCTGGAATTTCTTAAGTAGGGGCGTGAGCTGTCTGTGAAGGTTCAGATTGCTTTGTGAAATGGCGGAGGAATCCTGAGGTGCTTTACCATGTGTTAATCCCACAGCAAACAAACATGACCTGAGTGCCACCTTGAACCCCGGGCAGAGAAGGAAAGTGAGCTGCTTGAACCCCAGGATCCTCACGTTGAGCAAGAAAGGTGGGGAAAACCAGGCGCTGATCACGTTGTTGGTTACACACGTCGAAAACAGAATCCTGCTAGCTGCTCATCTATCTTTTTAAGGGGAGGATCGGTAGTGGGGCTTGAACTCAGGGCCTGGGCGCTGTCCCTGAGCTCTTTCACTCCAGGCTGGGGCTCTACCACGTGAACCACAGCGCCACTTCTGGTTTTCCCGTGGTTCATGGGAGATCAGAGTCTCATGGACTTTCCTGCCCAGGCTGGCTTTGAACCAGCCACCCAGGCTGACCGAGCTGTCCACCTGGGGGGAGACGGGAAGGTGTTTCAGAGTGCACACAGGGCCAGCTCTGGCTCGCTGGGGAAAGCCATCTTTTCTATCCACACGCGGTGGCTGGAAAGTCCCTGCTTTCCGGCCTTGACTCTTGCTTGGGATCCCTGCTACTGATGGCTCCAGGCAGGTGTCTCCTGCCTCAGATTGTTCTAGAAACAGCAGAGGGTATGGATGTGCTTGGGGGTCGCTTCTGTACTCTTCATCTTATTTCATAGTCTCTTAATGGTCACCTTGCGTAAATATATTTTACCCTATTCGAGCTAGCCAATCACGAGCAGACTGTGAACCTGAGCCCAGCCAATCAGAGCAGACGGGCAGGCCCGGCTGCATTAGGGTAACCTATTGAAACTAGCCAATCACAAGCAGACCGTGAACCTGAGCTCAGCCAATCAGAACAGAGGGATGGGGCCTGCTGCCTTAGGGATCACTTTATGCAAATACATCTCACCCTATTCAAACTAGCCAATCATGAGCACCTGGTGAACCTGAGCTCAGCCAATCTGAGTAAAGGGGAGGGGCCTGCTGTTGGGTATAAATAGGGGAGCAGCAGGCCTGCTCTTTGTGTGCTGGCCGGGCAGGTTTCTGGCTGATGGCTGCAGTCGTCTGCAGGAGTAACTCTTTCCAGCCTTCTTTCTCCTGATGCTTTTCCCGAGCGATTCACGCCTGTCAGCAATTGTCAGGGCATTGTGGGGCGTCATTCTCAGAAACCTAGCAACCCAGGCTGACCCGAGTGTGAGTCAAACGGTCCTTTCTGTCAGTGTGTGTCGCTTGAAAGTTCCTGCGTTGGCTGGGTGTCTGGGCTTGGAGCTGCTTTGGGGTACGGGGGGGCTTTTGAGACATGAGGTGTTTTTGTCTTTTCAAAATGGAATTAGGCCATGCCCTAGACTGTTCAAGATAAAGCAGAAGACGTGAGGGTATTTTAAGATTACTTGTATACGGTTGATCTTATTTCAAAAATCATCTTTGTCAATACATCTGACCCTATTCAAAGTAGCCAATCACGAGCAGATTGTGCCCCTGAGCTCAGCCAATCCGAACAGAGGAGCGGGGCAGGCAAGATCACACAGGGGACTGGAAGGAAGCGAAGGATTTGGGGGCCTAAGAAGAGGGAGAGATGCCGTTTGAAAGAGAGTCCAAGTTATGCTTCACGTTGCCGGGAGGGAAATCATCCGGGAAGTTGGAAGATCAAAAAAAAAAACCCTAAAAACCCCAAACCCCACCATCCTAATTGCTCCCTTTAACTTAGAATTCACGACCGTGAGTTTGAGCTTTGTCACGTGCCTCGACCTTCTGGCTAAAATCAAACCCTGACTTCTTACACAGTGAACAAAAACCCGGGGCTCTGCCCTGCTCCATGATGATGAACAAGATAAGTCAAACCCAGAGTCAAGTAGAACATGCTTCCATTCATCTGCAAAATAGAGGCCAAAAGATGGTGATAATGAAGAAGGGGAGGAGGAGGAAAAGGAGGAGGAGGAAGAAGAGACGGAACAGGAGGAGGAGGAGGAGGAAAAGAAGGAAGAGGAGGAGGAGGAGGAAGAGGAGAAGGAACAGGAAGAAGAGAAGGAAAAAATGAAGGGGAAGAAGGAGAGGAGAAAGAAGAAAAGAAAAAAGAAGGAAGAGGAGGAGAAGGAAGAGGAGGAGAAGGACAATGATGGTGTCTATCTCAGGGAAGGAAATAAGTAAAAGAAGAAGAGAAAAGGAAAATATACTGGATGGTAAAGAACACTGAAACACAGTACATATATATATATATACAATACGACCCATATCCACTGTACATAGATAATAGAAACTCACCCACCCAGCACTGAAATTGAGCGAGGACAGCGGTGGTATTAGAATATCACCAAGGGGGAGAATTTGTTCCACGTAATTACCACTATAAAAACAAACCCTCATCCAGTGGCTCACGCCTGTCATCCCAGCTACTCAGGAGGCTGAGATCTGAAGATCAAGGTTCAAAGCCAGCCCAGGCAGGAAAGTCCGTGAGACTCTGATCTCCAATGAACCACCAGAAAACCAGAAATGGAGCTGTGGCTCAGGTGGTAGAGTGCCAAGCCTTGAGTGAAAGAGCTCAGGGACAGCGCCCAGGCCCTGAGTTCAAGACTCATGGCCCAGACATCACAAAACAAAACATGTCTTATGAATGCATACTAATTCAAAGATAAAAAGGTGAAGTACCTAAGGAGCCATGAAGCACAATTACCTTGTTTGAGGGGGAAGAAATCAATGCGGCGATCGGTGCTGTGGAAATGGGAGCCTTGGAATTAAAACACCTCGAAAATCAAAGGTGGAAAGAAAGAAGAGGAGACAGGAAAATTCTCACGGGCCTACGACTTGACTTGTGAGTGCAAAGAATCTTTGAGAACAGTCATCTCCTCCCCATTCCCCACCCCATGCCCCCGCAAGAAAAGAGAAGAGGAGACGGGCAGGGGTTGTATTAGATCATTTCGGAACACTTGATCGCGTTCACCCGAATAATAAACAGCCTGTTTATAGGCGACTAATGATATTGTTGGCGTTTGAATGTGACGTGTTGCTTGCCCCAGTCAATCCAATCATAGCTACTTTAGGGTTCTCCTTTTAAATTCCTGTGCTTAAACTCCAAATCAGTTTGCATTGGGAGAGTACGTTACCCCTCGCTCGCCTTGTACCCCTGTTCTGTGGCTATTCATTTGGACGTGTGTAGGGGGGTGCCCAGGACCAGAGCCGGTTGTTCCCGGGATCAGTAATCTATTCCCAGACTCATCCCCATCCTCAGATCTCAGCCTCTTGAGTAGCTGGGGTGACAGGCGTGAGCCATTAACACCCAGCCCTGATTAATTACTTAATGAGCCTTTGAATTTAGCTCCTTCCTGGAATAATGGGCTCTAAAATAGTTGCCCCTTAATATACGTGTTCTTTCTAAACATCACCTGTTCCTCTGTTAGACTTAAATTCCTTGTTTTTTTTCCTTTTTGTTTCACCAGTCCTGGGGCTTGAACTCAGGGCCTGGGCTCTGTCCCTGAGCTTCTTTTGCTCAAGGCCTTGAACCACGGCTCCACCTCTAGCTTTTTCTGTGTATGTGGTGCTGAGGAATCGAACCCAGGGCCTCATGCATGCAAGGCGAGCGCTCTACCACTGAGCCACCTGCCCAGCCCAGACTTTAGTTCTGCATTAGAAGAAGAGGACTAACTCAAAGCCATTTTCCCAGTAACATTGATTAAAAAAAAAACAAAACTTAAGCACTCAAGACAATGAGTTACAGTATTTGTGTTTCCTCAGAGTTAGTAACCCAGGCCTGCGTGAATCATTTTCCACATTTTAAGAAAAATTCTATTATAGTTGAGAAAAACCAGCCTGATTTCACTTAGCTGAGCACTTACTGGGGGCCCTAAGTTTCACACACAGACACACAAATAACTGTAACCAGAGCCATACATTTGCATTTATAAACTACGTGTCTCCGCATAAATTCACACATTTTGCCCGCCACATCTTGCATATATTCTGTTATACTTCTTTGAGAACATTTCCAAAGAGCCATCTTACACATATAAAAGAAATGTGTAAGAATGAAGAATCTCTATAAATCTTCTAAGACAGATGGATATGCACGCGCGCGCACACACGCACATACACACACGCACACACACACGCACACGCACGCATGCACACGCATGCACGCACACACATGCGCGCGCACACATGCACACACATACACGCACACATGCACACATGCACACACACAGATAAACACACGCACACACGCACACACATGCACACACACATGCACACACACACACGCACGCACACACACACACACATGCACACACACGCGCACATTGAGCACTTGCATGAAACCATTGCAGATGTGCTGCTGAGAAACGAGGCCATCACTTTTGTTCACCAACCTGGAGCATCCCAGAAGCCCCGTTCTTTTGAAATAACCCAACTCTTGTCCGGGGTTCATTGCTCAGTTCATCATTGGGGAGCCTACCGGAACAGCCCACAGGGTCTGCCGGGTGGGTGAGCTTTAATTTTACAGGAAGATGACACAGGTGGTTAGCTCTTCCACATGAATACTAATTCAAAACACAGACCTTCCCTCCCTCCCAGCCATACCTCTCCTGGCCATCCACCCTGCGCATTGTGAGCCAGGATACAACAAAGATGCCTGCACAACCGTGTTCACTGCTGCGCTCTTCACAAGAGCCAAGATACGGAAACATCCACAATGGAAGAGTGGATCCAAAAATAAATGTATGGGATTTTACACAGCCATCAGGAAGAATAACATAATGTCATTTATGAGGAAAGGGATGGAACTAGAACAAGTCATGTTAAGTGAGGAAAGGCAGGTTCAGAGAGACAAATGGCGAAAGCAAAATCTAAACCGCACTGGGACGCCGTCAATTATAGAGGATTCTAGATGCTCACATACAGTGAGGGCAAAGGAGGATCATCTTAGCAGCGGATCACAGAGGCACAAAGCCTCTGTATATAAAATGACAGGCGTACCAAAACGAACCCCAAAGATACGGAAACAAAAGGCTTTTTCTGTAGTTTCTTGATGATTCTCTTCTTTGCTTTCTATATGGCACAGTCACGTGTATATCTTAGAGAGGGTGTGGGGAGAGGACACAGAATTTGGGGGTGGAAAACTGCAACTGTGGCACTCACTGGACACTGAGGAAGGTGAACTATGCAACTCGTGGGTGGAGACGGGAGTGAGGGATGGGGAGAGAGCCAGGAACGGAAGACACTGTGTGAAAAGACGTCCTCATCACTTGACTTGTTTAAATGAAACCCCTCTGTAACCACCTGTAAAAGAACAATGCAGGAAAGGAAGGAAGGAAGGGAGGGAAGAAGGAAGGGATAGGAAGGAAGGAAGGAAGGAAGGAAGGAAGGAGGGAAGGAAGGAAGGAGGGAAGGAAGGAAGGAGGGAAGGAGGGAAGGAGAGAAGAAAGGAAGGAAGGGTGGAAGGGTGGAAGGGTGGAAGGGAGGGAGGGGGAGGGTTAGAGAGGAAGGAAGGAAGGAAGGAAGGAAGGAAGGAAAGAAGGAAGGAGGGAAGGAGGGAAGGAAGGAAGGAAGGAAGCAAGGAAGCAAGGAAGCAAGGAAGGAAGGAGGGAGGGAATTTAACCATCTCACAAACTATCCCCACACTAAGCTACCAGAAAGGAGGAAATGAAAATGAAGATGCTGGCTATAAAAATTAGCCAACATGAGATACTCAAGATTTTATTCCAAGAGAAGAAGGGCCTAGGACTCTTCCTGACCAGCTGGCCTCTAGCCACGATCCTCAGATTCCAGCCTCCTCCTGAGTAGCTGGGATGACAGGCGTGAGCGACCAGGGACCCCAGGCAGAATGGCATTTTAAAAAATGTTTGTAATCAGTGTTCCATTCACACTGGCCATTCTGTGACCTGGCCGTAGAAAGACACCAGTGTGAAAGTACTATCAGAATAGCCCATTCTTTGAGAAGACCAAAGCAACAACAACAATCACAAAATAACCCTTGTTCCTTTGGTCTATCAATGAGTCAAGGTTTTCCTAGAATGAAGTAAACAAATAAAAATTTAGCTGGGCACCGGTGGCTCCCGCCTGTCATCCCAGCCACTCAGGAGGTTGAGATCTGAGATCACAGTTCAAAGCCAGCCCAGGCAGGAAAGTTCATAAGACTCTGATCTCCAAGGAATCACTAGAAAACCAGACATGGGGCTGTGGCTCAGGTGGTAGAGCACCAGCCTTGAGCAAAAAGAAGCTTAAAGAAATACGTATGCCTCTCTCAAACTAGTCAGACAGAAGACATTTCAACATAGCCCAGGGAAATCACCACCACGTTTGCACGGAAACCAGAACGTTGCTGTCTCCACTTCTGCAAATGCACACCTTACACTACTAATAACTGCTTTGCCTAGACTATTAATGCACAGACGTTCCAATTAAAAGTCTCTTTGGCTCTGACACAGTGCTTTATCATCTCAGAGGATTCATTTGCCTTTTACTGTTTGGTAATGGCCTCTCTCTCTCTCTCTCTCTCTTAACAAAGACTTCCCAAGTCTTTGAACTTCAGGATAATTTAAACCCCGTGGGGAGGGAGGGGAGGAGTTAGCTTTGGCATGCTTTTAATTCCCAAACCAAAAATTTGCCATAAAACTGGGTTCTTTCTTCTACGTTACCCCCCGAGACCCTTATTTCTATAGCGATCTCTTCTATGTTACCGGGGGGGGGGGAGAATATATCATGTATATGCAGTATTTCTTCTTGAATTTCCTCTCCTGTCTCGTATATTCACAGTGGCTTATTTGTTTTTAAATATGGGGGGAGCAAGGCCTGTCATTTTCTAGCTAGCTTTACACCACTGCGTTGGCTACAATCCGACCTGGGTAATGATAATCACACCCTCCTCCCTCTGAAAGAAATCCAATAAAAACAACTCAGTGAAACTCCTCCAAACCATCCACCGCCTTTTCAGTGAGAGAGACAGTATTCCTTCATTCCCCGCCATGAGAAAGAAGAAATTAAAGAAAGAAGGACAGTTGCCGATTGAATTTCCCCTCTTGCTATGTCAGCAGCCTCTCTCTGGTCCCACCAAAGAGAGAGGGCTGTGCTTGATGTTTTTTAATAAAAAATAGAATGAAATCAGAGTTTCTTGATTCATTTTTGTGATCTACTTTTAAGGTCTTCGGCATCATGGGACCCTAGAGTGGTAGAAATTATCCAAAGCAATGCTTCTTGTAGGTAGAGGAAGAACTCTCGAGAATTCATTTCCTTCCTCAGCCATTCAACCGCTGGCTCTCTCTCTATATATATAATAAATACAATATTATATATAGTATATGATATATGATATATATGATATATGATCATATAATATATGATATATATAATATACTATATATAATATATGATATATATAATATATAATTATAACATCATATAATATAACATATACTATGTTATATATACTATATATAATATATCACATATTATATGTAGTATATGTAATATATAATTATAACATATAATATAATATATACTATATTATATATTTATATATAATACATACACATATATTAAAGCATATGTTAATACATATATTAAAGCAATCTCTCTGGTGCAGGTAGAAGGTGAACAATATTCGCTCTCCACCTTCCAATGTCTGCTCCAGCAAATTATACAAATCAAGACCACGGTTTGCAAATCTGGCACCACGACCTCAAATCAGGGTCACCGGCTGCTTCTCGAACCCCGCAAGCCTCTTACTTAGGTAGTGTGAGCTGCTTTCCTTGTTGTTGCTGTTAATTAGATAAAAAGAAAAACAACCAATCAGCCAGGCACTGATGGCTCCCACCTGTCATCCCAGCTCCTCAGGAGGCTGAGATCTGAGGATCACAGTTTGAGACCAGCCCGGGGAAGGAAAGACCGTGAGACTCTTAAGTTCAATACCACTGCTCAGAAAAAGCCAGAAGTGGTGCTGTGGCTCAAGTGGTAGAGCGCCAGCCTTGAACACAAAGAAGCTGTGGGTGGGTGGGGGGGCAGCGCCCAGGCTCTGAGTTCAAGGCCCAGTACTGACAAGTAAGTAAGTAAAAACCCAACTCAAATTCGGCCCTTTGTGGAACAAGGGATCCATGCACTGTGGCAAGGTTTAACCTGTCTGCTGGAGCCGGAGGCCTGGCCTGGCCTGGCCTCCCTTCCCCTTCCCTCTCCCCTCCCCTCCCCTCCCCTCCCCTCTTCTCCATTTTCCTGTGATTTCCAGCCCACAGCGCTGCCCGGTTACCATCCCCCTGGGTCTGTTTCCTCGCGCTCTCTTGATCTCTTCCTCGGGTGGAGGGAGGTGTGTTTGATCACAGTCTGCCAGGGGTTCACGGCTGCTCTGCTCGCTGCTCTTGGGAGCAGCAGGTGATAATGAAACACCGGTGGAGGGAGGGAGCCAGGGAGGAGGGCTTGCCAGGCTCAGCAACACGCCAGCCGGTGAGGAGGCCGGTTAGGAGGCCGGGGAGCTCATCTTGCAGAGGTTGGCTTCCACCCACGCCATCTGACTGTCTCTCCCCAGACACCCAGAGCCAAGCCAGAGATGGCCTTTCGCGCCATCTTGCATTCACAGCTCGCGTCTCCATCTCCGCACCATGGTGTGAAGGATCTCAGGATGGCTGCCGTGCCTGGCTTTCCAAGGCCCCATTCACCATGGGTAAAAGGGCATGCTCAAACTGGTTCAGCTCGGGCTGGGCAGGTGGCTCAGTGGTAGAGTGCTCGCCTGGCATGCACGAGGCCCTGGGTTCGATTCCTCAGCACCACATAAACAGAAAAAGCCAGAAGTGGCGCTGTGGCTCAAGTGGTAGA
>NW_012267297.1:1702431-1704313 GCF_000151885.1 Dipodomys ordii | reverse complement strand
GAGAGGGAGGGAGACAGGGAAAGAGAAGGTAAGACAGACAGAAACAGACAGACAGAAGCAGAGGCTGAGAAAGCACAAAGGACACAGACAGCCCAAGGGGGGGCACCGATCTCCAGGGAACCAGCAAAAAAAGCCCAGGAGTGGAGCTGTGGCTCAAGCGGTAGAGCTCCTGCCTTGATCACCAAAACTCAGGGAACAGCGCCCAGGCCCTGAGTGCAGGCCTCATGACCAAAACAGACACAGACAGACAGACAGACGGACAGACGGATGGACAGACAGACAGAGAGATACACACACACATACACACACAGAGATACACACACAGGCACAGACCCATACAGATACACAGACTTACACACAGGCAGACAGACGCACAGAGACCACACACAGACACACAGACAGAGGTAAGGAACGAGGTGAGAATCTGTGATATTCAAGAGCTGACAGAGCGAGGTGACCAGTGGACAGACAGACACTGGGGGACCTCTGTGCGGACAGCTGGCCGCGCTGCTGTCCCCCATCCGACCACGAGGTGGCAGCGCGGGTGCAGAATCCACGCAGCCGCTGCCGTCCAGGGCAGACCGAGTTCCCGCAGCAATCCGCACACTCTCCATGCTGGGATGTGTTGTTTTTGTTTGTGGGTCGTGGGGCTTGAACTCGGGGCCTGGGTGCTGTCCCTGAGCTCTTTCCCTCAAGGCTGGCGCTCTACCATTTGAACCACAGCGCCACTTCTGGTTTTCTGGTGGTTCCTTGGAGATCAGAGTCTCACAGACTTTCCTGCCCTGGCTGGCTTTGAACCATAATCCTCAGATCTCAGCCTCCTGAGTAGCTGGGATGACGGGCGGGAGCACCAGTGCCCAGCTTTCAAATGAGGAGGGGCATGGGGAGGGGGAGAAGTGGGAGGCCATAGCAACCCCTCCTCCCCATCCCTCCTCCTCCCCTTCCTTCTTCCCTTCCTCCTCCCCCTCCTCCTCCTCAAACCACAGCTTTGTGGAGCATGAGCAGCTGCAGGCCAGGGGAGGTCACTTGAGAGGATCCCAGCAAACAGAATTTCTAATTAAATAGAAGCAACCAGAGGCCAGCGCTGGTGCTCCTGCCTGTCATCCCAGCTACTCAGGAGGCTGAGATCTGAGGATCACGGTTCAAAGCCAGCCTGGGCAGGAAAGTCCATGAGACTCTGATCTCCCATGAACCACCAGAAAACCAGAAGTGGCGCTGTGGTTCAAGTGGTAGAGCACCAGCCGTGAGTGAAAGAGTTCAGGGACAGCGCCCAGGCCCTGAGTTCAAGGCCCACGACCCACAAATAAATAAACGGGAGGCGTCCACACAAGCGTTCTGTTGATTCTGAGTGTAGATCATCCATCCGTCCAGGGTCTCACAGAACTGTGTCGTGAACACATCGAGTTCAGCCAGATTTTAAAGGGTCTCTTTATCGTCTGCATCTTATATTCTATTTAGTATGTGTGTGCATGCATTGTGTGTGCGTGTGCACGCATGGGTATGCATGCGCGTGTGTGCATACACATGCACACACATGCATGTGTGCCTGCATGCATATGTGTGCATGTGTGTGTGCATGTGTGCGTGCATGTGTGCGTGCATGTGCATGTGGGTGTATATACATGTGTGCATGTGTGCATGTGTGTGCCTGTGTGTGCATGCATGCATGTGCCTGTGTGCGCACGTGTGCCTGTGTGTACCTGTGTGCACGCGTTCCGGTCCTAGGCCCGAGCCCAGCGCCTGGCGCCGCCCCGATCCCCGGTGCTCGGCCGGCGCCGCCTCCGCTTCGGCCTCTTGCGGGTTCATCGAAGATCCGCGGTCCAGGCTTCCGGCTCCGACTGTGTCCGAACCCTCGTCCTGCGGGTCTCGGCCTCCGAGGTGA
>NW_012267297.1:1687086-1700939 GCF_000151885.1 Dipodomys ordii | reverse complement strand
GAGGGAGGAGGAGGAGGAGGAGGAGGTGATCCGAGGGAGGAGGAGGAGGAGGTGATCCGAGGGAGGAGGAGGAGGAGGTGATCTGAGGGAGGAGGAGGAGGAGGAGGTGATCCGAGGGTGGAGGAGGAGGAGGAGGTGATTCGAGGGAGGAGGAGGTGATCCGAGGGAGGAGGAGGTGATCCGAGGGAGGAGGAGGAGGTGATCCGAGGGAGGAGGAGGAGGTGATCCGAGGGAGGAGGAGGAGGTGATCCGATGGAGGAGGAGGTGATCCGAGGGAGGAGGAGGTTATCCGATGGAGGAGGAGGTGATCCGAGGGAGGAGGAGGAGATCCGAGGGAGGAGGAGGAGGTTATCTGAGGGAGGAGGAGGTGACTATCCAAGGGAGGAGGAGGTGACTATCCGAGGGAGGAGGAGGAGGTGATCCGAGGGAGGAGGAGGAGGTTATCTGAGGGAGGAGGAGGAGGTGATCCGAGGGAGGGGGCGGGTCATCCTGGACCCTGCCCTCGGCCTGCACTGGGTTCCCGGCGATCCTGGCGGAAATCATCGGAGCAGACGCGTGTGTGAGTGTTAACGATTGTAGAGCTGCCCTCCCCACCCGGGACCGAGAAACCGCAGCCTGCACACGCACACACACGCGCAACACACGCACATGCACACACACATGCGCACACACAGACACGCACACACACGCACATGCGCACACATGGACACACATGCACACGCACAGACACGCACACACACACATGCGCACACACGGACACACATGCATGCGCACGCACACACATGCACACATGTGCGCACACGCACACACACGGACGCACACGCACACCCCGCACATACCCTCACACACACACACGCACCCACACGCACCCACATGGCCCTCGGATGTTCTCCAGCGTCCGTGTTGCGTGGATGGGTTGATAGCTTCGATGTGTGGATGATCATCGCACTGAATCAAGCTGTGGGGGTGGGAGCGTGTACAGGGCCCGGGGTGACCGTCCACACCAGCCACGCGTGACCCCAGACCCAGGGTGACCGTCCACACCAGCCACGCCTGACCCAGACCCAGGGTGACCATCCACACCAGCCACGCGTGACCCCAGACCCAGGGTGACCGTCCACACCAGCCACGCGTGACCCCAGACCCAGGGTGACCGTCCACACCAGCCACGCCTGACCCAGACCCAGGGTGACCATCCACACCAGCCACGCGTGACCCCAGACCCAGGGTGACCGTCCACACCAGCCACGCGTGACCCCAGACCCAGGGTGACCATCCACACCAGCCACGCGTGACCCTGGGCGTAGGGTGACCGCAGCCCGGCGGGGGGCGGCTGTAGCTCAGGTGTATCCTGGCAACAGGCCTTGGGAGACTTCGCGTTTCCCCGCTTTTCTTTCATTAAGATGTTTTCCTTTGGGGCTGGGCATGTGGGGGAGCGCTCACCCCGCACGCACGGAGCCCCGGGTTCGATTCCGCAGCACCCCATCCGCAGAAGGAAACAGAAGTGGAGCTGTGGTTCACGTGGTAGAGCGCCAGCCTTGAGTGAAAGAGCCCAGGGACAGCGCCCAGGCCCTGAGTTCAAGGCCCAGGACTGACACAAAATAAAAAATAAGAAGAAAGGAGGGAAGAGAGGAAGGGAGGAAGGAAGGAAGGAAGGAAGGAAGGAAGGAAGGAAGGAAAAACTTTGAAAATTTCTTGTCAGCTTTTTGGTCTGTCCTGGGTCTTGAACTCAGGGCCTGGGCGCTGTCCCTGGGCCTCTCTGTGCTCAAGGCTGGCGCTCTACCACTTGAGCCACAGCACCACTTCTGGCTTTGTCTGTGGATGGGGTACTGGGGCTTCGTGCAGGCCAGGTGAGCACTTTCCCTGAGCCGCGCCCCGGGCCCCCGGCCCCGGCTCTGCGTTCCTTGGCAGGAGTTAGAATCACTTTCCGTGAGAGCGTGGGGAGGGAGGGTGTGGCGTGAAATTACACGTTAGGACGCGTGACCCGGCGTTCAAGGACAGGCTAGCCAGCAACGTTCCCGGAACTCACCCAGCGGGGCACGCAAATACACGCAGATGAACCCAATGTATTCAAATGTATGCAAATACAGCTAATATATGCAAATGTACCGGGCTTCTGCCTTGACCCTTGGCCGTGGGGCTGTCTGCTCCATGCATGAATGCATAGAATAGAGAACAAGGGGTTTCTCTCTTGGTGGTGTGGCGTGGGGGGAAATCGAGGCAGAGACTGGGCAGCAGCCCAGCAGACACCCCCCCCTCCCCCGCACCCGGAAATCCTTTGATCTCCGTGCCAGACAGAACAGGGCTGGACAGATGCAGCAGATGCACCCACATTTGGCCTTTGTCCCATTAGTGATTAGCAAGAAGTTGGGTTTTTAAAACATGGAATCCTTGGGAGACAAAGGAAACATGAGCTGACGTTGATGGCCGTCTTTCCTTCCTTCCATCAGTCCGTCCATCCGAGGCAAAACGGCGGGCCCCCGAATTTGTCAGCCACATATATATGAGTAAAAAGATAATTCCGTGTTGTTATGTCTGTGGAGATGCTTTTCCGAAGGATTTTTCTTTCTCTGTCTCTCTCTGTCTCTGTCTCTGTCTGTCTGTCTGTCCCTCTCTCTTACCCTGTCTTTAAAAATTCTACATAAAAAATACTGGCAGGAAGCCGGGCGCTGGTGGCTCACGCCTGTCATCCCAGCTGCTCAGGAGGCTGTGATCTAGAGGATCGCGGTTCAAGGCCAGCCCAGGCAGGAAAGTCCCTGAGACTCTCATCTCCAATGAACCACTCAAAACCAGAAGTGGTGCTGTGGCTCAAGTGGTAGAGCACCAGCCTTGAGCTGAAGAGCTCAGGGACGGCGCCTGGGCCCCGAGTTCAAGACCTAGGATGAACAGACAAAAAAATTCTACTGCAGGTGAACATGGACGTAGTTTGTTTTAGAACCACGCCGGAGTACATCCCTCATTTCTGAGTCCACTGTTGATTCGTTACATCATTACCAAGGACAAATTCTGTCTCACAGTCCTGGTGGTGTTGGAACTGGGAAATACACAGCCCGGGGCCTGCTGACCGGCCGATAGTAGGTGCTCAATAAACCAGGAGTTGGTTCCTTAGTCACTTACCAGTCTCCCAAACCACCCTTGCTTTTCAGGACCGCGGCCTTTCCCCAGCCTCACCATGACCCCGTGATACCAGAGGTTGAACTCCGGGTCATCGGCCACAGCTCCCACCAGTGGGCATCATGGCTAAGAGTGCAGAGGTCAAGCTGGCCGTATTCGGGAGAGCTGGTGTGGGCAAGTCAGGTAGGCGGCCTCTGTGTGTGTGTGTGTGTGTGTGTGTGTGTGTGTCCGTCTGTCTGTCAGGTCGGTGAGTGGCTGCCGTTTCTCACGGTCTCATTTCGTGGTTATCTCTGGTGGACTCTCTTGTTCTTTATGGAGAGCTGGCTCTTTACATATGTTGGCTCATGTCCGCTTAGAGCAGTTCTTGCTGAGAACAATGTCCCTGTGGTATGGAAATGCCCGGGTCACACAGAGTCAGGAGGGGAAATCCGATCTCGGGTGGGGGGAGGGAAGGCACCAGAGCAGGCTTTCGTCCTGTTTTGGTTTTGGTGGTGGTGCTTTGGTTGGTGTTTGGGCTCTCTGAGTCTCCCGGGGGACTGATCTACAGCTCCATTCATTTCGATCATCTCAGTAAATAATCATGCACACACCGGTGTGCAGCCATTTCTGTGGGATTTGATAAGTGAGCGGCCTCACCAGGAACAGAAAGTCTTCATTATGGGACGTTTTCTAAATCCAGAGATCTGGGCGTGCAAATGACCGGCGTGCGCTTTTGCACCACCAAGGCCTCTGAGATTTATTTAATTCAGCAAATTCTGCTGACATGAATGATTCAGAGGTGGTTTTTGTTGTTGCTGTTTTTTTTAAGTGCCTACCTGAGCCAAGATTTGCAGGCTTTCTCTGTGTGTGTGTGTGTGTGTGTGTGTGTGTGTGTGTGCCCTGAGTCCCTGAGATTTTCACTCAAGGCTGGCGCTCTACCACTTGAGCCACGGCTCCACTTCCCGTTTTCTGGTGGTTCATGGGAGATCAGAGTCTCTCAGACTTTCCTGCCCTGGGCTGGCTTTGAACCATGATCCTCTCGATCTCAGCCTCCTGAGTGGCTGGGATGACAGGCGTGAGCACCGGCGCCCGGCAGGTACATGTAGGTTTTCAAGCATTCTGGGACGCTTAGAAGGAAAGCCTCCTATAACGTGGGACCCAGCAAACGGACGGTGGCGGGCGAGAGGAAGCGAGAGGCTGGGGCAGGGGAGGAAGAGGCACGGGGTTTGGTTTGTGCACCAGACGCCGGCGTGTCTCCCTGGGCTCTCAGACCAGCGTCTTTCCAGGAAAGATATTTGGGGCGCTGGGGTTCTCCCGGGAGAATGTCAGCTGTGAACACCCCCGCAGCGCGCTCTTCCCCCTGCCCATGCGCGCCGCCAACACCAGCAGTCTGGGAACAGAAGCGTGGAGACGAGACCGAGCCAACTCCGGGTTTCTTGGCAAGGCCTCGCTGTTTCCACCACCTGCCGTCTGTCACAGCGTAGGCCGCCAACACGGGCAGGGCTGTGGGCACACTGGGTGGGGGCGCACGCCTGTCATCCCGGCGACTCAGGAGGCTGAGATCTAGAGGATCGCGGTTCGAGGCCAGCCCGGGGCAGGAAAGTCCGTGAGACTCTCCTCTCCCACAAACCACCAGAAAACCAGAAGTGGCGCTGTGGCTCAAGTGGTAGAACACCAGCTTTGAGTGAAAGAGCTCAGAGACAGCGCCCAGGCCCTGAGTTCAAGCCCCAGGACTGGCACACACACACACACACACACACACACACACAGAGTATGTGTACTTGAGGGCTGGAACGTGTTTGTGAAATCTCCTCCGTGCTAAGTACAAAAACAACCGTATCCTGAGCACCTCGGGCCGGTCAGAGAGTTTCTTTACTGTCTAGGAGGCTTTGTGGGGTGCGGTGTCGTTCTTGGGGGGCGTGGCGGGGCCGGGGTGCTGTCACATGGAAGGGGACATGGTGTTTGGCCTCCCCCCTGCTCTCCCCAGGGGACAGGGTCAGGGAGGGAGGGGCAGATGGTAGAGGAAAGGCAGAGGAGCGTAAAGAGAGAGCGGGGGCCGAAGCCAGTGATCGCAGGTGCTCAGCTAAGTACTTCCCGGGCATCGACGACCAGGTGTTTCCTAAGGACCCCAGGAAAGAAAACCGGGGTGAGATTTGATCAGAGAGAGACGGAGAGAGGCAGAGACAGACAGACAGACAGAGACAGACAGAGACTGAGAGACAGAGCAAGACCCAGAGACATGGAGAGACGGAGAGAAAGAGGCAGAAAAGCAGGGAGAACAGAGTCATGGAGAATGTACTAGAAACCCAGACCAGCCGGCCCCGCGGCGTCTTTAGCCAACGGCTAGTGTCTCCCTTCCCGGGGGTCACCCACCTGCGCGGACCCAGCCTCCGCACCGCGATGGGTGTCCAATTCCAGAAAAGGGGGGAAGTGTCATCCCCCTCCCGCTTCTTAGTTTTTATTCTTATTCTTTATTGTTTTTGTCGGACGTGGGACTTGAACTCGGGGCCTGGGCACTGTCCCTGAGCTCTTTTACCCAAGGCTGGTGCTCTACCACCTGAGCCACAGCTCCACTTCCGGTTTTCTAGTGGTTCCTTGGAGATCAGAGTCTCCCGGACTTTCCTGCCCCAGGGTGGCTTTGAACCTTGATCCTCTAGATCTCAGCCTCCTGGGTAGCTGGGATGCCAGGCGTGAGCACCGGCGCCCGGCCGTCTTTGGATGTATTGTACCTCCTGGTGTGTCTCCCCTCGGGAAAGTCCGCGCAGTGTTTTTTCCGTTTCTCAAGGTGACCTTGACGCCGACCTTCCCACGCACAGGTCACTTCTGCAGCCTGTTGAGAATCCGCTGTGATCGCATCCGTGTCCTTACACGGGAGGGACTCCCGTGACCGGGGCAGGGCAGCCCGGCACGCGTGATGGGCACACGTGGCCAGGTGTGTTCGCTCGGCCGGTGCTGCCCGAGCCCGAGGGGGCAGAGTTGTGATTTCTGTCTGGGCCAAGCCCCGCCGTCCCCTGCAGCACCCCGCCCCCCCCAGCAGGGCTCCGGGCTCAGGGACAGCCGCCAGCATTTCCTAACGGAACCCCGCAAACCCAGGGTTTGGGTTTATAGGAGATCCCAGAGCATGCGCACAACCAGCCAGGGCCGTCTGTCAGGGTCGTCTGTCTGTCTCTCATTTAGGAATTCAGACCTCAGATACATGCAGTATGCTGATCCATTTCTGTGGGTCTACCCTCTATCCATCTATCCATCCATCCTCTATCCGTCCATCCATCCATCTACCTATTTATCCATCCATCCACCCATCCATCCATCCACCTATCTATCCATCCATCCTCTCTCTGCCCATCCATCCATCCATCTACCTGTCTATCCATCCATCCACCCATCTATCCATCCATCTATCTGTCTATCCTCTATCCATCCATCCATCCATCTGTCTAGCTATCATCTATCGTCCATCCATCAATCTAGCCATCTGTCTACCTACCTACCTACCTACCTATCCATCTAGCTATGTATCTTTCCATCCATCTATATGTCTATGTATCTATCCATCCATTTATCTATCATCTATCTATCTATCCATCCATCCATCTATCCATCCATCGTCTGTCTGTCTATGTATCATCTAAGTGTCATCTATTTCTCTCCCTATCTTTAATTATCATCTGTCTGCGTACCTCTGTCTTGCGCCACCTGTCTATCTACTTCCTTGTGATCTGTCTGTTACCCATCGGTCACCTGGGAATCTGTCACTATCCATGTATCTGTCTGCCATCTATCAATTTTCTGTGGGTTCATAGTCTATGTATCTATGTATCTGTGTATCTATCTATCATCTATATATTAGTTGTCAATCTATGTATCTATCATTTATGTATCTATTACCTATCAGTAATCTTTGTGTCTATATTTTAATCTATGTATCTATCAATCATCTCTATCTATCATCTATTATCCGTCTTCTATCATCTACTTATTATCTATCATTTGTTACCTATCAATCATCCGTCCATCTCTCTCTCTACCTACCTATCATCTGTGTTTCTATCGTCTATCAACAATCTATGTATCAGTCATCTCCGTATCCATTATCTATCATCTATCGATCATCTATGTATCTAGCTACCTGTTTATCGATCGATGGTTCCCTGGATCGATCTACCTGAGTTCTGTTCCCAGACTCCAGGTGGGGCGGGTCACACACACCCTGATTTTTCCGAGGCTCCGTGAGCGGCAGTGATCAATGTCTGGCATGAACCGGAGGAGCCCCGAAAACTGTAACCCTCCCTGAACCCGACTTCGCACGGGGCTCAGGAAACCTCTCACGGTGGAGCTTTTAGTCTTCTAGAATTTTCTAGAGTGAGGGTACTAAAATGGTAAAGTGTCGGGGGAGGGGAACAAAACACAAGTATCCCCAAATTGACGCTGAACCCCAAAACACTTTTAGCCCCGAGAATTCCACACCCCGGCTTCCCTATTTGCTGTACAAGGAAACAGAAGAGATCTTTACAGGGATGGAACCCAGGACCTTGAGCTCAAGAATACCACAAAGAGCAGGGTGGTAAGGAGAGCAGATTGCGGATTTATCCACCTGAGAGTCACGGGCTTCCCTTTACCTTCAGCACCCCACAAACGACAGCAGAACCCCCAAACTGAGCCCGCTTTCTCACCCATCCACAGCTGAGGTGGAGCCGGGTATTTCTGAGGCCCCAGGAAGCCGGGCGCCGGGGCTCACGCCTGTCATCCTGGCTACGGAGGAGGCTGAGATCGGAGGCTCGAGGTTCAAAGCCAGCCCTGGGCGGGAAAGTTCACGAGACGCCCGCCTCCTAATAACTACCAAAAGTGGCGCTGTGGTTCAAATGGTAGAGCACCAGCCTTGAGTGAAGAGCTCAAGGATAGTGCCCGGGCCCTGAGTTCCAGCCCCAGGACTGCATGTATTCAGAAGCCACCAGAATAACCGTTAATTATCATCTAATTAGTCATTGCAAAATGAGTTTGTATTTGCATATCATTAGCTATAAGTCAGCCACTGCTTAATAGATTCTTGCAGCTACCCAAAGCCTTCAACCTGTGTGTGTGTGTGTGTGTGTGTGTGTGTGTGTGTGTGTGTGTTTGGCTTTCTGTCTCCAGGGCCAGTGGCTTCTCCCAGTGCCCTTCACCCACAATTCTCCCAGCCGCTCAGAGAGGCTGAGATCCGTGTGCTTCCTCCCTGGGTATTCTTGGGGTTCCCCTCTCTTGGCAGCGGGGACAGAGATGTGGCCGAGATCCGAGATCCGCATGGAGACACGGAGGCCCGGGGCTTCTCCTGTCCGCGGTGAGGGAGCCCGTCCTGCGTTTACTGCCTGGAGGCTCTCGTCCCCCGCTAGGCCTCTGGGCCTCCGGCCTCCCACACTGTCTTCCTGCTGGGGCTTATTAGGATCCGAGTTTCTGGTGAATTCCTTCCTGATGAGGCAGCGTCTGCAGCGGAGGCTTTCGGGGTCACAGGAGGTGACAGGAAGTGGGGGTGTTGGGTGGTTGGGTGGCTCAGGGTGGGTGTCACGCGGATGTCCACGGCGCTTGTTTAGCTGGCGGCTCACGCCCGTCATCCCAGCTACTCGGGAGGCTGAGATCGGAGGATCGAGGTTTGAGGCCAGCCCCGGGCAGGAAAGTCCGTGAGATTCTGATCTCCCATGAACCACCAGAAAACCAGACGTGGCGCTGTGGCTTAAGGGGTAGAGCGCCAGCCTTGAGCTGAAGAGCTGAGGGACAGTGCCCAGGCCCTGAGTTCAAGACCCAGGACTGACTAAATAAATAAATAAGTGGTGTTGGAGCTGGAAGGAAGCACGGACGCCTGTGAACTCTAGAGCCGGGGGCAGCAGAGACGGTGTTTTGTGGAAGCCGAGTGTCTTGTGTTGTTGGGAGATGTGATAGATGTTATTTTGGGGGTTTGGGGGGGAGCTAATAAGGAACTTCGTTTTCAGAAACAAGCCGAGTCTGGCCAACGTGGAAAGCCCACCACGACCAGACTGGGGTGGGAAGGTGAACTGTGGAATCAGGACGGAGTCCCTGGACCGATTCCACGCAGAGACGGACGGACGCCAGCGGCCCTCCGTGACCCTAGCAGCCGGGCTGCACGGTGCTCCTCCTTAATCCCTGACTTTGAAGTTCCAGAGAGAGAGGGGAAAGAAAAAAAGACCAAGGTTCTCAGAACCCGCCAGGGGCCGGAACAGCCTGTTCATCTGCATGGTCTCGCTCTGAAGAAGAGGAGCTTGAAGCCAGAGAGAGAGAGAGGGAGAGAGAGAGAGGGAGAGAGAGAGGACGCAGCGTTGGGTGCCAGGAGAGTGATTTACGAGCTGCTTCTTCCCGGACCAGCTCCAGGGTGACACTGTGGCTCTGCGGGGAGTTAGAACACACACTGTCCTGGAAAACGACCAGAACATTCCTCTGGCTTCTCTCCAGAGGCTCGGGAGGGGCTGTGCCTTGATTTCCCTCCCGTGCTCCTGTGTCCCTGCCCACGGCCACGAGGGGGGGGGCGGGACACCTCGGCGTGGCCGTTCCCCGGCACCATCCGTGGTTGCAGTGGTAGGGGGCAGCTCGCCTGCGGGTCTGTGGCCGGGGGTTCGAGGCCTGGGCCTGGACGTGACTGGCCGGTCCATCATGGATCCGTGTTCCGTCCAGATGCGAGGTGACGGAGGCCGAGCTTGGGGGGGGACTTAGGCCAGGCTGGGGGGGACGGAGGTCGGGCTGGGGGACGGGGAGGATGGAGGCCGGGCTTGGGGGGCCCGGGCGGCGCTGGCCTGGCCACGAGCCTCAGTGACCTGGGCCCACCCCCCCCCATGACCCCCACCCGCTGTTCACCACCCCCACGCTCGGGCCGAGGGGAGCCGCCAGCCCGGACCCCCAACACCTGTGTTCAGTCCATGCACGCCAGCCAGACAGAGCAGGAGGGCGGAGGGAGGGAGGATGAAAGGAGAGGGGGAGGAAGAGGGAGGGAAAGAGGGAGGATAGAAGGAAGAGAGGAAGGAAGGGAAAGAGAAAATGAAGAGAGGGAGGAAAGAGGGGGAAGGAAGGGAGTGAGGAAGGAAGGAAGGAAGGGAGGAAGGAAGGGAGGGAGGGAGGGAGGGAGGGAGAGAGGGAGGGGAGAGAGGGAGGGAGGAAGAGACCCAGGGAAGAAGGGAAGGGAGGAAGAAAGGAAGAGAGGAAGGAAGGAAGGAAGGGAAGAAGGAAGAGAGGGAGGAAGGAAGAGACCGAGGGAAGAAGGAAGGAAGGAAGGAAGGCAGAGAGGGAAGAGGGAAAGTAGGGAGAGAGGAAGGGCGGGTGGGCACCGTGTCCCGTCTCTGCATCCGCCGCATCCCTGCAGAGGCTCCTGGCTGGGGGCTCAGTCCCCGCGTGGACGCCCCCTCCCCAGCCCTCGCTGGTCCCCTTGTCCCCATCTCTCCAGAAGGCCGGGAGCCGGTGACCCGTCCCTGCCTCCAGAACCTTCTGCCTTCCCCGTCAGGCCCACGGATGTATTCAGAATTGTAGCAGAGGCCTTTGGCCTGTTTGATCCTTCCCTGTCCACGTTAACATAGACATACATATAATGTTAGTGTTATTAAGTTGTTGTACAGTTGCGCCATTTCATGCGTCAGCTGTAAACAAGTCCCTCCCCCCCCACCATGTCATCCCTTCCTGGCTTTCCTCCAGTCTGTTCGTTTCCACTTTTCCAGAATTCACGTGGGTGAATACTGTCTAAATCATTCTTTTCCCATGACTGTGGAAAATTCTCTCAGCCGCTTGTGTTGTGGGGCGTCTGGCAGTTCCCACGGTGAGCGGTGCAGCAATGAACATGGTTGTGCAGGTGTCTTCCTCACTTCCTGACTCTCGATGCTCAGGGCAGGTGCGGAGGTCACAGGGAAGGTCTGTGTTTTCCTTTTCCTTTGGGGGGGGAGGGGGGGACCTCCAGCCCGCTGCCCAGAGTGGTTACAACTAGTTTACAACCCCACCAGCAGGGGTGCCATCTCCCCCACATCCCTGCCCGCACTTGTGGCTCTCACTGGGGTGAGATGGAATCTGGGGGTTGTGTGGGTTTGCGTTTCCTTGACGGCCATGGACGATGAGCATTTCCTCCCATGATTCTTTGCCATGCTTCCCTCCTCTGCTCCGAAGTCTGTCCTTAGTGATTGGTGCGTTACCTCCCGGCCCAGGAGACGTTCCCGGGGAGACAGGAAATGAAATCAATCGTAATTGTTGTCTCTTCTTTGCCCGGCTTGGCTGGGCATCGTATATTCCTAACTGAATTTTCTTCTTCTTTTTGAAGATCAAGTCTGAGGGCTCAGGCTTCGGCCCCCGGGGAAGGGAAGTGCTGCTAGAGTCTAGCTACCCCTGGGTCCCAACACCTCTGAGCTAGTGCTTGGTGAGTTCAAGACCGATCTGGCGCCTCTCAGGGGCCTAACCTTCTATACCATAAGTTTTGCTCTGAGATGGCTTATCTTTCTAGGACATTCTTCACATTTGCAAAAAGAAAAAAAAAGCCAAATGACAGTGGCTCCCGCCTGTCACCCCAGCAACTCAGGAGGCTGAGATCTGAGGATCGTAGTTCAAAGCCAGCCCGGGCAGGAAAGTCCCTGAGACTCTGATCTTCAATAACCCACCAGAAAACTGGAAGTGGCGCTGTGGCTCAAGGGGTAGAGCACCAGCCTTGAGTGAAAGAGCTCAGGGACAGCGCCCAGGCCCTGAGTTAAGTTCCAAGACTGAATAAATAACAGTATAAATAAATTAGTTAAAACAATGGACAGAAGGTAAATAATGGGTGGATTTAGATGAACAGAGTGTGGATTATATATATATATATATTTTTAATGACTTTTTTCTGGTTGAGAATACACCCCACCCCCCCAAAAAAAAAAACAAGTTGCAAAACACATTGGAAACAAATTGTATCCTAGAGAGATTCACTGACACACTTCACTGGAATGGAAAAGGAAAACGCAGCTTCACAGTGCTGACTCAGAGCTGCATTCCTGTTGTACTTTGTTTTTTTTTTTTTGGGTCCGGTTGTGGGGCCTGAACTCTGGGCCTGGGCGCTGTCCCTCAGCTCTTCAGCTCAAGGCTGGCGCTCTACCACCTGAGCCATAGCGCCTCTCCCGGCTTTTTCTGTGTATGTGGTGCTGAGGACTCGAACCCAGGGCCTCGTGCATGCTAGGTGAGCACTCTACCCCTGAGCCACCGGCCCAGCCTCAGCCCCGATCTGTCCCAAGGAGTGGGCAGAAGATCCATGTTTCCCAGCCATAGCCAGCGATCCCCCCTCCCCCCCCCCAGCCCCGATCTGTCCCAAGGAGTAGGAGTTTAATCTTTTAAAAAATGACTTACGAGTTCTCCGGTTCCGTTGCTGGCAGAGAAGAGCCGGGGGTGGCTGGGTTGTAAAAACGAATCAATCAATCAAGTGCCCCAATTATGAAATGCTTTCAAGCTGACACCAGACCCGGGCTGTTCTTATCTGCTGATTGCAAATACTTGGGAGCCGTGGCGGCACTACGTGCGCCAAGTGGCTTGGGTTTATTTTCGGCTGGCTTTGACCGGAGAGATCTGGAAGGGAGGAGGAAGGTCAGAGTGAACCCCTAAGGCACAGAACCTCCAGAAGGCTTGGGGTAAAGGAGCCCAGGGCAAAGATGGCTGGGGGGGGGGAGGGGATGGATCTGTCGATCGATGCACAGCTCTGCTGATTGATCATCCATCATCCGTCAATAGATCAGAGATCTATGGCAGGTCTGCAGTCTTTCCTTTTAGTGGATTGTGGCCTGCTTCCCAACCCCCAATAACTCTGAGAGAGAGAGAGAGACAGACAGACAGAAAGACAGACAGACAGACAGACAATTTCCATCTCCAGTTTGTAGCTCTGAGATCTTGAACTTCCAGAAGAAAATCAACTGCCAAAAGTCACTGGGCCGGCCTTCCTCTAGAAGAAAACTCTGTCTCAACTGCAAAGTCTTCCTAAGCTCTGATCACCCTGGTTTTGTTTGTTATTTGTCAGCCCTGAGTCTTGAACTCAGGGCCTGGGCGCTGTCCCTGGGCTCTTTCATTCAAGGCTCTACCACTTGAGTCACACCTCCAGCCCAGCTTTTTGGTGGTTCACTGGAGATCCGAGTCTCACCGACTTTCCTGCCCTGGCTGGCTTCGAATCGCCATCCTCAGATCTCAGCCTCCTGAGTAGCTGGGATGACAGGCGTGAGCCACAGTGCCCGGCTGCTGTTTGCTTTGTTTGTTTGTTTTATTTCCTCGCCGTCCAGCGAAGTGTCCCTGCTCCTTTGGAAAATTTCCAGGACCTTCTAGAATAATCTGTCTAGCCTTCTGCGACTCTTTTTTTTGGCCTGAAAGCAAGCTTCACCACAGGAATTGCATTCTTTGCTCAATGCAGATTTTAATCGCTTTGATTGATTGGACACCCCTTTGAAGGTCACCCCGAATCCTGACACGGGAGGGGGGTCTCTGGCCGAGCGTGTTCACAAATGGGGGGCGGTCTCTCCCAAGGCGAAAGCATTGCGGGGAGCCAGCCGGCGGGGAGGAGGAAGGAATCCTGGGCTGCGTCCCTGAACCGCAGTCAGAAGCTGGATCCAATCAGAGCGTTCCCCATGCCAAGGACAGAAAGACATCGTGGCAGTAATACTAATGGAGACCCACAGGAGGCCCAGGGGGGACGGGGGCGTTTTCTTAATGTCAGAATAGCTGAATCAAAGCCACAGCAAGATCGGATGGAGAGGTGTGCAGGCAGCCAGGCAGGGGGGTGGATGGGAGCGGGG